>NC_141873.1:234383845-234686875 GCF_056163025.1 Triticum urartu
GAGGGGTAGGGGAGGGGTCTGCGAGAGGAGGTCGCCAGATTTGGAGTGGCGCCGAGGTGCGAGGCCGGCAGTGGTGGTGGGCGAGGAAGGGAATGGCGAGTGGGAGGAGAAGGGGAATCAGAAGAGTGTGGGTTTGGATTTGGGCCTCCGCACGCTATGTGTACATATGTCTTCGTGGGTCGATAGTAGTAGCGTGGTTTTATAGCCCTCGCTACTACTATGGCATGTCCCGGGTGGGCACAGTAGAGACCACTTAGTAGTAGCGAGGGTTATAAACCCGCGCTACTACCATCAACTTAGTAGTAGCGCGGGTTTATACCCCTCGCTACTACTATGGCATGTTCGCGGGGGCACAGTAGAGACCACTTAGTAGTAGTGAGGGTTATAAACCCTCTCTACTACTATCAACTTATTAGTAGCGAGGGCTATAAACCCGCGCTACTAGTAAGCAGCAGCAGCGAGGGATATAAACCCACACTACTAGTAAGCGTCTGTCTATAAGCTTTTCCCTAGTAGTGTGTCTTCAATGGCCTCGATCTTCTCCGGGTTCGCCTCGATCCCTCTGTGGGATACGAGAAACCCCAACAGCTTGCCAGAGGGGACGCCAAACATGCACTTCTCCGGGTTAAGCCTCAAGTTCACTTGGCGCAAACTCTCAAAGGTCTCCTCCAAGTCTTGAATCAATGTCCTCGCCTCGCGAGATTTGACCACTATGTCATCAACGTAGGCCTCTGTGTTCCTGCCGAGATGCCGCCCCAAGGCGATGTGCATCAGCCCCTGAAAGGTTGTGCCTGCGTTGCGGAGGCCAAAAGGCATGCAAGTGTAGCAGTACACCCCACATGGCATCAAGAAGGCCATCTTCTCCACATCCTCCACTGCCATCTTGATCTGATGGTATCCAGAGAATGCATCCAGGAAACATAACAAATCACACTCGGCGGTGGAGTCGACGATTTGATCGATGTGTGGAAGGGGGAACGGGTCTTGGGGGAAAGCTTTGTTGAGGTTGGTGAAGTCGACGCACATCCGTTCCTTCCCACCTTTCTTCAGTACTACGATGGGGTTCGCCAGCCATTCGGGGTATCGAACTTCTCGGATGGTACCTGCCGCCTCCAGCTTGCGTGTCTCTTGGATGATGAAGGCCTGCATCTCAGTGGACTGCCGTCTTGCTCGCTGCTTCACGGGGCGTACGTTGGGGCACACCCTTAGATGATGCTGGATTACCTCTCTCGGGACCCCTACCAGCTGATTGGGCTCCCACGCGAATATCACCTTGTTCGTGCGCAAAAACCTCACCATAGCTTCTTCTTGTCCCGGGTCAAGGCCGGTTCCTATGGTGAAGGTGGCTCCTGAAGATCGGTCCACGCTGACCGACACTTGCTTGGTCTCTGCCTTCTCTTGGGTGAACAATTGCCTCTTCTTGGTGGGTGTGGTCTCCTCGGCCACTGGCGCATCGGCGCCAGCTGGCTGTGTCGCTGCCGCGGTCTTGAAGGCGAGCCTGAGCGCTGTCCCGGCCTCCTTAGCGTCCCCCTTGATGGTGAGGACGCCCTTGCTCCCTGGCATCTTCATGAGGTTGTAGGCCGGGTGAGTCGCCGCCATGAACTGAGCGAGAGCCGGGTACCGAGGATGGCGTTGTACGGGAGACCGATGCGGGTGATGTCAAAGTCCACCACCTCGGTGCGATAGTTGTCTCGCGTGCCAAAGGTGACAGTGAGGCGGATCTGCCCCAGAGGGTGAGCAGCTCCACCGCCCACTCCTGTGAAGGGCTTCTTGAGGCTGAACCATTCGAGCGACACGTGCAGAAAGCTGAAGGCTTCCACGGAGAGCAAGTTGAGGCCGGCGCCGCCGTCGATGAGGGTCTTGGTGACGGCCACATTCCAGATGGTGGGCGTGCAGAGCATCGGGAGCATGCCGGAGCCGACAGTGGAGCCGGGGTGGTCTTCCGAATCGAAGATGAGGTCGGCCTCCGGCGCAGCCCAACCTGGCTGAGCCCCCGGGCACCTGCAGGCTGCCCCAATCTGGAGGAAGAAAGGCTTGACGTGGCGATCTGAAGGAGGTTCTTGGGAGCCACCAAGCAGCGCCGCAACTGCGTGGTGTGCCAGCGCTGCGTAGCGCGCAGCGAAGAGGTCACGGAGTTCCCCCCAGGACGTCACTTTGGTTCCTGGGAGGTTGTGCAGCCTAGCGCGCGGCTCGCCGGCGAGCGCCAGGGGGAACAAGTTTGCCATGATCTTGTCGTCGCCTCCGGCTTCAAGGACAGCCCCTCGTATGCTAGTAGGAACAGCGACGAGTCTGTCGCGCCATCGTAACGCGGCGACATCTCTGGCCTGAACTTGGCCGGCCACTGCACCCGTCGTAGATCGGGGGCCAGGGCTCGGTACCCAGACTCCCCGCTGCCGGTGTTGGCCGCAGAGGTTGGTGGCGGGGCGCCTGCCATGGAAAGCGTAGTGCGGAGGTGCGGGGCGATGGTTGGTGGAGAGAAGCCCGGCGCACCCCTACCTGGCACGCCAAATGTCGGATGTGGGGTTCTGGCTACCCTTAAGGTTCGAACACTGGGGTGCGCGCGAAGTATTTCCCTTCTACCAATCTACGCTCTAGCTCGCTAGGATCTTGCGGACGAACTCGACGAACTCGCAACACAGAAAGACACAGGGTTTATACTGGTTCGGGCCACTGTTGTGGTGTAATACCCTACTCCAGTGTGGTGGTGGTGGATTGCCTCTTGGGTTGATGATGAAAAGTACAAGGGAAGAACAGCCTCCTGAGGTTGAGGTGTTCTTGCGCGTATGAACTTGTAGTACGGGGATTCGATCTCTCCCTTCCCATGGTGGTGTCTAGTCCTATTTATAGAGGCCCTGGTCCTCTTCCCAAATATCGTGCGGGATGGGAGCCAACAATGGCGGGCAAATTTGAAGGGGGCAGCTAGTACAAGCTATCCTGACAAAAGGTAGTCTGCGCCTACACAAAGATTCTAGTGGTGACTCCCTCTGGGCTCCACAATGACCTCTGTCTTGCGGTCCTCCTGGTCTTGGTCTTGTTGCACCGAAATGGCAACCTTTGCCTAAGGCCTCCGTACTCCGCGGCTGTGCTTGCCTCCTTTGCACCAAAGAGGAAACAAGGACGCTGCGCGCACGGGCGCCCGCCTGGTGTTGATCGTCATGGCTTACGTCATGAGAGCCTCGTGAGGTTTGCCTTGCCTTGATATCTCCGCTCCTCGCGAGCCTGCCTGACCAGGCCACTCCTGAGGAGGTCTTGACGTCGTCCGCCTCGCGAGGCTTGGCCCCTCGCAAGGGTCTTGGGTGCCTTGTTGGTGAAGGTGGGTCGTACGGCCTGCTGGCTTAGCCACGCCCTGGGCCGCAGGCAGGCAAGTCTGGGGACCCCCGTTCCCAGAACGCCGACAAACACAATGAAACGGCCAGCCATATCAAGGTGTGTGCGATGTACAGCATGCAGTTCACTCGGATTAACTGTTTGCGTTGAGATAAGAGAACAAAAACGGTTCAATATAACAAGATGTGTGTGATACGCCGCAAACAAGACTGTAATCGGAAATGTGTGCAAAGACCGATAATAACACCGACGATTGCTGCTAATAAGACGTGTGTGTTTTGCTATGAGATTGCATACAGAAGAACATCATATATATACACACTTACAAGGACATGGATGCATAACCAAATTAAACATCCACTTACATAGGTGGCTACTACAACCATGGCATTCACACGCACCAAATTAAACTATGACATGCATAATTACATAGGTGGCTACTACACACATGACATTTCCACACACCAAAGTAAACTATATATTACATGCATGATTAACTAGGATAAACGATCATCTGATCATCATCTACTTCTTGTGACACTTGCTCTGCTTGTGGCTCGATCCAGCCTCGTCGATTTGGGTAACGAGGCAATTCCTGATGTCATAGATCCGCATGTGCATCTCGTAGTATGTGTGCACGCTCTTGGCCACAAACCTGAGGTGAGGTTCATCCAATTGCCACATCTAGGCCCCGTGCCAGGATACAAAATGTGTTCTATTGGCATCCTGCTTCATCTTTTCGTAATATGGGTCGACGATGGCCGAGGGGAGTTCAACCAGGGAGTCCTTCTTCGTGCTGCCCCAGACCCTGTAGTGCTCACGAATTTCGACTAGGTTCTCGCAGGACAAGCCCGTAACCTTGAGCGCTTTCACATTATCGGTGGTTTAACATGGCTCTGATACCAACTTGTAACACCCACAATCCGGCTATATCTCCCATGTGTCGGGGCACGACTTAGAGGCATAGCCGCATGGTAGGTTTGTCACAAGAGGGGTAATCTTCACACAATCCCATGTACTGAATAAGAAAGGGATAAAGAATTGGCTTACAATCACCACTTCACACAAATACAAGTTAAACATACATCATCCAGAATACAATCAAGGTCCAACTATGGAACCAAAATAAAAGAAGACAACCCCAAATGTTAGATCCCCGATCGTCCCAACTAGGCTCCACTACTGATCATCTGGAAAGAAACATAGAAACGATCAAAGGTCCTCATCGAGCTCCCACTTGAGCTCTGTTGCATCACCTGTACTGGTATCATCGGCACCAACAACTGTTTGGAAGTATCTGTGAGTAACCAGGACTCAACAATCTCACTCCCGCGAGATCAAGACTATTTAAGCTTATGGGTAGGAAAGGAGTAGTGAGGTGGAGCTGCAACAAGCACTAAGCATATATGGTGGCTAACATACGCAAATGAGAGCGAGAAGAGAAGCAACGCAAAGGTTGAGAAACTATAAGTGATAAAGAAGTGATCCAAAAACTACTTACGTTCATGCATAACACAAGAGCCGTGTTCACTCCCCGGACTCCGCCGAGAAGAGACCATCACGGCTACACACACAGTTGGTGCATTTTAATTAAGTCAAGTGTCAAGTTCTATACAACTGAATATTAACAAATTCCCAACTGCCACATAACCGCGGGCACGGCTCTCGAAAGTTTATACCCTGCAGGGGTGTCCCAACTTAGCCCATCACAAGCTCTCACGGTCAAGGAAGGATATTCCTTCTCCCGGGAAGACCCGATCAGTCTCGGAATCCCGGTTACAAGACATTTCAAGATGGTAAAACAAGACCAGCAAGACCGCCCGAATGTGCCGACAAATCCCGATAGGAGCTGCACATATATCGTTCTCAGGGCACACCAGATGAGCAATCCATACAACTAAAACAAACCCTCAAGTTTCCCCGAGGTGGCGCTGCAAGGGGCTCTAGTTCGGACCAACACTTAGAGAAGCACTGGCCCGAGGGGGGTTAAAATAAAGAAGACCCTCGGGAGCGCGACTCCCAAGGGAAAAGTAGGTGGTGGTGAGGCAAATGGTAAAACCAAGGTTGGGCCTTGCTGGAGGAGTTTTATTCAAAGCGAACTGTCAAGGGGTTCCCATAACACCCAACCGCGTAAGGAACCCAAAATCAAGGAACATAACACTGGTATGATGGAAACTAGGGTGGCAAGAGTGGAACAAAACACCAGGCATACGGCCGAGCCTTCCACCCTTTACCAAGTATATAGATGCATTAAAGTAAATAAGATATAATAATGATATCCCAACATATCCATGTTCCAACATGGAACAAACTTCAAATTCACCTAAAACTAGCAACGCTATAAGAGGGGCTGAGCAAAAGCGGTAACATAGCCAAACAACGGTTTGCTAGGAAGGTGGGTTAGAGGCTTGACATGGCAATATGGGAGGCATGATATAGCAAGTGGTAGGTAGCGCGGCATAGCAATGTACTCAGAGCTGTCGAAAGCTTGATTCTTGAAAGCATACTCAACGGGTTCCTCGTTCACGTACTCGTCTCCCGGCTCTACCCAAGGCAAGAACACAAGCAAAAGGAACAACAATCAATCACGATGCAGTGCACAAGCAACATGATGCAATACAAGGCATGATATGCAAGATGTGATATGCAATGCATATGCATGCTCCGGAAGGGAAAGAATGATCAAGGCATCAACTTGGCAACCCAAGTATGCCGCTGGAAATATGAGGTGATTTCGGTCGAAATTGATATAAGGAACACCGGAAACAGATGCACGGTTTGCAAATGGCAAGCAAAACAAGAATGGTGCAAAAGTGTGATTAACAACACGATGGCACTTAGAATGCAACAAGAGACTAAGCTACTGCACTCCAACATAACAACAAAGCACGGCTAAATCACTCAAGAACAGGTTCAAACAAGCATGGCAAAAGTGCAAATGATATCAGCATCACAAACTTGGTGAAAATACTAACATGCCAAAAAAAACATCAGGAAGCACTATTTAGAGCAAGCAAACAACATGCTACAGGAACATATCATAGCAAACAAAGGCATGGCATGATTCTACTAAATGCATAGATCAAAATTCCCTTACTGGTCATGAGCCAAAAAGGCACAGAAGATATGATGGCACCCATGTAAACATAGCAAGTTTTATTAACAGTTTCAGACTTACAAGAAAAGCAGAGCATAGCATAAACAGATTTATGAAGGCAACTTTGCGATCTCATGCCACTCACCACAAAGCATTGCATGACAATATAAGGATACCAATAGCAAGATGACATGTTCATCAAGCTAACCATGGCAAGAGCAAGTTGATAGGATGCATGGATCACTAGCAACAACCATGGCAATATTGATTAACATGTTAATATTCTGCCAGGAACATTTTATAGCAAAAGTATAGCAAGAACAAGACATGCTAGACAACTCCATAATTGCAAACAGGGGCATGGATGGATAGAGCATAACCACATGTTCAAAACATCCTTACTAAAGTATACCAAAATAAGCATGGATATTACTGTAGCATCAAGTTTACATGGCATCAAAATAACAGTAGGAAAAGGACTACATTGGCATCCAAGTCCCTCAAAACAACAACATTGAGGAGGCTACTTTGCATGCTTCTGCTAGTCATCACATAGATCACAAAAATACAAGACAAGCACCTCTGTAAAGATGGCATGGTATAGTTCAAAACACATGTAGACCTCAAGCTCATACGATGCACACATCAAATGCAACAAAAATGACAAAACCTCATGATCTGATAAGTAACAGCACTTAACATTTTATAACACTATTGCATCAATGAAAATGGCATCATAATGAACATGAACATGCATGGAAATGCTTCTATCACGAAGAGCTCAACGAGACAAACAATTTGATATATCATATGCATGATTTGGAGCAGCGAGCGCGGAGATATGACATGATGAAGTGGGGCAGAAAATTATTGGATCTGGGGGCTTGGAGAAAATTACCCTCGTCAGAAACGGGGCGGAGGGAAGCGGGACGGGAAGAACCGGGACGGGTGGATCTGATCCATCCAGCGGTGGATCCGGCTCTGGCGAGCGTGGCGACTCCGGCGATGGCCGGCGACGAGCCAAGGACGGCAGGGGCTGACGGGGAGCGGCAGATCCGGGCGCGGGCGGCGTTGGGGAGGCGCTGGGGCAGCGGATGGTTGGCGCGTGCGGTGGCGACTGGCTCGCCGGCGGGAGGAGGGGGCGGCGGCGACCATGGCGACTGGCGCGGCAGGGCCGTGTGGCGAGGCACAAGGGCGGCGGCGGCGCTAGGTGGTGGCGGGCAGAGGCGCGCAGGCGAGGTGGCGGTGCGTGGCGAAGGCACGCGGCGGCGGCGGTTGGCGGGCTCGGGTGGCGCGGTTGCCGGAGCGGCGGGCGGCGGCGCGGAGGACGGTTGTCGGCGGGGCATGGGCAGCGGTGGTGGAGGCGAGGCGCGGAGTCCGGCGAAACTCCGTTCTAGATGTTTTCTATAAGTCCACTACAACTTTGTTCTTTTCGTTGTTGGTTTTCCAACAACTCCATTCGACCCTTCTCCTAAAGATGCCTTTTCAAGCTCTTTTGTGGCAGAGGTTGGCCTTTTCTTCTCCATTCTCCTATTTCAATTATCTATCTTCTATTCTTTTGTTCCGGAGGCATTGTCATGTTGCTCTTTTCAACCCATCATCTCGTTTTGTCAAAGATCATGTTCTTTTCATGCCTATCCATTTAACCGGAGGGTTTTTCCTTTTGCTCAAGTTCTTTTCGCCTTATCAAGCCTTGCATCTCTTTTCAACCGGAGTGCTATCTGAGACCTTTCTTAACCCTTGCTCCATTCATTCAATAGTTCCGGAGGTAGTGTGTTGTCATTTCATCAAGAATCTTCTCACCTTACCAAGTTCTTATTCAATTCCTTTTCTTTTCAATCGGAGTGCTGGCCGAAGTTGTTCTTCCTTGTCCCTCTTTTCTAACAGAGTGTTTTCAACTTTGTCATCTCCGTTGTATTCTTTTATCGAAATGGCTTAAACTTTTCAAGGTTCTTTGGTCTCACTCGTTTGTCAAAGAAGCAACTTAGTTTTACCTCTTTTCTTTCTCTTCCGTTTTTCCCTCGGGTACCATTCTAAATCTCGGGACGAGATCCTCTCGTAGTGGTGGAGTGTTGTAACGCCCCAAGAACGGAGCTTCAGATGTCTTCCAAGGTTTCCGGGTTTCGTCGTGTGATTTGTTTGGTTCATTGCATTCATCTTTGCATCATGTGCATTTGCATCATGTCATCATGCCATCATGTCATTAATCTTTGCATCTCAGATCAACTAAATAAATTGCATGGATCTTCGGTCCATTTAAACCGAGGGAATTCACATGATGATTCTCTTTATAACATATCCTCCCGATATTAGGGAGCTATATTGAATATTCCATTTTCGGAATCACCCATGAACACACTTGCAAATAATCACATGTCTTTTCTGCTTCGAGTTTGCTCCTCAAACTTCGCCCATAAATTCTTTTATATTTTTCCGGAGGTCTACCAAAAATCTCAACATTTTGGGACCTTTCTAACGCCCACTTGTTTTTCGAACTCATTTGAATTTAATTCAAACGAGTTCCAATCCAAACTTTGTACACATGCCCATTTATACTTTTCTTGGATCAAGATCATTCTTGTGAGTCCGGGAATTTAACTTCCATGCCCAAATTCCATCATACCCTCTCTTTCTTTTTTCCCTTCTATCTATTTGTATTTTTCTCTTTTTGGTTAAGAGAGAAGAGTAGGAGAGGCAGTCCAGCAGGTCCTGGCCGTTCTCCTTTCCATTGGGCCGGCCTCCCTAGGCCCAGCCTAGCCGGCCACTTAGGCCCATCCAGCCGGCCCACCTAACTGCTCTAACCCTAGCCCAACCCCCACTCTCCCTCGTCTCCTCCTCTAGCGCTACCAGAAGCCCCACGACCGAACCTGCCTCTCCCCTCGATCCCCAGCTCGCGCGCGCCCCTCTCTTCCATCGCCCCCACTGCCTCCATCCTCGCGTTGCCTCTCTCCCTTTCCTCCCGTCGCCATCTTCGGCGGGAGGAAGAGCTCCCTGCTGTCGCTCCGGCCGGCGGAGTCCAAGTCGCCGAGCAGTAGCGCGCCCTCATCACGTTCCCCTCTCCCTCCTCCTTCATCAGCCTCGTCGCCGGCCGACCAAACCGGCAGGAGTTCCCTGCCGCACGCGTCCCCGACGAGCGCGCTTGTCAGCGCCCGACGCCATCGACCTCGAGCTCCCGTGCCCTGCCTTGTCCGTGCGCCTGTGACGAAGCTCCGGGAGCAGCCATGGATGCCGTCCGTCGCCTCCAGCTTGAAGCTCCAGCGTGCCCAAGCCTCGGAGGCGACCGGATCGACCTCCCGAAGCCCCTGTCACTGGCCTACCCTGTTTCTGCTACGCCGAACGACGACGACCAGCGCCATCCCCCCTTCTTGCCCTGCTGATGTGCCTTTGTTCCGTCTCCTAGCGAAGGAGATGACTAGCAGCACCCAGCCCCGTTGACCGCTGCATGCGCAGGACCAGTGCACGCACCAGGGTCTCCCCTCCTTGTGTGGGCTGCGCCCCTCTCCATGGCCAAGACCGGGACCCCGCGAACGTCAAGTTCCTCCATGATGCCCGAACGACTACATGATGACCCTGGACATGGGATTGCAAAACGCCAAGTACATGGATATGCCAAGTTCCTCCCCGAAACGTGTACGAATACGCCCGGCGATGCGACAAGTACCTCTACCGGCGACCCTCAAAGAGTTCGGATTCGTCCAGTTCGACTACCATGGCGTGAACCACTACTCCCACGATATCGTGTGTACCCCTACCGTCACCCCAAAGACGTTGGAGTCATCAAGTACCTCTCCGATCGAACGCGAACCACTACTTCCGCTACTATCGAACCCATTCTGCTCCGAAAATGAACGCTTCGAAGGTATAACTGCCGGAACGATGCACGTGCCCGTTTGTTTCATGTATGTCCCTGTTTGCCATGCCGTCGACCCGTGGGAACCCGGTAACCGGGGTCACCCCACCATCTTTTGCATGCTCCCGCCACACTTCCTTTGCACCGGTATCTCCATGAGCTACCGGAACCGTTATGTTGCGGTGGTAACATTTTTGGATTCGTTCCCCTGGCCCCTTTTCCTTCCGCCATGGCGACAAATGCTCCATATCATGTTCATATCAACATTTTCATAAAAATTGCATAAACTTGAACATGTCATCCGCATCATGATAATAACATTTAAAATGTTTAAAATTGTCGTTTGCATTAAATTGCCAAATGCATATGAGGATTTACCGGAATTGTTGTTTGATGTTTCCGGCCTCATTTAATATGCCTAGCTGTGTATTTTACTCATGTCTCACCTCTTGCCATGTTAACCAACATTTAATATTGTTGGGTACATAAACAAGATCGAACTAAATAAGTCACGTGGTGTTTTGTCAATATGCAACGGAGTTGCATATTGAGCTCCACTTAATTTGTAGGGTTGTTTATGCATTTTGCCATGCCATGCCTCATTAAACCATACATGCATCATAATTGTTTGTGCATCATGTCATGATTATGTGACGGTTGTTTACTATGTTGTTTACTCCTTTCCGGTGTTGCTTCTTCGGGTTGGTTCCGGTAACGTCGCGTTTGTGAGGATCCGTTCGACTACGTCCGTTTGTCTTCTTCATGGACTCGTTCTTCTCCTTGCAGGATTTCAGGCAAGATGACCATACCCTCAAAATCACTTCTATCTTTGCTTGCTAGTTGTTCGCTCGGCCTTATGCCTAGTGTTTCCTGCAACTAGCAAAGATAGAAGTGATCTCGAGGGTATGGTCATCTTTCCTGCAATGTACTCAGAGTTGTCGAAAGCTTGATCCTCGAAATCATACTCTACAGGTTCCTCGTTCACGTACTCGTGTACCGGCTCTACCCAAGGCAAGAACACAAGCAAAAGGAACAACAATCAATCACGGTGCAATGCACAAACAACATGATGCAATACAAGGCATGATATGCAAGATGTGATATGCAATCCATATGCGTGCTCCGGAAGGGAAAGAATGATCAAGGCATCAACTTGGCAACCCAAGTATTTCGCTGGAAAGATGAGGTGATTTCGGTCGAAATTGGTATAAGGATCACCGGGAACAGATGCACGGTTTGCAAATGGCAAGCAAAACAAGAATGGTGCAAAACTGTGATTAACAGCACGATGGCACTTAGAATGCAACAAGAAACTAAGCAACTGCACTCCAACATAACAACAAAGCATATGGCAGTGATGTACATGAGATTCTTGACAAAACATGAACACTGAGCTACGGCTAAATCACTCAAGAACAGGTTCAAACAAGCATAGCAAAAGTGCAAAAGATATCAGCATCACAGACTTAGTGAAAATACTAACATGCCAGGAATTAACATCAGGAAGCAATGTTTAGAGCAAGATAACAACAAGCTACAGGAACATATCATAGCAAACAAAGGCATGGCATGAATATACTCAAAGCGCCCTGGATACAACTTTCCATATTTGTAACTCCGACTCTTGCCTTTTCCGGAGATGCGATATGATATTCCCTTCGTGGTTGGGTTTTGTCTTTGTTTTGCTTTTGTTCATGTCATGCATTTCATATCATGTCATCATGTGCATCTCATTTACATTTGTGTTCATCTCATGCATCCAAGCTTTTTCCCCGTTGTCCGTTTCGCAATCCGACACTCCCACATGCATCCGGTGCACCCCTCTTGTCTCTTTTCGTGACCGGGTGTTAAACGTTCTCAGAATGGACCGAGATTTGCCAAGTGGCCTTGATACACCACCGGTAGACCGCCTGTCAAATTTCGTTCCATTTAGAGGCCGTTTGATGCTCCAACGGTTAACCGGGTAACCGCGAAAGCCTCTTGTGTTGCAGCACAACACCCCTTCAAAAGAGCCCAATAACCCATCTAAACCACTTCCATGCCCTCCGTCGTCGGATCACGACCGTGTCGGCGAAAACCGCATCTCATTTGGACACTCCCACTTCCTTCTACATATATATATGTGATCCCCTCCGAAATTCGCGGTCGAAACCCTAACTATCTTCATCATTGCGCCACCGGACACGTCCATCGCGCACCGAACATGTCTGCCACCGCGCCCGGACCAATCCCGCGGTGCCACGTCATCCGCCGCCGGCGCTCTCTCTCCTCCGCACCGCTGGCCCGCAGAGGCCATCGCGGGCCCGCGTAGGCCCGAGTGCACCCGCCGCACCCCATGCGCGCCGTCGTCCGCGCCCGGCTGCCGGAGTTTCGCCGGACTCCGCGCCTCGCCTCCACCACCGCTGCCCGCGCCCCACCGACAACCGTCCTCCACGCCGCCGCCCGCCGCTCCGGCAACCGCGCCGCCCGAGCCCGCCAACCGCCACCGCTGCGTGCCTTCGCCGCACATCGCCACCTCGCCTGCGCGCCTCCGCCCACCACCATCTAGCGTCGCCGCTGCCCTTGTGCCTCGTCACGCCGCCCTGCCGCGCTAGTCTCCATGGTTGCCGCCGCCCCCCTCCTCCCGCCGGCGAGCCAGTCGCCGCCACATGCGCCAACCATCTGCCGCCCCAGCGCCTCCCCAACGCCGCCCGCGCCCGGATCTGCCGCTCCCCGTCAGCCCCTACCGTCATCGGCTCGTCGCTGGCCATCGCCGGAGTCGCCACGCTCGCCAGAGCCGGATCCACTGCGGGATGGATCACATCCACCCGTCCATCCAACCAAACAGATGCCCGCATCCCGGTTCTTCCCGTCCCGCTTCCCTCCGCCCCGTTTCCAACGAGGGTAATTTTCTCCAAGTCCCCAGATCCAATAATTTTCTGCCCCACTTCATCATGTCATATCTCCGTGCTCGCTGCTCCAAATCATGCATATGATATATCAAATTGTTCGTCTCGTTGAGCTCTTCATGATAGAAGCATTTCCATGCATGTTCATGTTCATTATGATGCCATTTTCATTGATGCAATAGTGCTATAAAATGTTAAGTGCTGTTACTTATCAGATCATGAGGTTTTGTCATTTTTGTTGCATTTGATGTGTGCACCGTATGAACTTGAGGTCTACATGTGTTTTGAACTATACCATGCCATCTTTACAGAGGTGCTTGTCTTCTATTTTTGTGATCTATGTGATGACTAGCAGAAGCATGCAAAGTAACCTCCGCAATGTTGTTGTTTTGACGGACTTGGATACCAATGTAGTCCTTTTCCTGCTGTTATTTTGATGCCATGTAAACTTGATGCTATAGTGATATCCATGCTTATTTTGGGATACTTCAGTAAGGATGTTTTGAACATGTGGTTATGCTCTATCCAGCCATGCCCCTGTTTGCAATTATGGAGTTGTCTAGCATGCCTTGTTCTTGCTCTACTTTTGCTATAAAATGTTCCTCGCAGAATATTAACATGTAAATCAATATTGCCATGGTTGTTGCTAGTGATCCATGCATCCTATTAAATTGCTCTTGCCATGGTTAACTTCATGAACATGTCATCTTGCTATTGGTATCCTTATGTTGTCATGCAATGCTTTGTGGTGAGTGGCATGAGATCGCAAAGTTGCCTTCATAAATCTGTTTATGCTATGCTCTGCTTTTCTTCTAAGTCTGAAACTGTTAATAAAACATGCTATGTTTACATGGGTGCCATCATGTCTTCTGTGCCTTTTTGGCTCATGACCAGTAAGGGAATTTTGATCTATGCATTTAGTAGAATCATGCCATGCCTTTGTTTGCTATGATATGTTCCTGTAGCATGTTGTTTGCTTGCTCTAAATAGTGCTTCCTGATGTTGTTTTTGGCATGTTAGTATTTTCACCAAGTCTGTGATTCTGATATCTTTTGCACTTTTGCAATGCTTGTTTGAACCTGTTCTTGAGTTATTTAGCCGTGCTTTGTTGTTATGTTGGAGTGCAGTAGCTTAGTCTCTTGTTGCATTCTAAGTGCCATCGTGTTGTTAATCACACTTTTGCACCATTCTTGTTTTGCTTGCCATTTGCAAACCGTGCATCCGTTTCCGGTGTTCCTTATATCAATTTCGACCGAAATCACCTCATATTTCCAGCGGCATACTTGGGTTGCCAAGTTGATGCCTTGATCATTCTTTCCCTTCCGGAGCATGCATATGCATTGCATATCACATCTTGCATATCATGCCTTGTATTGCATCATGTTGCTTGTGCACTGCATCGTGATTGATTGTTGTTCCTTTTGCTTGTGTTCTTGCCTTGGGTAGAGCCGGGAGACGAGTACGTGAACGAGGAACCCGTTGAGTACGCTTTCAAGAATCAAGCTTTCGACAGCTCTGAGTACATTGCTATGCCGCGCTACCTACCACTTGCTATATCATGCCTCCCATATTGCCATGTCAAGCCTCTAACCCACCTTCCTAGCAAACCGTTGTTCGGCTATGTTACCGCTTTTGCTCAGCCCCTCTTATAGCGTTGCTAGTTTTAGGTGAATTTGAAGTTTGTTCCATGTTGGAACATGGATATGTTGGGATATCATTATTATATCTTATTTACTTTAATGCATCTATATACTTGGTAAAGGGTGGAAGACTCGGCCTTATGCCTGGTGTTTTGTTCCACTCTTGCCACCCTAGTTTCCATCATACCAGTGTTATGTTCCTTGATTTTGGGTTCCTTACGCGGTTGGGTGTTATGGGAACCCCTTGACAGTTCGCTTTGAATAAAACTCCTCCAGCAAGGCCCAACCTTGGTTTTACCATTTGCCTCACCACCACCTACTTTTCCCTTGGGAGTCGCGCTCCCGAGGGTCTTCTTTATTTTAACCCCCCTCGGGCCAGTGTTTCTCTAAGTGTTGGTCCGAACTAGAGCCCCTTGCAGCGCCACCTCAGGGAAACTTGAGGGTTGGTTTTAGTTGTATGGATTGCTCATCCGGTGTGCCCTGACAACGAGATATGTGCAGCTCCTATCGGGATTTGTCGGCACATTCGGGCGGTCTTGCTGGTCTTGTTTTACCATTGTCGAAATGTCTTGTAACCGGGATTCCGAGACTGATCGGGTCTTCCCGGGAGAAGGAATATCCTTCATTGATCGTGAGAGCTTGTGATGGGCTAAGTTGGGACACCCCTGCAGGGTATAAACTTTCGAGAGCGGTGCCCACGGTTATGTGGCAGATGGGAATTTGTTAATATCCGGTTGTAGACACTACAAGAAATGTGTCAACTAGTGACCTTCCATCAGTGACCCTGGAAGAATTGTTCATAGATCTACGACCATTTGAGATCAATTGGTCAAAAGTTGTTCGGGGGGCTCCAAACCCTCAACTATATCGACCATTTTGGTCAGAAAGGTCATAATTTCCTTACACGAAATGGTCATCAAGCATACAGCACTGGTCTGCTGCCTTATTTCTAGCTGATCATGACCAATATAGATGGTCATAACCTTGTAAATTGTGGTGGATTGCTATGACTAGGCGCCACCTCATCAGTTTTGCCTATGTCTCATGTCCATGTGTCAATTTTTGCCCTAGGTTGTGAAGCAACCTATATTTCTGTCATTCCCAAAATTCCCCAAAAAATCTCATAAATTATTTGGGTCATATCTTCGTGAAATATGTAAAAATCTTTCCTTGCCTAGTTCAAAAATAATTCAACAATATTCATTTTCCTATTATGTTCACAATAATACTTTGTAAAGGAAGTGCTATTTATATATTCTTGATTGCGCTCAAAACTTTTGGGCACTCTTTCCTACCCAAATCATTGCCTCATGAAAAAATTAAGCTCCATTTGCCCATTAAATCTTCCTCGGCAAATTTCCAAAGTTTTTTTCCACCTAGAAGCATTGTGAAGGAAGTACCATTTTTATATATCCAAATGACATGAAATTTATACAGTTCCTTCATATGCCCAAATTATCACCCTCCTCCAAATTGCAGCTCGGTCAAATTATCTATGTGAGCCCAGGTTCAATTTATATTTTATGGCTAGATTGGCACATTGCAAAGCAAGTGTTATCTAGATCCCTCCTATTACCCTCAAACTTTTTGGGCACTCTTTGTAACACCCCCAGTGTCTTGCTACAGTAACCCCCTATGATTAAACTAATCTTTTTTTAAACAGTGCTTGGTCACTTTGATCAATTTTCCATTTCAAATTCTAGTTGAATTCAATTTGAATTTATGTGTGAAATTCAAAATGCTCAGACATGAAAACTAAAATGTTCATCATGTGGAACATATTCTTCTGGTAATATTGGTGGTGAACCAACATTTTTGCAAAATGTCTAAGTGGCATAAAAATAGCTAAAACAGAAAAGCTTTAAAAAAAGAAAAAGTTAAACCCCCCCCCCCTCCCTAGTGGGCCTCGTGGCCCAGCTAGCCATTGCCGACCAGGTCGGCCCGCTCCCTCACGCCCCCTGGCCTATTAGGCCACTCCCTCCACGTAACCCTAACCCCGCACCACCCCCCACTCCTCCTCGTTACCCACTCCCCCTCCCTCACATGATCCCGTCTGGATCGAGATCGGGGCAGCGAGCCCCGACCACCTCGCCGTCGCCCCTCGTCACCTCATTGGCGCCCGCCTCTCCATCTCCTCCCGCATGGCGCGCCCCGACCCTAAGCTCGGCGCCCGCCTCTCTGTCTCCTCCCGCACGCGTTCCCCACTCCCCTCCCTCACATGATCCCGTCTGGATCGAGATCGGGGCAGCGAGCCCCGACCACCTCGCCGTCGCCCCTTGCCACCTCATCGACGCCCGCCTCTCCGTCTCCTCCCGCACGGTGCGCCCCGACCCTAAGCTTGCCCCCGTCTCCGACCGCGTTGACGCCGCCTCATCCGCGACCACGCCGTCGCCGGACTGCCTCGTCCCTGTCGCCGTCATCCGCCTCGTCCTCTCCCTCGTCAGACCACCCCGACCCTTCCCGAGCCCACTGCCGTCTCCCTACAACCCCGCCCTGAGCCTCATCCGCCCCCTCTTCTCTCCTCGGCACCGGATCCGGCCCGCGTCCTCGCGCTCACCGCGGCCGTACCAGTGCCCGCGCACGGCCACTGCGCGCCGGCCACGCACTGGGCTCGCCCGGCTCGCACTTGTCGCTCCCTGGGCGTGCCCCCCACCCCCTGCGCGCATGATCCTGCCCCTGCCCCGCTACCTTCGCCCTCGCCGCACGCGCCCTTCCCCGCGTGCGCCTCGTTGCTGCACCGCCGCTGCCGTGCAGCCCGACACGCGGCAACCCTCACCCCCACGCCCACTCCTCATCGTTGCGTGCCCGTCGACCCGCCACCACCGCCACCTTGGGGCGCCGCTCGCCGCCGCTGGCGCCTTGCCGCGCCCAGACAGGCTCCGGCCTCGACGGGCGCCCACGCCTGCAGTGCCCTGCCCCCTTTAACGCACATCATTCGCCCGTTAGCCCCTGGGCCAATGACGAATGGGGCCTGCCCCCAGTTAAAATGAAAACGGAATTAAAAATGTAAAAAAGTGGGTGTTTAATAAAATTAATTAATTAGTTAGTTAATTAACTTTGACTAATTTGCCTAATGAACATATTTAGTCTAATTAGACCTGCTTAATTAAAATAGACAATGACAATTGGGCCCCACTGCCCCTTTGACCAGTCAACCCGTTCAGAGTTCACTGTTGACCCTGCTGACGTCATGATGACATCATGCTGATGTAGTAAACTTATTTTCGTTTTAAATTAAATTGCAGAATGTCTTTAAAACTTCAGAAAATCATAGGATTTAAACCGTAGCTCGGATCGAAAAACTTTCTACATCAAAGTTGCTCAGAACAACGAATGAATCCGAATACGCGATCTGTTCGTCTGCCACGTGCCCCTAACTACCTGAACACACAAGTTTCCCCCTCCATTTCATCTGTCCGAAAAATGCAAACTTCGAGAAAACATTCCCGGATGTTTCCCCCTTCCACGGTACCGTGTAGCACCGCGGTAGAACACCTCTAGCACCGCTTATTGTCTTGTGACGCATCTGTTTGCTCTGTATTTAATGTTTCTTCCCCCTCTTCTCTTTGGTAGACCCCGAGACTGATGCTGCCCCTGTGATCGACTACGTCGACGACACTTCTTCTTTTCAGCAGAACTTCCAGGCAAGCAAACCCCCCTTGAGCATTCCGATATCGCCCATCTCTTTCCCTCTCTTGCTTGCATTAGAACTGCTACTGCTTTATGTATGATCCTACTCTGATGCATAGCCTGTTTTTGTTACCTGCTTTCATACCTTACCTGCTTATCCTAAACTACTTAGTATAGGTTGGTTAGAGATCCATCAGTGACCCCCACCTTGTCCCAGTTGCCCCGCTTTATGTTCGATGACTCGATCAACGTGATCGATGTCCAGGCCCCGACACCGCACATCACCCCCCTAGTTGTATGACTCTACAGAGTTACCATCGAGTGCCGAGGGTGGAACCTCCTACACCACTCCTGATGAGATCCCTGTAGTGTAGCTATACGATCGAGGTCATCGAGGGTGATTTCCTCCTTAACCATTTCCGTTGCGGCTCTGTCGTGCAAGCCCTCAAGTGTGAACCTCGAGGGTGGATCCTCTTACGTTCACCTTGATGATAACATCGAGTGGATTTCACCGGGGGTGCTTCCTCAGGTTTTCCCCTTGGTGTTAGACACACAGTTACTATGGTTACTATGACTTTACACTGAACCATCTTACTAAAGATGGGTCGGCCCTGAGGGGTACCCGCGCGAGCTTATTAGCGAGTGATGTGGAGTCGGGTTGACCTGGAGGGCGCCCACGAGTAATTACGAGGCGTGGCCGGGCATTCTTAGCCCTTGCCGCAAGTACTCGAGACGGGGCGACGGGGTCACATCTTTCGTGAGTCTCTGCTCGTGACCGCACTACCAACGCACTAACGGTTTGGATATTTGATCTGAGGGGCCTCTGGCCTGATAGCACTAACCATCACGTGGGCATTGTATGGGCATTTTGCGTCGTATGCATCAGCCGAAGCTTAATAGATGTCATGCGATTGAGTGGCGCGCGCCGGGTTGGACTGGTAAGCTCCTGCCTTTTTAAAGAGGTAGCTAGGTATGCTCACCGGCCGCCCACACAATGTGCGAGAGTTCCCGGGGCGATGGCCCAAGACCCATGGGGGCATAGGTTTAGTCCGGCGTGTTGACCTCTCTATTAAGCCTAGGTCGGGTTGCGGCGTATTGTTTGGCCAAGGCCGGGCATGACCCAGGAAAGTGTGTCCGGTCGGAGTTAATTGAGCATGGTGGGTAAGTTGGTGCACCCCTGTAGGGAAGAAAACATCTATCGATAGCCTGTCCTGTGGTAACGCACACTTGGAGTTGTATCCCGATCGATACAACTAGAACTGGATACTTGAGATGAGAATTGGAGATGAGAAATGGATAGTATGGCTCTGGGACTGCGCTCTCGCAGGGAGTCGAGAAAGGATCTCTGGCCGAGGTTAATAACACTACTACTACTTTACATTATATTGATTTGTACTCTTCTATATGCTTGAAGATGCTAGTAATCTCGCATTCTGCAGTTTAGTCCATAGATACGGCCCATTT
Organism: Triticum urartu; assembly: GCF_056163025.1. Taxonomy (NCBI): domain Eukaryota; kingdom Viridiplantae; phylum Streptophyta; class Magnoliopsida; order Poales; family Poaceae; genus Triticum; species Triticum urartu. The sequence goes on from NC_141873.1 coordinate 234,403,742, forward strand.
CCTTTGATACAGTTGCATACTTAGTTTAGATCTGATGTAAGTCTTGCAAGTACTTTGGATGAGTACTCACGGTTGCTTTGCTACCTCGTTTTCCCCTATACCCGATTGTTGCGACCAGATGACGGAGTGCAGGAGCCAGATGTCACCATCGATGATTACTACTACACCGAGGGTGCCTACTACTACGTGGAGTCCGCCAACGACCAGGAGTAGTTAGGAGGCTCCCAGGCAGGAGGCCTTGCCTTTTCGTTCGTTGTTGCTTTTGTGCTAGCCTTCTTAAGGAAAACTTGTTTAACTTATGTATGTACTCAGATTTTGTTGCTTCCGATGACTCTTGTGTATTCGAGCTTATGTATTCGAGCCCTCGAGGCCCCTGGCTTGTAATATAAAGCTTGTATTATTTTAATTTGTGTCTAGAGTTGTGTTGTGATATCTTCCCATAAGTCCTTGATCTTGATCGTACACACTTGCGTGTATGATTAGTGTACATTTGAATCGAGGGCGTCACAAGTTGGTATCAGAGTCGACTGCCTGTAGGGTCCCCCTTTCCAACTCCTTGGCCGAAGTTGAGTCTAGAAACTGAAAACCATTTTACTAACTTGGATGTGTGTCTTACAGGCCCACCTCACCAATTGAGTGGTATTAGGATCTTTTATTCCGCGTCTATACTCTGGGACTCTCATCTCTCTTCTATTCGGGCTAAAAGGTTTTACTAGCTCGAACATTAGGATCTCGTGATCACATCCGCCCGGAGAGCCCCTTATTTTAGATAATCGCCTGCTGCATCAGAAGATTCTGAAGATACTCTATGATATTCTCTCGAGACTTTGTGCCTGTTGCCTTTGCAATTCCCTACCACCGAAATATCCTTATGGATAACTACACACTTGCCAATCTTACATTCTATCCCATTGATCTTGTTATTACAAGATGTCCTGAACTGCTCTCCTTTTTCCGAGAATCCTTTGAGCTTACTGCCTTGCAGTTCCTTCTCATCTCAATACCCCTACGGATAACTTTGTGCACCTATCGAGTATCCGCTCATCCTCAGTTGATTCATGTACTTCACAAAAGTCTTTGTAATACTATTCATTCTTGTGAAAATCCTCAACAGCCTATTGTTGTTGAATTTCTTGCTTGCTTGCATTACGGTTAATACCATAAGTTTAGTAATCTTATTGTCAGCCTTTGTCATTATCATTTTGAGTTCGTTGATACAATATGTTGCGAATGCTCGCAATCCTCAATCAGATCCTAGAATTCATCCTTCCGGCTCAGACATCATTTTAACATGTGTTGAATCTCGATCAATCAAATCGCCATCGATTGTACCCCTAAGGCTATTCTACCTATCCATCCCTAATCAGAGCATTGCTTCTGATCCCTTGTTTTGGAATTCATAATTCCTTTGCAATTGAGCTTTGAGTTAGTCAGTTGTTTCTATAATCTGATCTCCTTGCATTCTTTCTTCCTCTAGTTGAATATTGATGCTCACATCGGATCCCTTGTGGACCACCAGACCCCTTTTTCGGATTTTATCCGACAACGTCCTTCATATTCAGTAACCTTGTAGCCTTTTCCTTGGATACATAATGCCTTTGGTAAATTGTATCCCCTGCGTTTGTCAACCATGATCCGCTACCGAGCTTGTATTATATATTCTTGAAATTTATGATATATGTTCCTAAGATACCTCGATGGGTTGAACCTATGCCTTCCCTAATCTGTGTGAACTCGAAAGTTATGCGGATTATACTCTACTAGCTTTTCGTCAGATAAAATTTCAATGCTACAACTTCATCAAGAGCGAGAAGTAAAATGAAAGGTTATGCATTGTAGAAGTGGGAGTCGACCCTGAACCTTTGTGTTCATGCCCATGGACACGGTGTGGAACTTATCATGAAAGCTTCTTGCAAGGATATTTAATCTTTTGAATAATTCTTCCGGTATCGTAAATTGGATCCCTTGCAGTTATGGTCTCGACCATATTTCCTCCTTGATCTCATTCACTGGGTAAGTTAAAATTACCTATCCTCTGAAATCATTTCCCCCGTCCAACCTCTACTCCGATTTACCTTCTGGCATTACACCTAGTACTTGATACTGGGAAGCTTTATACCCCATCACATCATTCCTAGCATGAACGGCTATATTTTATCATGACAACTTTTTAACTGTGCTACCTGGTCCTTATGCCCGGAGCAACTTCCGACGATGAGCTAAGCTTACATCGATCTTCCTCATCTTATCATTTCACCTCAAACAACAAGCTTGATTTTGAGCTTGTGTCGAATCTGTGTTTCTCATAGCCTTTCACTTCATCCTCCCTTTTCTGCTTGAGGGCATCTTCATAGAGTCTCTCGACAAACTTTGTCTTGATCACCATCACACTTTGGCTTCTTTAGAGATGTCAATTGAATTCATGGCTAGAAATACCATCCTTGCCTCTCGATGATTTGTTTCAGCATCAACAACATTCTTGTCTTCCCCCCAACACAAACTTGATCATATTGATTTGGGGAATACATCCTTTTTGACATGGCGATGGATTGCTACTGAGCCCGTCGGCCACACCCTCATCTTTTCCCTGCTAAAATTGTATGACTTATTTTCTAAGTTGTTTCCGATGGATCCTTGGTGTATCCAAAGTATGACCTTTGCTTGAAACCATGTCAATGCTATCTCGAAGCATGACTGTGGTAATTCAATCTCCAATAAGAACATTTGAAGCACGATACTAAATTTTCTTTATCAATTATCCAAACACCGTTGTATGGGTAACGTCATGAAATTCTTTCCCTTTACCTAATTGGTTATCTACTTACTATCCAGTCATGGATATCATCCTTTGCTTGTCCTTGGGAAGGATATACTCCTGACAATTGTGTTTAAACACATTTTCCTTTCCATTGTTCTGATTAATATACTAATCATATTTTTCCTTTCCGTTCTTTTGTTTAACCTTTCCGGTAAACTAACTTACCTCAGTAGAGATAATTTCTTGCTTAGGTAAGAACCTCAATGTACAACTTTGTCAGTAAAGACCCTGTTATTATTGCTGTTGACATTATGGTAGCCACCGATGGACGAGAACTTTGCCTAATGGCCCGCCTCGTTCAACGAGTAGGAAAATGGTTCTCTTCACCCCTCGACCTTGGTACCGACGTTGTTGCCGACATAACTGACAAACTACACTCTAACATGCCTTGCTATCATAACCTTGTAACATGTCACCGCTCTTTCTACTTTTAACCCACATGGTGGGCCCATAACCCACAGTTCCACACGATCGAAACCTGACTCTCCTGTATATCTTTGATTCTGAAATATTCTTGCATTTGGCTTCGTATCATGTCACGAGTCACCTTCCGAGAGATGATCTATTCCCGATGCTCTGAACCCCTTTCTCACACTCAGTTCAGGTATCAATAGTTTTTCCATTCGCTTGAAACTTCCTATTGTACCATCATACTTTGCTCTCGGTGTTTATTAAGTTTCAACTTGAGAGATACTTCTGCCTCATTCCCTGAATTGTTCACCACATAATTAACCCTATAAGGGTCAGTTCTCCCGAAGTTACTCTTTACTTCTCCACTTAAATCTCGGGACGAGATTTCTTGTAGTGGAGGAGATTTGTAACACCCCAAGTGTCTTGCTACAGTAACCCCCTATGATTAAACTAATCTTTTGTTTTAAACAATGCTTGGTCACTTTGATCAATTTTCCATTTCAAATTCTAGTTGAATTCAATTTGAATTTATGTGTGAAATTCAAAATGCTCAGACATGAAAACTAAAATATTCATCATGTGGAACATATTCTTCTAGTAATATTGGGTGGTGAACCAACATTTTTGCAAAATGTCTAAATGGCCTAAAAATAGCTAAAACAGAAAATCTTTTAAAAAAAGAAAAAGTTAACCCCCCCCCCTCCCTAGTGGGCCTCGTGGCCCAGCTAGCCATTGCCGGCCAGGCCGGCCCGCTCCCTGGCCTATTAGGCCACTCCCTCCCCGTAAACCTAGCACCGCACGACCCCCCACTCCTCCTAGTTCCCCACAACCCCTCCCTCACCCGATCCCGTCAGGATCGAGATAGGGGCAGCGAGCCCCGACCACCTCGCCGTCGGCCCTCGCCACCTCATCGGTGCCCACCTCTCCGTCTCCTCCCGCAAGGTGCGCCCCGACCCTGAGCCTGCCCCCATCGCTGACCGTGCTGACACCGCCTCGTCCACGACCGCGCCGTCGCTGGACTGCCTCGTCCCCGTCGCCGTCGTCCGCCTCGTCCTCTCCCTCGTCGGACCACCCCGACCCTCCCCGAGCCCACTGTGGTCTCCCTACAACCCTGCCGTGAGCCTCGTCCGCCCCCTCTTCTCTCCCCGTCACCGGATCCGGCCCGCGTCCTCACGCTCACCGCGGCCGTCCCGGTGCCCGCCACGGTCACTGTGCGCCGGCCGCGCACTGGGCTCGCCCAGCTCACACCTGTCGCTCCCTGGGCGTGCCCCCCCACCCCGCGCATGAATGATCGTGCCCCTGCCCCACTACCTTTGCCCTCGCCGCACGCGCCCTTCCCCGCGCGCGCCTCTTTGCTGCATCGCCGATGCCGAGCAGCCCGACGCTCGACAGCGCTAACCCCGCGCCCGCTCCTCGCCGTTGCGCGCTCATCGACCCGCCACCACCGCCACCTTGGGCCGCCGCTCGCCGCTGCTGACCGCTGCTAGCGCCTTGCCGCGTGCAGACAGGCTCCGGCTTCGATGGGCGCCCACGCCCGCAGCGCCCTGCGCCCGTAAACGCACATCCACCGCCCGTTAGCCCCTGGGCCAATGACGAATGGGGCCCGCCCCTATTAAAATGAAAACGGAATTAAAATGTAAGAAAGTGGGTGTTTAATAAAATTAATTAATTAGTTAGTTAATTAACTTTGTCTAATTAGCCTAACGAACATATTTAGTCTAATTAGACATGCTTAATTAAACTAGACAATCACAATTGGGCCCCACTGCCCCTTTGACCAGTCAACCCAGTCAGAGTTGATTGTTGACCCTGCTGATGTCATGATGACATCATGCTGATGCAGTAATCTTATTTTCGTTTTAAATTAAATTGCAGAATGTCTTTAAAACTTCGGAAAATCATAGGATTTAAACCGTAGCTCGGATCGAAAAACTTTCTACATGAAAGTTGCTCAGAACAACGACACGAATCCGAGTACGCGATTCGTTCGTCTGCCACATGCCCCTAACCTGAACATGCAACTTTCCCCCTCCGTTTCATCTGTCTGAAAAATGCAAACTTCAGGAAAACTTTCCCGAATGTTTCCCCCCTTCCACGGTACCGCGTAGCACCGAGGTAGAACACCTCTAGCACCGCTTATTGTCTTGTGATGCATCTGGTTGCTCTGTATTTACTGTTTCTTCCCCCCTCTTCTCTCTGGTAGACCTCGAGAGCGATGTTGCCCCTGTGATCGACTACGTCGATGACACTTCTTCTTTTCAGCAGAACTTCCAGGCAAGCAAAACCCCCTTGAGCATTCTGATATCGCCCATCTCTTTCCCTCTCTTGCTAACATTAGAACTGCTACTGCTTTATGTATGATCCTACTCAGACGCATAGCCTATTTTTGTTACCTACTTTCATACCTTACCTTCTTATCCTAAACTGCTTAGTATAGGTTGGTTAGAGATCCATCAGTGACCCCCACCTTGTCCCAGTTGCCCCGCTTTATGTTCGATGACTCGATCAACGTGATCGATGTACATGCCCCGACACCGCACATCACCCCCCAAGTTGTATGACTCTACAGAGTTACCATCGAGTGCCGAGGGTGGAACCTCTTACATCACTCCTGATGAGATCCCTGTAGTGTAGCTATACAGTCGAGGTCATCGAGGGTGATTTCCTCCTTAACCACTTCCGTTACGGCTCTGTCGTGCAATCCCTCAAGTGTGAACCTCGAGGGTGGATCCTCTTATGTTCACCTTGATGATAACATCGAGTGGATTTCACCGGGGGTGATTCCTTGGGTTTTCCCCTTGGTGTTAGACACACAGTTACTATGGTTACTATGACGTTACACTGAACCATGTTACTAAAGACGGGTCGGCCCTAAGGGGTACCCGCTTGAGCTTATTAGCGAGTGATGTGGAGTCGAGTTGACCTGGAGGGTGCCTGCGAGATAATTACGAGGCGTGGCCGGGCATTCTTAGCCCTTGCCGCAAGTACTCGAGACGGGGCAACGAGGTCACATCCTTCGTGAGTCTCTGCTTGTGACCGCACTGCCAATGCACTAACGGTTTGGATATTTGATCCGAGGGGCCTCTGGCCTGATAGCACTAACCATCACGTGGGCATTGTATGGGCGTTCTGCGTTGTATGCATCAGCCGAAGCTTAATAGACGTCATGCGATTGAGCGACGCACACCAGGTTGGACTGGTAATCTCCTACCTTTTTAAGGAGGTAGCTAGGTCTGCTCACCGGCTGCCCACGCAATGTGCAGGAGTTCCCGGGGAGACTGCCCAAGACCCCTGGGGGCATAGGTTTAGTCCGGCATGCTGACCTCTCTATTAAGCCTAGGTCGGGTTGCGGCATATTGTTTGGCCGAGGCCGGGCATGACCCAGGAAAGTGTGTCCGGCCGGAGTTAATTGAGCGTGGTGGGTAAGTTGGTGCACCCCTGCAGGGAAGAAAACATCTATCGATAGCCTGTCCTACGATAACGGACACTTGGAGTTGTATCTCGATCGATACAACTAGAACTAGATACTTGAGATGAGAAATGGAGATGAGAAATGGATAGTATGGCTCTGGGATTGCTTTCTCACAGGGAGTCGAGAAAGGATCTCTAGCCGAGGTTGATAACACTACTACTACTTTACATTATGTTGATCTGTACTCTTCTAAATGCTGCAAGATGCTTGAAGATGCTTGAAGATGGTAGTCTTCGATAGGCTAGGCTTCCCCCTTCTCTTCTGGCATTCTGCAGTTTAGTCCATAGATACATCCCATTTCCTTTGATACAGTTGCATACTTAGTTTAGATCTGATGTAAGTCTTGTGAGTACTTTGGATGAGTACTCACGGTTGCTTTGCTACCTCTTTTTCCCCTATACCCGATTGTTGCGACCAGATGACGGAGTCCAGGAGCCAGATGGCACCATCGATGATTACTACTACACCGAGGGTGCCTACTACTACGTGGAGACCACCAACGACTAGGAGTAGTTAGGAGGCTCCCAGGCAGGAGGCCTTGCCTTTTCGATCGTTCTTGCTTTTGTGCTAGCCTTCTTAAGGCAAACTTGTTTAACTTATGTCAGTACTCGGATTTTGTTGCTTCCGCTGACTCTTGTGTATTCGAGCTTATGTATTCGAGCCCTCAAGGCCCCTGGCTTGTAATATAAATCTTGTATTATTTTAATTTGTGTCTAGAGTTGTGTTGTGATATCTTCCCGTGAGTCCTTGATCTTGATCATAGACATTTGCGTGTATGATTAGTGTACGATTGAATCCAGGGCGTCACACTCTTCCATACCCAAATCATTGCCACATGATAATATTCAACTCCATTTTCCTGGTAAATCTTTCTCAGGAAATTTCCAAAGTTTCTATCTCGAGAGAAGCTTTGTGAAGTAAGTACTAGCTAGGCTCACCCAAATGATCTGAAAATTTACCAGGGCATGACCATACCTATGTAACTTACCTACACCAAATTTGAGCTCATTTCATTTATGCAATTTGTCTCGCTAATTTTCCCAAGTTTCTGTCCATGGAATAGCATTGTGAAGGAAGCCCCACTTTGGCATGTCCAAATGGTATCAAATTTCTACAGTGCTTTCCTATGCCCAAATAACCACCCCCACCAAATTTCAGCTCAATCCATTGATTATTTTGAGCCCCGCTTCAACATTCTTATTTCTGTCCAGTGTGGTACTTTGCAAAGAAAGTACCACCTAGGCTCCTCCTTTTGAGCTAAAAAATTGTGAAGACAGTCTTTTTGTAGATGATCATCCTCAGCCAAAACTCAGGCCCATTGACCACGTGCATTTCCCGTATCGCTAATCAAACACTTGGCTGCTAATTCATGTTTGAGCATAGTTTGGTCTCCTCGTGAGAATCTTATGTTGTAATTTTCTCCCTAGCACCTGCCTGGGGAGTACCCAACCCCCTAGACGAGCCTAGGCCACCCAGAACACATGTCAACGCCACAGCCACGCGGTGACCATGTGGCGGGCATGCGAGTTTACGCGCTCTGGAGTTGGGGCCCTCGTCCACCATCCAAATCTCGATGTACCGCCACCAAACCATGTATTTATGATTAAATAGATACTTATATACCTAGAAATGATTTTTGTAAAAAATAAAGAGCAAACTACAAGGTAGATGCAGTTCAAAATTGACCCGCTTCCTATTGAATCGGCAAAAAATTGTCTTTTCACAAGTGGTGGATCAAAACTTTTGACACCCAACCATTTTGTCAATCATGCATTAAATAAGGCCTAATGTTTTAGAAAAATGATTTGGTCCAATTTTGCAACAAATATATGGTATCTCCTTCACAAAAAACTCATTTCAGGCATTCAAAAAATGGAAAATAAAATTTCCGTGCAAAGAAAATGAAAATTACCTTAGGCAACATTGTTTGGAATTCCAAGATGCACCCTTGTGCACAATATGAGATCATTTGAACAAACTATGCCATGAATGTGGCCATAAGATTGATCATTTGGCTTGAAAACCCTGAATGTTCACGCATGATAGCTCATTTCTGAGAACACTTTTTTAAACTAATTGCTGTATTACAAGTTTATTATTTTTCCTGAAAACTTGGTCACATATAATGACACAATGCGAAGGTTTTCCAATTTTTTGATTTTTTTGAATTTTTTATGACCGTTTCGAAATGCGATCAAAATGGCGGGTTTGACTATTCCTAGCTAGTGGTTGAATCTTGGAAAACTTTTGATGTTTCTCTGATTAAATAGATACTTATGTACCTAGAAATGATTTTTTGAAAAAATAAAGAGCAAACTATGAGGCAGCTGCAGTTCAAATTTGACCTGCTTCCTCCTGAATTGGCAGGAATTTGTCTTTTTCACCAGAGGTGGATCAAGGCTTTTGACACCCAACCATTTGGTAAACTGTGAATCAAATATGTCCTTGTATTTTAGAAAATTGATTTGGTCCAATTTTGCAACAAATATATGGTAGGTCCTTCACAAAAAGAACTCAATTCGGGCACTCAGAAAATGGAAAATGAATTTTCTGTGCAAAGAAAATGAAAACTCCCTTAGGCAACATTGTTTGGAATCCCAAGATGCACCCTTGTGCACAATATGAGATCATTTGAGCAAACTATGCCATGAATGTGGCCATACAATTGATCATTTGGCTTGAAAACCCTGAATCTTCACGCATGATAGCTCATTTCTGAGAACACTTTTTTAAAATAATTGTCGTATTACAAGTTTATTATTTTTCCTGGAAACTTGGTCAGATATAATGACACAATGCGAAGGATTTCCAATTTTTTGATTTTTTTGAATTTTTTATGCCCGTTTCGAAATGCGATCAAAACGGCTGGTTTGACCATTCCTAGCTAGTGGTTGAATCTTGAAAAACTTTTGATATTTCTCTTATTAAATAGATACTTATTGTAACGCCCCGGATGTAACTTACCATAATTGTACTCCAACTCTTGCCATTTTTGGCGTTAAGTTATGAGATTCATTCGTGTTTGGGCTCTTGTCTTTGTTTTGCATTTTGTTCATGTCATGCATTTCATATCATGTCATCATGTGCATCTCATTTGCATACATGTTCGTCTCATGCATCCGAGCATTTTCCCCGTTGTCCATTTTGCATTCCGACGCTCCTACGTCCTCCGGTGCCCCCTTTTGCCTCTTTTCGTGAGCGGGTGTTAAACATTCTCGGAATGGACCGAGATTTGCCAAGCGGCCTTGGTACACCACCGGTAGACCGCCTGTCAAGTTTCGTGCCATTTGGAGTCTGTTTGATACTCCAAAGGTTAACGGGGGAACCGTAAAGGCCTCGTGTGTGTTGCAGCCCAACACCCCTCTAAAGTGGCCCAATAACCCATCCTCTCGGCCCTTCGATCACGATCGCGTGGTCGAAAACTACACCTCATTTGGACTCTCCTAGCTCCCTCTACCTATAAATATGTGCACTCCTCCAAATTTTTGGGTCCAACCCTAGCCTTCTTCCACCCCACGCCGCCGGACACGTCCGGTCCGGCCGGACAAAAATCGCGCCGCCGCCCTCAGCCACTCCTGCATCGCACGTGGCACGTCCGTCGCCCCCGCGCCACCAGCCCGCCAGGCCCGAGAAGGGACCCCGCGAGCCCATCTCCGCCGCACCGCGCCCCCGCCCGCGCTGCACCGCCCGCGCCACCTCGCCGCCCCCTCGCCGCGCTGCCACGCCTCAACGTTGCTGCGGAGCGCCGCCGCCGCCGCTCGCTACTCCAGAGAGCTCCGTGCCCGGAGCCGGCCGGCCCGTCTACGCCGACCCCGCGGGCGCACCTCCCCGTCCGCGTCTCTTCGGCGAGGAGCTCCAGCCATCGCGTCTTCGTCTTCTCCCGATCCGACCACCGCAGGCAACAACTCAGGCGAGAGTCCCGGTGAACCTCGGCTTCTGCGCGCGCCAGATCCAGATCCAGTCAACCCTAGGTTGACCCCGTTTTCCCTAAGTCCCTAGCATTTTCAGCCCATGTTCATTGCATCATATCTCCATGACCGCAGCTCCGTTTTGCATATGTGATATATCAAAATATTCATCTTGATGTGCTCTTCATTTTATTCCATTGTGCCATGCTTGTTTGAGTCCATCTTGATGCCCAAATTGTTGATGCAAGAGTGCTATAAAATGTTAGTTCCTGTTTCTTAGCAGAGTATGAGCATTTGTCATTTTTTCTACATTTGTCGTGTGCATCATATGGGCATGAGCTCTACATGTGTTTTGGACTATGCCATGCCATCTTTACAGGGGTGTATGCCATGTATTTTTTTTGATCAATTTGGTGACTAGCACAAGCATGCAAAGTAGCTCTCGTGATATTGCTGATTTCAGGGGCTTAGAATTTCACTAAGTCTTTGCTCTGTTGTTATTTTTATGCCATGTATTCATGTTGCTACAAAGAGATCCATGCTTCTTTTGAGTATGTTCAGTAAGGATGATTTGGACATATGGTTATGCTCTATCCATCAATGTCCCTGTTTGAATTTATGGAGTACCCTAGCATGACTTAATCTTGCTCTACTTTTTCTATAAAATGTTCCTGACAGATTGCTTACGTGTTAATCAATGCCAAGGTTGTTGTAGTTGATCCATGCATTCTATGAGATTGTTCTTGCCATTTTTAACTTCTTGAACATGTCTTCTTGCTGGTAGTATGCTTAGTTTATCATGCAATGCCTTGTGATAAGTGAATAGAGCTCGCAAAGAGGCCTTCATAATTCTGTTTTGCCATGTCCAGTTTTCTGCTAAGTCTGAATCTGTTAACGAAACTTGCTATGTTTACATGGGTGCCATCATATCTTCTGATCCTTTTTGGCTTATGGTCAGTAAGGGACTTTTGTTACATGTTTGAGTAGATTTATTCCATGCCTTGTTTTGCTATGTTCTGTTCCTGTAGCATGTTGATATCTTGCTCTAAACTTTGCTTCCTCATGTTAATTCCTTGCATGTTGTTATTTTCACTAAGTATGTGAAGCTGATATCTTTTGCCCTTTTGCCATGCATGTTTGAACCTGCTCTTGTGTGATTTATCCATAGCTCAGTGTTCATCTTTTGTCAAGCATCTTCAGGATATCACTTACATGTGCTTTGTTGCTATGTTGGAGTGCAGTAGCTTAGTTTCTTCTTGCATTCTAGATGGCATCGTGTTGTTAATCACAGAATTGTGCCATTCTTGTTTTGCTTGCCATTTGCAAACCGTGCCTCCGATTCCGGTGATCTTTCTATCGATTTCAACCGAAATCAACTCATCTTACCAGCAGCGCACTTGGTTTGCCAAGTTGATGCCTTGATCAATCTTTTCCTTCCGGAGCACGCATATGCATTGCATATCACATCTCGCATATCATGCCATGTTTTGCATCATGTTGCTTGTGTATTGCATCGTGGTTGATTGTGGTTTCCTTTGCTTGTGTTCTTGCCTTGGGTAGAGTCAGGAGACGAGTTCATGATCGAGGTACCCGTTGAGTACTCTTACGAGGATCAGGCTTTCGTCAACTCGGAGAACTTTGCAGGCAAGATGACCATACCCTCGAAATCACTTCTATCTTTGCTTGTTAGTTGTTCGCTCTTTTGCTATGCTGCGATACCTACCACTTGCTATATCATGCCTCCCATATTGCCATGACAAGCCTCTAACCCACCTTTCCTAGAAAACCGTTGTTTGGCTATGTTACCGCTTTGCTCAGCCCCTCTTATAGTGTTGCTAGTTGCAGGTGAAGATGGAGTTTGTTCCTTGTTGGAACATGCTTATTGTTGGGATATCATTATTATATCTTGTTTACTTTAATGCACCTATACACTTGGTAAAGGGTGGAAGGCTCGGCCTTATGCCTGGTGTTTTGTTCCACTCTTTCCGCCCTAGTTTCCGTCATACCGATGTTATGTTCCTTGATTCTGCGTTCCTTACGCGGTTGGGTTATAATGGGAACCCCTTGACAGTTCGCCTTGAATAAAACTCCTCCAGCAAGGCCCAACCTTGGTTTTACCATTTGCCACCTAAGCCTTTTTCCCTTGGGTTTCGCGGACTCAAGGGTCATCTTTATTTTAAACCCCCGGGCCAGTGCTCCTCTGAGTGTTGGTCCAAACTAGAGCACCGTGCAGGGCCGTCCCTTGGCAACTTGGGTTACGTTGGCTCCTGTACACTTAGCTTATCTGGTGTGCCCTGAGAATGAGATATGTGCAGCTCCTATCGGGATTTGTCGGCACAGCGGGTGGTCTTGCTGGTCTTGTTTTACCATTGTCGAAATGTCTTGTAACCGGGATTCCGAGTTTGATCGGGTCTTCCTAGGAGAAGGAATATCCTTCGTTGACCGTGAGAGCTTGTGATGGGGTAAGTTGGGACACCCCTGCGGGGTTTTGAACTTTCGAAAGTCGTGCCTGCGGTTATGGGCAGATGGGAATTTGTTAATATCCGGTTGTAGAAAACCTGACACTTAACTTAGTTAAAATGAATCAACAGCGTGTGTAGCCGTGATGGTCTCTTTTCGGCGGAGTTAGGGAAGAGAACACGGTCTCGTGTTATGCTTGACCGTAAGTAGTTACAGGATCACTTCTTGATCATGATAGTTTATCGACCGTGCTTTGCTTCTCTTCTCGCTCTCATTTGCGTAAGTTAGCCACCATGTATGCTAGTGCTTGATGCAGCTCCACCTCACTACCCCCATTTTCCTACCTTAAGCTTAAATAGTCTTGACCGCGAGGGTGTGAGATTGCTGAGTTCCCGTGACTCACAGATTACTTCCAAAACCATATGCAGGTGCCGATGATGCCAGTGCAGTGGATGCTACCGAACTCAAGTGGGAGTTCGACGAGGATTCGGGACGTTACTATGTTTCCTTTTCGGACGATCAGTAGTGGAGCCCAGTTGGGGCGATCGGGGATCTATGCATTTGGGGTTGTCTTTCTTTATTTGGTTCCGTAGTCGCACCTTGATTGTATTCTGGATGATGTAATGCTATATTTATGTATTGTGTGAAGTGGCGATTGTAAGCCAACTCTTTATCCCTTTCTTATTCAGTACATGGGATGTGTAAAGATTACTCCTCTTGCGACATGCCTACTATGCGATTATGCCTCCGACACGTGGGAGATATAGCCGCATCGTGGGTGTTACACTTATGTACCTAGAAATGATTTTTTGAAAAAATAAAGAGCAAACTATGAGGCAGCTGCAGTTCAAATTTGACCCGCTTCCTCCTGAATCGGCGGGAATTTGTCTGTTTCACCTGAGGTGGATCAAGGCTTTTGACACCCAACCATTTGGTCAATTGTGAATCAAATATGGCCTCGTATTTTAGAAAATTGATTTGGTCCAATTTTGCAACAAATATATGGTAGGTCCTTCACAAAAAGAACTCAATTCGGGCACTCGAAAAATGGAAAATGAATTTTCTGTGCAAAGAAAATGAAAACTCCCTGAGGCAACATTGTTTGGAATTCCAAGATGCACCCTTGTGCACAATATGAGATCATTTGAACAAACTATGCCATGAATGTGGCCATAAGATTGATCATTTGGCTTGAAAACCCTGAATCTTCATGCATGATAGCTCATTCCTGAGAACACTTTTTTAAAATAATTGTTGTATTACAAGTTTATTATTTTTCCTAGAAACTTGGTCACATATAATGACACAATGCAAAGGTTTTCCAATTTTTAGATTTTTTTTGAATTTCTTATGCCCGTTTCAAATTGCGGTCAAAACGGCGGGCTTGACCATTCATAGCTACGGTTGAATCTTGGAAAACTTTTGATGTTTCTCTGATTAAATAGTTACTTATGTACCTAGAAATGATTTTTGGAAAAAATAAAGAGCAAACTATGAGGGAGTTGCAGTTCAAATTTGACCCGCTTCCAGCGGAATCGACGAAAATTTGTCTTTTTCACCACAGGTGGATCAAAGCTTCTGACACCCAACAATTTGGTCAATTGTCCATTAAATATGGCATAATATTTTAGAAAAATGATTTGGTACAATTTTACAACAAATATATGGTAGGTACGTCACAAAAAACTCATTTCGGGCACTCAAAAAATAGGGGCCGACCGCCGGAGGAGGTGGGGCGGAAGGGTGGCGTGGACCGCCGGAGCTCGGCGTGGAGGGACGTCGACCGCCGGAGCTCACGCTCGAGGCGGGGCGGGAGGGTGGCGCTGGGTGCTGAAGCTCGGGATGGGTTGCTTGCGCTCGCCGGAGCTCAGGGTGGAGGCCCGCCTGCCGCCGGAGCCCAGGACGGAGCCGTGGAGGTGGGGGGGATGGGTACCTGCGCCATCGTCGTTCCTTAGGCACGCGCGGGCGAGACCTTTTCTGTCTGGAGCAGGGACGCTGGTGTCCAATACCTAGCAA
This sequence comes from Triticum urartu, assembly GCF_056163025.1. Lineage (NCBI taxonomy): Eukaryota > Viridiplantae > Streptophyta > Magnoliopsida > Poales > Poaceae > Triticum > Triticum urartu. The sequence continues at coordinate 234,418,827 of NC_141873.1, forward strand.
TGTCGAGCACAGACCCTCTGAATTGGGCCAGGGGTTTTTTGCGTTAGGGACGGGTCGCTCGATATCGAGCCCGAATGCCACGGTTGAATGCCAAGGTCACCCAAATGGTGGTATTGATGATATTCGGGCCAGATGAATGCCAATGCCCAATACAAGGCCTAAATATAAACATCCAAACAAAGCGTAAGCTTAATTCTGATTGGAGGAATCACTAGTGGCTTGGATCGATGACCTGGCAAACATCAGTCCAACCATCTGTCCATCGATCCATCCCATCCGACGGTAGCAAACCCCCCTCTCTCTCGCGAACCCCACCCAACCCTTCTCTCTCGCGCGAACCCCGCCCACGGTAGCAAGATCTCCTCTCTCTCTCACGCTAACCCTAGCGTTGCACTCCTCCCTTGCCGCCGCCACCTCCGGCGCCAGATCCTGGCTGCCGCATCTCCATCCAACATCGCCGCTAGCGCTCCCCCCTCCCTCACCTCCCCTCACCTCATCGAAACAGAAGAGGGAGAGCGTGCACGTGAGCAGGTCAGACGGCGGCAGCGGCTCCCAGATCCGCAAGGGCTTGGACCTGGAGCTCCATCCCCATGGCAGCGGCAGGGGCTGCGGATGACAGGTCCGCCATGGGCCTGGACCTGGAGTTCCGTATCCTCCATGGGGTCGGCTTACAGATCCGCGCCCCCATGGGTTGGACCTGGTGCTCCATCTCCATGGCGTCGTCTGCTTCCGCTCTGCCGTCTGCGTCCTTCTGCTGCTCGTCGAGGTAAGATATTCTCCCGTTTGCTCTTCCTTTCTCTTCCATTCCCTTACCTGACGCGTTGTGGCTTCCCTCCCTCCTCACACAGAGCGCCGTGGTCGTCGTCGCGGAGACCTCCCGGCCCTGGCTCCGCTGCCTGGCGTGCTCAGGTCACTGGTCATCCACCCCCCTCTCTCTTTTTGCCCCCCGCTCGATCCCATCTACCTAGGTGGTAGCTCTGCGTAGCATCTGGTCCTTGCCATGCTTTGTGTGTTTGTCTTTAGAGATGCTCTGTGTGTCCGTCTTTAGATGTTTTGATTTGCATCGTAGAATCAATTCATTTGCAATCCATTTGATGTTTTGAATTCATTTGCACAATTAGATCGAGAACAATTGCCACAAAAAAAACCTTGAGTGCTGCCTATGAATTGCCTCCTATGAAGAGGATGTAGCATCTCCACTTAATCCCCCCTGGCTGCTCAATTTTTCTAACTGTATATATGTGATCTGTGTACCCCTAGCCATTAAAAAAATAGTTGTTAATTTGATTCTCTACAGTCTATCTTAAGTTATCTCCCAGCTCTCACTTCCGTTTACTTGAATGTTTAGGGTGGTGGATGAACGAGACGACTGCATTGTGCTCCCAAGAAGATTCTGAACTGCCGAGGCTACCCAACTAGCTGCGAGTAGACATGCGAGTCATGGCTTGGTTACTGACTGCGGTTACTGGCAAGAACCTTTTACATCCTGGTATAGCTCCAAGTGTACATTCACCACGGTTACTGCCTATGTATAAACTAGTTTTCAATGTACTAGCGACATGTTTTAGCAATTAAAGTTGCAGTTTCTATAACTGAAATGCTACAAAAATAGGGGCCAAAGTGGCAGATTGTTTCTTTTTTAGGGGCAAAGTGGCAGATTAGTTGGTATTGTAGTAAGTTGGTTATGTTGGTGTGGCGCACTCAGTCATGTTTCTTTGCACTAGAATTTTCAAAAAACACATGATTTTTTAGGGGTGGTTGTCTGAACTGAATTTCTTCGAAATTTCCTATCCAAACAAGAGTTGCCATTTTTTAGTATAATATGAGATTTCTGTGATGAGTAGTCGGATCACTCTACAGACTTTTGTTCTTTGATTTGAAAATTGTAGCTCATGTAGTACAACAGTTGGTGTTGTAGCTGAGCACCTTTATTTTTCTTCAGTACAGCCACATGTTTTTCTTTAGCTCTCAAACTGCAACTTACATGGTTGTGCTTTCTTAGCTCTTAGCTTTCTCAGTTCTTAAAATGCAGCTCAAATCGTTGTGATATATATTTATCCTAGATGGACAATCAATGTTGTTCTATCTAGTTCTACTCGGACAAGTTTCTAAGTTTCATTGATCCTCTCTTTTTTAGTGCGAGCGCCGATGCGGCAGGGCGGGGCTTGCCGCCGCTGCAGTTCGTCCGCGTCGCCGCACCGCTTCATCTCCACCATGATCTGGTGTTGCTGACCACCCCTGTGCCCCTGCCGCCCCGCCATCTAAGCCACGACGCCCGCTCGTCCTCTGCTTCGGGAGACGGGACATGCGCCGCCCATCATTGACCTCCAACGAGCGCCAAGTCGCATGATCCACGACAGCTAGCCCCACCACCGGGAGCAAGGAGGACCATCCTTCCAGGTGAGAGATGGAACACCACGGTCAACCTCCTCTGTGTGAAAGGTATTCCATCATCTGGAGGACTCTGCATCATATATGATATTGATTAGTTAGATGGACTCTGCATCATCCTAGAACGCCACTGTCTCTGTTAGTGGTATGCATGCATTAGAAACACAAAACATGGTGGCAATGGCTTTGATGTACTATACATGATTCTGATGGCCATGTTAGTTTATGATGCCCTGAAGAATCAGTGACACGTACGTCCTGACGCTGGCATAAGTTTTATTCAGGGAAGCTCCTACATGTCTTTTTTTTAATTTTCCAAGTTAAGTAAACCTTCTAGTATTATACTAGAGATTGTAAAATGGTGGCTAACAAGTTGTTGTCGCATGCCTGCCCAATTCATCATCTCAGCTGAGTGAGGCAAACTGAACAAAATAACAAGTCAAATAAAGTAGCTACATCTTGTGCTTTAATCAATTCGTACATGGAGCTCCACGATTCCTCTTGCTTAAGATATGCTGGATCTTCGCTTATACTTCAAAAAATTGAACGAATCATGCATGCATGTAAACAAGAATCGTGATGTAAATTTTCTAATCTGAATTCTGAATTTGAATCAGAGTTGATTGTTAACTCTGAACCTTTCAGACCTCATGGGTTACTCCCCAGTAAGTGTAAAGCCATAGTACGTGTTTAAAAATCTTACAGGTGCCAAGTTAAGTTGAATCAGAGCAGAAAGCTAACAACAACCTTACAACAAAGTTTTTTAAATGATACTGCTGATCTGTTGTCTTTCTACTGGTACTGGACTACTGGTAGAGCAAAATGTGCATAAAGTCCCTGTTCATGTGATTGCCCAAATTTCCCACAAGTTTTAATGCTCACAGATTTTAGTTGGCTCTGTTCATTCTTTTCAAAATGTGCATACATGCCCTGCTCACATGTCATTTTCCCTGTTGCCTCGATTAGGATGATTACCTTAGTTTTTTACTCTATTTTATATAGCATCAGAACAACCTAGTATTCTAAGTATGCCTCACTTTGAAAGGTATTCCATCATCCGTAGGACTCTGCATCATATATGATATTGATTAGTTAGATGGACTCTCCATCATCCTAGAACACCATGGTCTCTATGAGTGGTATGCATGCATTAGAAACACAATTTCTCTGTATGTAATCTAACTTGCAGTGTGTGTGTGTGTGGCATGCAGGGAGGTGGTGATCAGGTGAACAACATATGCCAGGAAGACCTCTAGCACAATGGCGCTATGCAAGCAATGTCCTGTTGCATTCTATTGGTAATGTCTGTCGTCTTGTGTCAGCATCTCATTATTGTGTACAATCTAAATGAGTAATTCGGAGTCGCTTGTGTTTGATTTCAATTCATAATTTTGTGATATGCTCTTGATCTTGTTATGTTCCATACTAGGGAGCTTCTTCTCCTCTCATGTTGTTGTTGTCGATTTGGTACTAGCTAGAATGATTCCTTGAGCTTGATGATGACAGATTGTACACTGTTTTGCTCCAGTGATACATAATTATTATCACAGTACACACATACCTTGTTGTTGTCCATGGATCTTGTTCTCTGCTGCCAGCATTGACTGGTTGTAGTTGTTTCAGCAGATCACATCACATTCACATGGGCGCATGTGTAGCACTCACTGGTTGTACACACATAATGTTGGCTGGTTGTACACACATAATGTTGACTGGCTGTAGTATTTATTTACTGGTTGTACACACGTAATGTTGGCTGCTATGTATTGATTTTAGTATCGAAAATGGCTCAAACCTGAAGTACTTAAAATAGATTGTCGTTCATTTCTTGTTTGTTTTGATACACATATACTTGCCATGTATTAGCTCTATCCTCTTATGCATGTTAATTCAATGTTGTTGATTTGATGTTGATGTTTAGAAAGAAGATTTTGATGGATGGGTTTATTTCAGTAGGCTAAATAGGCTATCTTCTTGGTTTGTTGGTGTGCAGATGATCGATGAGCTGAGCTTCTTCCAGTAGTGGTAGCAGAAGTGACGCTGGAAGAGTACATGGATCAGCAGATCATCATGTCGTTTGGGCAGGGACAAGCTAGGACGGCCCTAATACAGCAACACTACCATACCATTGGTACATTTCTTAGTTCCTAGCAACGCCTCTTTTTGCATGTTCTGCTGGTATTTATGCACACGGATTGGCCTTCATTATTTTTTTTATTTACTGTTAAAAATGCTGTTAGATTTACTTTTATTTTGTGCCTAAACATTTTGTTCTATAACATGTATATGCTGGTCTTTCATGTTTCTTCGTGAGCATCGGGACAAAGAAGTTGGAGGAAGCAGAGTTCTAGCTCATTGGAGCCCTTTAGGCTGATCCTATTTGTATGTGTGTTATATGATGTAGCAGAATTTGTAGGGCTCATGTGATAGATTCATGTGATACTCATGTACCCTTTAGAGCTTGTTATCTAATTCTAATGATGTTGATCACATTTGTATGTATGTTATATGATGTAGTAGATTGCTTGCTGTTATTTGAAGTATTCCGTCTGTTTTCTGTATTGGCATATTGAAATTGAAGAGGATGACCTTGACAGCAGGGTCCCACAAACTAGAACGTCACATTTGGGACCCACTTACTAGAATTTGAAAATTGGGGTGCATTAAAAAAGAGAAACAAAGGCTACAGCTGAAAAATAAAAAGGCCGAATTGTAGGGCTTGGCCCGTGTAGTTCACCAAAATTAGCAGGAAAAAATATAAATGGGCTCAACCCATGTAAAACACTGAATTGGACCGGGATGATTCTTATCCATGTCAGCTTGCCACGTTGGATCCTACATGGCCTGGGGAGGCTGCTAGTGACCAAAAATTTGGTCAAAGAACCAACGACCTTTTACATATCACAAAGAAGGTCGTTAATTTCAGTTTACGACCGCCAGCTTTTGACCTTCTGTTTTTGGTCACAAAAAGGGCGCAAATGAAAAATAATGACCTTTCAGTGACCAATAGTGATGGTCGCAAGTTGACATATTTCTTATAGTGAGAGAACTTGACACTTGACTTAATTAAAATGCACCAACTGAGTGTGTAGCCGTGATGGTCTCTTCTCGGCGGAGTCCGGGAAGTGAACACGGTTCTTGTGTTATGCTTGAACGTAAGTAGTTTCAGGATCACTTCTTGATCACTTACAGTTTCTCGACCGTTGTGTTGCTTCTCTTCTCGCTCTCATTTGCATATGTTAGCCACCATATATGCTTAGTGCTTGCTGCAGCTCCACCTCACTACCCCTTTCCTACCCATAAGCTTAAATAGTCTTGATCTCGCGGGTGTGAGATTGCTGAGTCCTCGTGACTCACAGATACTTCCAAACAGTTGCAGGTGCTGATGATACCAGTACAGGTGATGAAACGGAGCTCAAGTGGGAGCTCGATGAGGACCTTTGATCGTTTCTATGTTTCTTTCCGGATGATCAGTAGTGGAGCCCAGTTGGGACGATCGGTGATCTAGCATTTGAGGTTGTCTTCTTTTATTTTGGTTCCGTAGTCGGACCTTGATTGTATTCTGGATGATGTGTGTTTAACTTGTATTTGTGTGAAGTGGCGATTGTAAGCCAACTCTTTATCCCTTTCTTATTCAGTACATGGGATTGTGTGAAGATGACCCCTCTTGCGACAAACCTACCATGCGGCTATGCCTCTAAGTCGTGCTCCGACACGTGGGAGATATAGCCGCACTATGGGTGTTACACCCTGAGCGCTTTCACATCGTCGGTGGTTTTCACCGTAGCAAACTTGTAGTCGGTGTTGTTGACAAACCTGGCAAAACGGTGGGAAGGCTCTGTGGCCATGCAGTAGTGGTAGATGAGGAAATGATGGCGCACGCACAACTAGGAGACGACAACCTTCTGATCTATGTTGGGACGACCGCTGGTGTATTGTGTTGGGGAACGTAGTATTTCAAAAAAATTCCTACAATCACGCAAGATCTATCTAGGAGAACCATAGCAACGAGTGGGGACAGTGTGTCCACGTACCCTCGTAGACCGAAAGCGGAAGCGTTTAGTAACGCAGTTGATTTAGTCGAACGTCTTCGCGATCCAACTGATCAAGTACCGAACGGCACCTCCGCGATACGCACACGTTCAGCTCAGTGACGTCCCTCAAACTATAGATCCAGCTGAGGCCGTGGGAGAGTTTCATCGGCATGACGGTGTGGTGAAGGTGATGATGAAGTTACCGACGCAGGGCTTTGCCTAAGAACTACGACAATATGACCCAGGTGGAAAACTATGGAGGGGGCACCGCACATGGCTAAGAAATCAACTTGTGTGTCTATGGGGTGCCCCCTCCCCCGTGTATAAAGGAGGGGGCCGCCAGCCTCAAGGGGCGCGCCCAAGTGGGGGGGGGGAATCCTACTCCTACTAGGCAAGGAGGGCACGATGAATCCCTTTCCTAGTCCAACAAGGAGGGGAAGGAAGGAGGAAGGGGAGAGAAGGAAGGAGGGGGTGACACGTCTCCAACGTATCTACTTTTCCAAACACTTTTGCCCTTGTTTTGGACTCTAACTTGCATGATTTGAATGGAACTAACCCGGGCTGACGTTGTTTTCAGTAGAATTGCCATGGTGTTATTTTTGTGCAGAAATAAAAGTTCTCGAAATGACCTAAAAATCCACGGAGACACGTTTTGGAATTAATAAAAAATACTGGCTAATGAATCAGCATCAGGGGGCCCACACCCTGCCAGCGAGGGTGCAGGGCACGCCCCCTACCTCGCGGGCCCCCTGAGACTCCATCGACCTCAACCCCAACTCTATATATTCATTTTCGGGGAGAGAAAAAACAGAGGGAAGGATTCATCGTGTTTTACGGTACGGAGCCACCGCCAAGCCCTAATCTTCATCGGGAGGGCTGGTCTGGAGTCTGTTCGGGGCTCCGGAGACTGGAATTCGTCGCCATCGTCATCATCAACCTTCCTCCATCACCAATTTCATGATGATCTCCGCCGTGCATGAGTAATCCCATCGTAGGCTTGCTGGACGGTGATGGGTTGGATGAGATTTACCATGTAAGCGAGTTAGTTTTGTTAGGGTTTGATCCCTAATATCCATTATGTTCTGAGATTGATGTTGCTATGACTTTGCTATGCTTAATGCTTGTCACTAGGGCCCGAGTGCCATGATTTCAGATCTGAACCTATTATGTTTTCATGAATATATGTGAGTTCTTGATCCTATCTTGCAAGTCAATAGTCACCTACTATGTGTTATGATCCGGCAACCCCGAAGTGACAATAATCGGGACCACTCCCGGTGATGACCGTAGTTTGAGGAGTTCATGTATTCACTAAGTGTTAATGCTTTGGTCCGGTAATCTATCAAAATGAGGCTTTAATATCCCTTAGTTTCCAATAGGACCCCGCTGCCACGGGAGGGTAGGAGAAAAGATGTCATGCAAGTTTTTTTCCATAAGCATGTATGACTATATTCGGAATACATGCCTACATTACATTGATGAACTGGAGCTAGTTCTGTGTCACCCTATGTTAGAACTATTGCATGAGGAATCGGATCCGACATAATTATCCATCATTGATCCATTGCCTATGAGCTTTTCACATATTGATCTTTGCTAAGTTACTTTTCCGTTGCCACTGTTACGATTGCTACAAAAACTGCTACTGTTACTTTTGCCACCGTTACCGTTACTTCCATACTACTTTGCTACTAAATACTTTGCTGCAGATATTAAGTCTTTCAGGTGTGGTTGCATTGACAACTCAACTGCTAATACATGAGAATATTCTTTGGCCCCCTTGTGTCGAATCAATAAATTTGGGTTGAATACTCTACCCTCAAAAACTGTTGTGATCCCCTATACTTGTGGGTTATCAAGACTATTTTATGGCGATGTTGCCGGGGAGCATAGCTCTATTCTTTAAGTCACCTGGGATTTATATTTGTTGATCACTATGAGGAACTTGAAAGATGAAAGAACCAAGATTTTTCCCTCAGCTACGAGTGGAGGTAAGTAACTGCCATCTAGCTCTGCACTTGATTCACCTTCTGTTATGAGTAAATTTGAGACACCTACACCTGTTATTAATTCTGATAAGTTGCAAGTTATTGATGATGCCACTTCTGCTATGCATGATGCTTATGATGAAACTACTTCTATGCTTGAGAACACTGTGCCATTACGTGCATTTCTTGATGAACAACTTGCTAGGGTTAGAGAGAATGAAATTATTGAAACAGAAAATATTGATGAAAGTGATGGTGAAGATTCCCCCCCTAGATATGAATTGCCTGATGTGCCTGAGGGTTATGTTATGGATGAAGAAACTGCTAGAGACCTTTTTGCTTGCAAAGATAGATATGATCTTAAGAAACTGTTAGCTAAGCTGAAAGAAAAGTCTTTGAATGCTAGAATGAAATTTGACCCTGCTTTTGCTACTTCACCTATCTATATTTCTGATAAGGATTATGATTTCTCTGTCGATCCTGAGTTAATTACTTTGGTTGAATCTGATCCTTTTTATGGCTATGAATCTGAAAGTGTTTTGGCACATCTTACTAAATTGAATGATATAGCCACCCTATTCACTCATGAGGAAAAAATCGTTACTACTATATCCTTAAGTTATTTCCGTTCTCATTAAAGGGTGATCCTAAAACATGGTTTAATTCTCTTGCTCTTGGTTGTGTGCGTAGTCCCCAGGATAAGATTTATTACTTCTGTGCTAAATATTTCCCCGCTCATAAGAAACAAGCTGCCTTAAGGGAAATATATAATTTTGTGCAAATTGAAGAAGAGAGTCTCCCACAAGCTTGGGGGAGGCTTCTCCGATTACTTAATGCTTTGCCTGATCATCCTCTCAAGAAAAATGAAATACTTGATATCTTTTATAATGGACTAACAAATGCTTCCAGAGACCACCTGGATAGTTGTGTTGGTTGTGTTTTCAGGGAAAGAACTGTTGAGCAAGCTGAATTGCTATTGAATAATATATTGAGCAATGAGAATGATTGGACACTTCCTGAACCAACTCCTAAGCCAACTCCATAGAAAAGGGGTATCCTATTTGTCAGTCCTGAATATATGCAAGAGGCAAAGAAATCTATGAAAGAAAAGGGTATTAAAGCTGAAGATGTTAAGAATTTACCACCTATTGAAGAAATACATGGTCTTAATAACCAGACACAGGTATTAAAGGTAAACTCTCTCTATAGATTTGATGAAGGTGATATTCCTCGTAATAAGTCTGCTAGCCAATGCTTGGATGAGTTTGATAATTTTATTGTTAAACAAGAAAACTTCAATACTTATGTTGGTAGACAATTGAAACGTAATGCTCATATGATTGAACACTTGAGTGATTATATGTATGGAGTTAAAGGACCTTAAACTTATTAGTAAACATGCTTCTATGGTTACCGCTCAGGTAGAACAAGTGCTTAAGGCTCAAGATGATTTTCTCAATGAATTAAATAATAAGAAAAATGATAATGTTGTTAGAGTTATGACTAGAGGGGGTAAAATGACTCAGGAACCTTTGTATCCTAAGGGCCACCCTAAAAGAGGCGAGCAAGATTCTCAAAGAACTAATGTTGATACACCTAGTCCTTCTAAGAAGAAGAAAAAGAAAAATGATAGGACTTTGCATGCTTCTAGTGAACCTGTTGTTGACACACCTGAGAATCCCAATGATATTTCTATTTCTGATGCTGAAACACAATCTGGTAATGAACAAGAACCTAGTGATAATGTTAATGATGATGTTCATGTTGATGCTCAACCTAGCAATAACAATGATGTAGAGATTGAACCTTCTGTTGATCTTGATAACCCACAATCAAGGAATCAACTTTATGATAAGAGAGACTTCATTGCTAGGAAGCACGGTAAAGAAAGAGAACCATGGGTTCAGAAACCCATGCCTTTTCCTCCTAAACCATCCAAGAAAAAGGATGATGAGGATTTTGAGCGCTTTGCTGAAATGATTAGACCTATCTTTTTGCGTATGCGTTTGACTGATATTCTTAAAATGAATCCTTATGCTAAGTATATGAAAGATATTGTTACAAATAAAAGAAAGATACCGGAAGCTGAAATTTCCACCATGCTTGCCAATTATACTTTTAAAGGTGGAATATCTAAGAAACTAGGATATCCAGGAGTACCAACTATACCATGCTCCATTAAAAGAAACTATGTTAAAACTGCTTTATGTGATCTTGGAGCCGGTGTTAGTGTTATGCCTCTCTCTTTATATCATAGACTTGATATGAATAAGTTGACACCTACTGAAATATCTTTGCAAATGACCGATAAATCAACTGTTATACCTCTCGGTATCTGTGAGGATGTGCCTGTTGTGGTTGCAAACGTTACTATTTTAACGGACTTTGTTATTATTTATTCTCGAGGATGATAGTATGTCTATTATCCTTGGTAGACCCTTTTTGAATAATGCGGGGGTTGTTCTTGATTGCAACAAAGGCAATGTCACTTTTGATGTTAATGGTAATGAGCATACGGTACACTTTCCGAGAAAACAACCTCAAGTCCACAGTATCAATTCTATTGGAAAAATTTCAAAGATTACTATTGGAGGTTTTGAATTCCCTCTTCCTACTGTCAAGAAGAAATATGATATTCTTATTGTTGGGGACATGCATATCCCCGTTGAGGTAACCTAGTGTTATTCTAAAATTCTCCGGTTACATGCGATTCGGAAAGAGTTTGTTAACAAGACTTGATCAACCTTGTTAGTGGATTCCTTTTGATGAGCATGAGATGGATGAAGTTAGAAAGCACAACTCTCTGTACCCTCCTTTTACTTCTGTTATTTAGATTAAATAAAGCAGAAATAGTATTTTCTATCTATTTTCTGAATTATCCTTGCAATAAAAATACCCCAAAAATAAAAGTTCTCCAAATGTCCTAAAAATGAAATATGTTTTTTGTAGAATATTTACGAATTACTGGCACTGAGAACACACCAGGGGCCCCACCATTTGGCCACGAGGGTACAGGGCGCCCCCCTGGGGCGCCCCCCACGCCTCGTGGGCCCCATGTGGACCCCCTCCACTTATTCCAGCACCCACTCACTTCGTCTTCCTCTATAAAAAATTCTCCCATAGCTCAAACCCGTGTTCTAGCTCATCTTGCTGCCACTTTCTATCTCTTTGCTCAAAGCTCCATTCACAAAACTGTTTGGGGAGACTATTCTTTGGTATGTGACTCCTCCAATGGTCCAATTAGTTTTTGTTCTAGTGCTTTATTTATTGCAAATTTTTGTTGCTAAGGTGACCCTGTTCTTGAGCTAGCATGTCAAATTTATATAGTCCAAAGTAGTTGTAATGCATGATAGAGCCTCTAGGCACTTCTGGGAGTAGTTGCTATCAATTTTGTTGAGTTTGGTTTACTTTTATTTTGAGTCACTACAAATTTTAGAAATTTTTCAGAGAAAGAAAAATGCATAGGAAAATGTACCAAGGTGGTTCCTCGAGGAAACAAGGACCAAGGCTCGTGATACGTGAGCCGGACGATGAAGCACCAAGGGAAGCTCAAGTGCGGCCTTGTGAATGGTCGTTAGAGGAGTCTATGCTCCAGGCAGGCATCAAGGATGAATTTGATGCGTATGTGCGTAATGCTGATCTTGGGGAATTCATGTCAGATAAGTGCCTATAGTACCACTACCTAACTGATTCCTTTGTGAGGAGGTTAAAATTTACATCATCGTGCAATTCTCACACTGTTTTATTTGATCTTTATGATAAATCATATACCATGGACCTAGAAGATTTTAATACTGCTTGTAAACTCCCGCAGTGGGGCAATGTTAGTGAACCTTGGAAATCTGAATATAAAGACTTTCTTGCTAGTATCGTTGTGGGGGAATCTAGAGAAATCACACAAGCTACCATAGGGAGCATTCATTTCCCTTCCATACATTATTTCGCTCTCTTTATAGGTAGATGCATCAACAGTAAAGATGAGGCTTGTCACATGTGCATTCCAGATCTTTGTGTCCTCAAAAGTGCGGTATTGGGAGATAAACAATATAACTTGGGGGCCATTCTGGCATGAAGGTTACATCTTAACAGTATAAGTGGAGATTTGTTTGGTGGAATTTATGCAACTCATGTAGCTAATTATCTTGGTATAACCATACATGGAAATGATATGGAGTTGCCTCCTGCTTATCTAGATTATAATGCTATGGTTCACCATCAGTTTCTTGAGAGGAACAAACAGTTCCTCCAGTACCGACTAATCTTTGACAGACAGCGCACTATTCATGTTGCCCTCCCTGCTCCTACTTTCTTTAACTTTCAGGCAAAAAGGAGATATGTTATAAGCAGGGAGGAGGCGAACGAGTACGAGAGGAAGACGGAGGAAGCTCGCCTCCAAGCTGCAGCTCTTCAGACAGTAGCTGATGCATCTCAGTATGACTCCAGCTATGACTTTGGATATCCGCCAGGCCAGCAGTGGCCATAGACCAACTTAGGCCACTAACATTGCATTCATGTTCACACACTCATGCCAGTTGTTGGTGCTCATACTTTTTCATTGTACTATCCATGCTAGTTTATTTTCTTTCCTAAGCCTTCTTCTTGTGTGTTCGAAAAACCTTAAGGAAAACCAAAAAATAGTTGTAGCTTTTAGCTAGTTTACTTTCCATGCCTGTAGTAGTAGTAATTAAAAGAAAACCCAAAAAGATTTCTCATTCTTATTTTTGCTTGTTGGGAGCTTTCCCTTGTAAATAGTTTTATTTCTTTTCTTATACTTTGGCGGTCGAGAGGAGAAGACCATGATGAAAATGTTGACTGGCTCTCATATGCATTATTGTTGATTTAACCAAGAGCCCATATTACCTTGTCCTCTCCCCTGTATTAAATGCTTGTAGATTCCAGCTTAGTCCAATGCACATGCACTATTATTATTATCCACGCCGTTTGGTCATGCGAGTGAAAGGTAATAATGACGATATATGATGGACTGATTGAGATGAGAGAAGCTGGTATGAACTCAAGCTATCTTGTTTTTGCAAACATGATTAGTTCATCGTTCCTAATTCAGCCTATTATGAATGAAACATGTTTGCAATGACAATTAGAGATTATAGTTGCCCATTCCATGCTTAATTAGCCAGCAGTTTATAATGGTTTACCTTGCGTGCCAACATGCTATTAAAATGGTTGTGATGTGGTATGATAGGGTGGTATCCTCCTTTGAACGATTCGAGTGGCTTGACTTGGCACATGTTCATGCATGTAGTTGAAACAAAATCAACATAGCCTCCACGATATTTATGTTCATGGTTATTTATATCCTACTCATGCTTGCACTCATTGTTGATTAATCTTAATGCATGTTCATGACTATTGTCGCTCTCTAGTTGGTCGCTTCCCAGTCTCTTTCTAGCCTTCACTTGTACTAAGCGAGAATACTGCTTGTGCATCCACTTCCATAAACCCCAAAGTTATTCCACATGAGTCCACCATACCTTCCTATAAGCGGTATCTACCTGCCATTCCAAGTAAATTTGAATGTGCCAAACTCTAATCCTTCAAATGAAATTCTGTTTTGTATGCTCGAATACCTCATGTATCAACTAGGGTTGTCTATATCTTCCATGCTAGGTGGGTTATTCTCATGATGAGTGGACTCCGCTCATCACTCACGAGAAAATGTTCGGTAACCGGGATGCCCAGTTCCATACTCAAATCGAAATAATTGCAAAAAAAAACTCCCCCGGGATTGTTGTTAGCTGGAGGCACCCATTGTCTTGGACAAGACATGGATTGACGTTTGTTGGTGATGGGGGAGTATAAACTTTACCATTTTGTTTGGGAACCGCCTATAATGTGTGTAGCACGGAAGATATTGAGATCTCTTGGTTGTTATGTTGACAATGAAAGTATGCCACTCAATATATTATTTATCTCTGTTTCAAAACTCGAGCTTTGGCACCTCTGCAAATCCCTGCTTCCCTCTGCGAAGGGCCTATCTATTTACTTTTATGTTGAGTCATCATCATCTTATTAAAAAGCACCAGTTGGAGAGCACCGCTGTCATTCGCATGCATTGCTATTAATTTACATTGAGTATGACTGGATCTCTTTTACCATGAATTACAATATCTAGTCAGTCCTTGATCTTCAGGGGTCCTCTACATTTATGTTTTGCGGTCTCAGAAAGGTCTAGCGAGATACCATCTTGTTATATCATGTTATGATTGTTTTGAGAAAGTGTTGTCATCCGAGATTTATTATTATTGCTCGCTAGTTGATTATGCCATTGATATGAGTAAACATGAGACCTAAATGTTATTGTGAATATGGTTAGTTCATAATCTTTGCAGAAAACTTGAATACTGTCTTTACATATTTGCAACAACAAGATCAAATAGAGTTTATAAAAGTTTTTGTTTATCACTTTCAGTTTGTCAACTGAATTGCTTGAGGACAAGCAAAGGTTTATGCTTGGGGGAGTTGATACATCTCCAACATATCTACTTTTCCAAACACGTTTGCCCTTGTTTTGGACTCTAACTTGCAAGATTTGAATGGAACTAACCCGGACTGACGTTGTTTTCAGCAGAATTGCCATGGTGTTATTTTTGTGCAGAAATAAAAGTTCTCGGAATGACCTGAAAATCCACGGAGACACTTTTTGGAATTAATAAAAAATACTGGCGAAAGAATCAGCATCAGGGGGCCCACACCCTGTCCACGAGGGTGCAGGGCGCGCCCCCCCTGGGGCACGCCCCATGCCTCATGGACCCCCTGAGACTCCACCGATCTCAACCCCAACTCTATATATTCACTTTCAGGGATAAAAAAACAGAGAGAAAGATTCATCACGTTTTACGATACAGAGCCGCCGCCAAGCCCTAATCTTCATCGGGAGGGCTGATCTGGAGTCTGTTCGGGGCTCCGGAGAGGGGAATCCATCGCCATCATCATCATCAACCTTCCTCCATCACCAATTTCATGGTGCTCTCTGCCGTGCGTGAGTAATCCCATCATAGGCTTGCTGGACGGTGATGGGTTGGATGAGATTTACCATGTAATCAAGTTAGTTTTGTTAGGGTTTGATCTCTAGTATCCATTATGTTTTAAGATTGATGTTGCTATGACTTTGCTATGCTTAATGCTTGTCACTAGGGATCGAGTGCCATGATTTCAGATCTGAACCTATTATGTTTTCATGGATATATGTGAGTTCTTGATCCTATCTTGCAAGTCCATAGTTACCTACTATGTGTTATGATTCGGCAACCCCGAAGTGACAATAATCGGGACCACTCGCGGTGATGACCGTAGTTTGAGGAGTTCATGTATTCACTAAGTGTTAATGCTTTGGTCCAGTACTCTATTAAAAGGAGGCCTTAATATCCCTTAGTTTCCAATAGGACCCCGCTGCCACCGGGAGGGGGGGGTAGGAGAAAAGATGTCATGCAAGTTCTTTTCAATAAGCACGTATGAACTATATTGAGAATACATGCCTACATTACATTGATGAACTGGAGCTAGTTCTGTGTCACCCCATGTTATAACTGTTGCATGAGGAATTGCATCCGACATAATTATCCATCATTGATCCATTGCCTACGAGCTTTTCACATATTGATCTTTGCTTAGTTACTTTTCCGTTGCCACTGTTACGATTGCTACAAAAACTGCTACTGTTACTTTTGCCACCATTATCGTTACTTCCATACTACTTTTCTACTAAATACTTTGCTGCAGATATTAAGTCTTTCAGGTGTGGTTGAATTGACAACTCAATTGTTAAAACTTCAGAATATTCTTTGGCTCCCCTAGTGTCGAATCAATAAATTTGGGTTGAATACTCTACCCTCAAAAACTGTTGCGATCCCCTATACTTGTGGGTTATCAGGGGGCGCCGTCCCACCCCTTGACCAATTCGGACTACGGAGTGTGCGCCACCTCCTGGATGGCCCTCTCTCCTCTAAGGCCCATGGTGGCCCATTAACTTCCGGGGGGTTCCGGTAACCCTCCGGCACTCCGGTTTTATCCGAAACTCTCCGGAACACTTCCGGTGTCTGAATAACATGGTCCAATATATCAATCTTTATTTCTCGACCATTTCGAGACTCCTCGTCATGTACGTGATCTCATCCGGGACTCTGAAAAACCTTCGGTGCATCAAATCACATAAACTCATAATACCAATCATCATCGAACATTAAGGGTGCGGACCCTATGGGTTTGAGAACTATGTAGACATGACCGAGACACTTCTCCGGTCAATAACCAAAAGCAGAATGGGGATGGTCATATTGGTTCCTACATATTCTATGAAGATATTTGTTAGTCAAACCGCACAACAACATACGTTGTTCCCTTTATCATCGGTATGTTACTTGCCGAGATTCGATCGTCGGTATCATCATACCTAGTTCAATCTCATTGCCAGCAAGTCTCTTTACTCGTTCTATAATGCATCATCCCACAACTAACTCATTAGTCACATTGCTTGCAATGCTTATAGTGGTGTGCATTACCGAGAGGGCCCAGAGATACCTCTCTGACAATCGGAGTGACAAATCCTAATCTCGATCTATGCCAACTCAACAAATACCATCAGAGACATGTGTAGACCATCTTTATAATCACCTAGTTACATTGTGATGTTTGATAGCACACTAAGTGTTCCTCTGGTATTCGGGAGTTGCATAATCTCATAGTCATAGGAACATGTATAAGTCATAAATAAAGCAATATCAATAAACTAAACGATCATAGTGCTAAGCTAATGGATGGGTCTAGTCCATCACATCATTCTCTAATGATGTGATCCCGTTCATCAAATGACAACACATGTCCATGGCTAGGAAACTTAACCATCTTTGATTAACGAGATAGTTAAGTAGACGCATACTAGGGACACTCTTTTAGTCTATGTATTCACACATGTACTAAGTTTCTGGTTAATACAATTCTAGCATGACTAATAAACATTTATCATGATATAAGGAAATATAAATAACAACTTTATTATTGCCTCTAGGGCATATTTCCTTCATACTGGAGGTCGATGCCAACCACCTTGTACTTTTCCCGAGCAAGCAACTGCTCAACGGTGTTGATGTAGTTGTCCACCATGGCTGGGTCGATGGTGTACACCACCAAGAGATCCGTCTCCCTCACGTGGGTCTCCACTTTATGCTCATCGAACTCCATTGGAGCGCTGCTAGACATCCCCTCTCTATGTGTCGTCGTGGGTGTGCTTGTTGTGTTGTGGGCGCGATTGAAAGGTTGAAGAGACTAAGGTTATAATGGCAGCGATAATTAAAGGGGAAGCCGGCCGGCCTGGAATATTGGCACGCCCTGATGGCAGTTCTAATTTGCAGCGTGTAACTCCATCATGTCGCGCGTAACTACATCATGGTGCGATGCGCGCGGTGCAACCACATGCATATGGGGCCCCCGACGTGATCGTGCGCAGGCCCAACCGCTAGTTGAGCGCGCGCGGAGGGACGCGAGCAGAGCGCTCCGCAGTCGGCTCAATGGCAAGGAACCATATATATGCATATAGCAGTTGAACACGCAAGGAAAAACTGTCCACAAGCCGAGCGCACCGACGAACGTGAGCACAGTGCGCCGCGGCGCCTAATGGTGAGCAGAACATGCTGCGGCGCCTAACGGCGAGCAGAGCTTGGCGAGGGACACGAGCAGAGGCTGAGATAGTGATACGTGGCAAATAAGATGAACTGTGCGAGCGATGTCAGAGACATCAAGCATGAATCAGATTAGAGTTGCGTGTGCAATACGTGGCATACAGTTGATCCATCCGAGTTGTTTGTGATGGAATAAGCCATGTGTGTTGTTGGAAAAGCTTGCTGGTATATAACCTTAAATTTAACCAAGAAAATGTTAACGCATGTTACAAAAATTATATAACTGGAAACTATGTTCAAATACGAATCCAACGATATAATCTTTGGCGACATGCATTCGTATTTTATTAGTTAAATCCTACTTATCAACTAGGACGGGGGTATAGTAGGTAATTAAGTCGTAAACGTTTTTTTATTTACCGTATGTGTACGTGTCCTTTCGTCCTCCTCTCACACATCTTGTCACCCCGTTACCGCAGACGGCTTCGAGCGCAAGCTTGAGCAGCGTGCGGGGGCGTTCTTTTGGCCTAAAGGTGGTGGGCCAGTTCCCAGGCAACCGTGCAGGTTCCCGCACAAGCTTCCCGCCCGACTCGATGAAACCCCCCAAAATCCCAATGCTTACCAGCCTACTATATAAACCCTCAAGGCCGGTGAGTCCCGCGTCGCATTTTCCCCTCCCTCCATGTAGCTTATCTCGTCCGCTTCTCCCACAATCGCCAATGGCACCAGTCCATCGTCATCGCTCAGCCACTCCGCCGTCATCAAAGGACAGCTCCAGGCGTAGTGTAGTGCGTGTGGCGTCCATGTTGGGTGTGCGCGGAACACCCACGACACGCTCCGTCGCCGCTACCCGTCGGCAGCTGTTGCCTGCCGTCGTTGCCGCCACACCATCGTCGATAGCCAGGGCCATCGTCCACTCCGCCGCCGCATCCTGAAGGCGAGAGGTGGCCGTCGTGGCCGCCACCCCACTGCCAGCCACCATGGCCATCACCCACTCTGCCACCATGGCCCGAAGGCAAGAGGTGGTGGTCTTGGCCGCCACCCCGTCGTCCATCACCGTGGGCACCAGCCCACCGTCGACCGTCGGGATCATCACCCGCTCCTCCACCGCTGCCCGAAGGAGGGATGAGGAGGTGGAGGCCCGCACGTGCATCATCAACCTTGCGCGCTACATCGAGTTCCTACGGGAGGAGGAGGAGGAGCGCCTCGTCGAGCATGCAAAGAGCCTTACTATAGTCGTGGCCGCAGAACACGCCCACACAGAGACGAGGAATCAAGAGATCTACGAGCAGTCCGGCCGCTTAGAGATGGCTCGTCTGGAGCAGCAGAGGGTGTTCGAGGTGAGCGTCATTGAAGGTGGAGCAGCGGCAGACACCGTCTTGCAGTTGTCCAGCTCGTCGGTAGGCTCCTCCTCCTCTTCCTCTTACTGAGCGTGCCCGGCAGAGCAGAGGCTGCCGGAAGTAGTACAAAGCCCCTCTGTAGTAGTAGTATTTAGGGCCTATTTTGTTCAGTTCATCTGACTATAGATGTGGTGGAACTTTACAACGTACTTAAAATTA
The DNA here is from genome assembly GCF_056163025.1 of Triticum urartu. Taxonomy (NCBI): domain Eukaryota; kingdom Viridiplantae; phylum Streptophyta; class Magnoliopsida; order Poales; family Poaceae; genus Triticum; species Triticum urartu. The sequence continues at coordinate 234,438,434 of NC_141873.1, forward strand.
GCTGGTATATATAGTTCAACTTGCTATTTCAATACGTGGCTGGCAACAATTGGGGAACAGTTTGGTCAGTTCAGCTGTCGAGTTGAACTATTTGTATAAATTAAGAACGACTGCTTAATCTATGAATGAAATCTATGCTTAATTACTGAATTTTAGTTGCAAAAATTAGATAGTGCTAGTGATTTTTAGCTGCATATTTTGACAAATCGCAGTGTTTCAAGGATTGACAAATGGCAATGTTACTAGATCAACAAATGTCAATCTTTCCAGTTTGACAAATGGCAATATACCTAATATGATAGATGCAAATCTTACCAAATTGTATGTACGTGGTTGCACATGGGTCATCCGAAAAGACCATTTGCGTTGAAGGGAGGTACAAATCATGCTTGCCAAATTTTCTCTTGGCATAGCGCCGAAGTCTTGCTTTGCATACCTTATTCAATCTGAACCATCTGTGTTGAAGAGATGCACAAATCCTACGTGGCAGATTTTCCCTTGGCTTATCGCGGAAGACCATAGCTCCCACTTTGCATATAGGTGTTCTATCTAAAATGTTTGCGATGAAGAGCTGCACAAATCCTGCTTGGCACATTTTCCATTGACTTACATGGGAAGCTGTCGGCTTACATACGGGTGTTATATCTAAAATGTTTGCGATGTTACAGTAGCAGCTATTTGTTTCAAAATGGCTTTGTTGGCTGTTATTCGAGTGCGCCTGCTCACAAAATGCACATGAAAAATACCACAGCATGTTGGGTCCCATTCCATGATAGCATGCCAAGTTTCATGAATTTCAGACGAGTTTTGGATTTACTAGAGTTTAAAAACAAAGTATCTCAATGTTTTGCCGGCAATCAACAGTGCCCTCGTGTTAGAAATTCATTCCCATTTCTTGCATGGGACCTAGGCATGCATCCAAGGACACATATTTGATTTTTCAACCAATTTATATGCACTGGAGCATGTGCATGCAGTTCTAATTTGAATTATGCACATAAAATGCCTAGAAAACCCAGTTAATGTATAAAAAATTCTAAATGAACCCCAAAAAATTCCAAAATTTAACACAACACTCCTGTTGTTCTATATTGACACTAGACATTTTTTGAAAGCAATAAGAGGCAACGGATATTGTTCCGTCCACAAAGGTGGCACGTTCCCTACCGAAACCATCAGGCTTGTTGTGAGAAGCTTAGACCCAAACCTGCCCCAAATTGGACAAAAATTTGACCATGACATGTTGATGCCACTCCATGATAGCATGCCAAGTTTCATGAATTTCAAACGAGTTTTGGATTTGCTAGAATTTAGAAACCAGGTATCTCAATGTTTGCGGCCGAGTGACGGTGGCAGGGTGATTGATATTCATTCCAATTTCTTGTATGGAACCTAAGCATGCAACCAAGGACACAGATTTGAATTTTCAACCAATTTATATGCATTAGAGCATGTGCCTGTAGTTCAAATTTGAATTATGCACATAAATACATTGGAAACCCAATTAATGTATAAAAATGTCCAAACGAACCCCGAAAAATTCGAAAATTTGACACAACACTCTTGTTGTTCTATGTTGACACTACAAAAAAAATTGAAATCTAGAAGAGGCAACGGATATCGTTTCGTCCAGAAAGATGTAACATTCCCTACCGAAACCATCAGGCTTGTTGTGAGAAGCTCTGGTTTGTGATCAGCTTATACCTAAACCTGCCCCATATTGGACAAAATTTTTACCATGGCATGTTGATGCCGCTCCATAACCGCATGCCAAGTTTCATGAAATCCAGATGAGTTTTTTGTTTACTAGAATTTAAAAACAAGGTATCTCAATGTTGCGGCTGAGTGATGGAGGTAGGGTGTTTGACATTCATCCCCATTTCTTGCATGGGACCTAAGCATGCAACCGAGGACACAGATTTGAATTTTCAACCAATTTATATGCATTAGATCACTTGACTGTAGTTCAAATTTGAATTATGCACATAAATGCATTGAAAACTCAATTAATGTATAAAAATGTCAAAACGAACCCCGAAAAAATCCAAAATTTAACACAACACTCCTGTTGTTCTATGTTGACACTAGAGAAAAAATTGAAATCAAGAGGAGGCAAAAGATATCGTTTCATTCAGAAAGGTGAAACGTTCCCTACCGTAACCATGAGGCTTGTTGCGAGAAGCTCTGGTTTGTGAGAAGCTTATACCCCAACCTGCCCCAAATGGGAAAATATTTTTACCACTATATGTTGATGCCGTTCCATGATAGCATGTCAAGTTTCATGAATTTCAGACGAGTTTTTGATTTACTAGAATTTTAAAACCATGTATCTCAATGTTAGCGACCGAGCGATGGTGGCAAAGGTGCTTGACATTCATTCCCATTTCTTGCATGGGACCTAAGGATGCAACCAAGGACACACATTTGATTTTTCAACCCGTTTATATGCACTGGAGCATGTGCATGTAGTTTGAATTTGAATTATGCACATGAATGAATAGAAAACTCAGTTAATGTATAAAAATGTCCAAGCAAACCCCAAAAATCCAAAAAAAATGCACAACACTCCTGTTGTTCTATTTTGACACGAGAAAAAATTTGATGGTAAGAAGAGGCAGCAGATATTGTTTCGTCCCCTAAGGTGGCACGTTCCCTATCGAAACCATCAGGCTTGTGTGAGAGAAGCTCTGGTAGGTGAGAAGCTTATACCATAACCTACCCCAAATGGGACAATGTTTTTATACGCCAGCATGTTGATGCCATTCCATGATAGCATACCAAGGTTCATGAATTTCAGACGAGTTTTGTATTTACTAGAATTACAAAAGCAACCACCTCAACGTTTGCCGGAGAGCCACAGTGCCGTGGTTTTTGAAATTCATCCCCATTTCTTGAATGGGACATAAGCACAAACCCATGGATAGATATATCAATTTACAACCCATTTTGGTGCACCAGAGCATGTGCATGTAGTTTCATTTTGAATTGTGAACATGAAAGGCCTAGAAAACCAAGTTAATGTATAAAAATGTCTGAACGAACCCTGAATAATTCCAATTTTTTGACGACACACCTATAGTTTCATGTTCACTGCAAATAAAAGTTGTTGCAATTCAAACACCATCCTTTGTAGCTGTGACCCCATATGTAATTCAAATCAAGATGAAAAATCAAGTAGATCGCATACAGTTTATTATCACCAATCGTGTGAGATGCAGTACAAAATATCCTAGAGCACCGTCGGTGTATAGTACGCATACGGCTTATGCGAGAAGGTGCATCGGCTACAGTCCACAGCTGGCGTGTCAAGCACACTAACTCGCTCCCCAAATATCATTTCACTGTTCAATTGTCTCCAGTGAAAGATGGGGACATGGACCCGCTTCGTGAGGGTAACTTCGGTGACCCACTCTGGCGAGAGCGCGGCCGTAGCCGCCACATGCATGCTAACAAGCTTCATGAGAGTGGCTGCAATCTGCGACCGGACGGTCAAGGCAGCCCAAATGACTGTTGTTGCTTCTCAGGTGGTGGCAACAACATCTGCCTCAGGGATAACAACTGGCGAGAGCAGCACAGCAACTGTTTGTTCCACAGCAGTGGCCTTAGTCCCGATGGAGGCCGCCCACAACCATGTCGAGTCCACCCATGCCTAGCTCGTGGTGGTCACCGCACAAATTGAACGAAGCTTCTCCGACAATGGCCGGCGGCCCACGGCCAAAGAGTTGGCAATCGCGAGAGCGTTCGAGCAGCCGTCCGTTCCTCCGCTGCATACCTTGCCACGACGGAGCCCGTCCAAGCCCATATCGTGGCAGCCCACACCCAGCTCATGGCGGCCTTTTCCAAAGAGATGGCAGACGCGGATGGCGAGATGCATGTCGACTATGGTGTGATGGATGCCATGGAGCCCCTTCCCTAGGAGACCGTTGGGCGCGAGCTGGACATGGAGGAGGAGGTGGAGATCGACGAGCACCAGCCATAGTAGTTCTCTTTGTTTTGTTTAATTAAGAGCGCCGGTCTTTAATTTGTTAGAGTAATGTTTAGGTCAGCTAGCTCTATTTAATTACTGAAGTTGCTTGATTAAGAAGTGTGGGTGTGCTGTAGTCTCATTTGTGTACCCAAATTATGCAATGACATGGATGGCCACTGTAACCAGGGAAATTCGAACTAAAATTTTTGACGTTCAAACTCATCACACACGGGTTAAGCTATCTGAATCGTTTGTCATGTTCACATACCATACACAGTTCTGAATAAGGAACCAGTTTTTTCGCTGAGCCGATTCAAAATTTTCGGCTTCCGTGGAAATATCTACCTCCCCGCCCCCTCCCCCTTACCAAAAGCCACATTTCCCCTGTTTCTGCCTTCCTTTCCAAGTTGAAACCTTCACTCCTTGCTTGCAACGCCGCCTCCTCGCCGGTGACCCTCCTTCACGCTGCTCGGCCATGCCTACCCAGGCAGGTAATCCACACCCGACCCCCATCCTCCTCCTCCTTCCACATCCCACATGCCTCGACCGCCGGCGCGACACCTTCCACCCAAATCACCTTACCATCCACCAAATAAGTGCCGCCCCAAGACATGGTGCATGCAGTATAACCAAGAGCTCAAGGAGCATTTGGCAACATAGAAGGAAATCGCGATCGCACGCGCGGATGAGGTTGTGATGGCTGACATTCATGTTGACCCCCAGATCTTGGAGTTGCACCTGGCCATCGAGGCCACCATCGATGCCTCACACGCCGAAGCCGCGACACGGTTGGTTGCTTTAAACGATAGCTCATGGAGTTTTCTCGAGGCCACCCTCGGTGCCTTTGACGAAGACTACGAGGTGTTTTCTCAGCGTGGACGTGCTTACCTCAACTCGAGAGCTAGCAGGTTGGTGCCCGGAGCGGCTCAGGCAACTCACCACTATGACGAGGGCACCCACGACGCAGAGGCCTCGCCCTCTTCCATGTCCAACAAGAAAATCGTCATCGTTATATCCCATAATGAGGATTAGCTTGTCTTATTAGCTCACTATAAGGACCCATATTCAGTTTGCTAGCTACTGCCTTTCTTTAACAAATTCTAGTGAATTGTGCTACCTACTTTTACCATGCAATTTGTTGCTCTAGTGTATATGTTCTATATGTCGTGCACTGTGGTGTTCACTTATTAACTATTTGTTAATTAGTTGTCATATTCAGTTAATTGTTTGGTTCAATTCTGCAAATGTGATGTTTAATTCTTTGGGGTGCAATTTTGTATTATCTTCCATGTGAAAAATAAATCGAATTTTCTTTACAAAATACATGAGAAACAAAGACAATTGCTATATTTCCAAGTTGTCAAGCATGCTTGGTTTGGTTAACTATCTGATCTTCTAGTATGTTATACATTGTGCAATGTGGTCCTCAGTTAACGTTTGGTTCATTTGTTGTGGTGTTTAGTTAACTATTTGGTTCAATTCTGCAATCAAATGTTCAATTGTTCTGGGTGCATTCTGTTATTGTATACCATGTGAGAAATAAATTGAATTTGGCTGTACTAAGTACATGACAAATAACTACAATTACGATATTTCCAAGTTGTTAAGCATGATTGGTTTGGTTAACTGTCTGAACTTCTATAAGGAGTATGTTATATTGTGCAATGTGGTGCTCAGTTAATGTTTGGTTCATTTGTTGTGTTGTTTAGTTAATTGCTTGGTTCAATTCTGCAATGCGATGTCCAATTGTCGTGGGTAGAATTTTGTATTGTTGTGCATGTGAGGAATAATCAAATTTGGCTGCACTTAATACATGAGAATCATATACAAGTGCTATATTTCCTAGTTCTTAATCATGCTTGGTTGGGATAAATGGGTTTTCCATGTGACTTGAATTAATCTAATGAATCTGCAATGTGCTTATTTTTCATCAACATATTTTACTAATAGCATGCGAACTCTCACTTAACCTGATCACTAACTACCTTATATGTGTTGCAGGGAAACAATGGGAAGCACTAAGGTTTACAATCGAGGTTTGCACATGCATGGTCCTTTATCTAATAGCACATTATTGTTCAATTGTAGGAATCATTCTAATATTTAGGTTTTTAACAGTTTGGTCCTGCACATGTAGGTCCAGCTGTCAGAGGTTTGGACCCATTGTTCGACCATTTTTGCATATGGGGAAATGAGTTGTCCATGAATATCAGTCAAATCAAGAAACTCGGAAAGATTGTTAGGATAAACAAATTAGTGACCAAAAACAACAAGATCTTTGTCTACACAATGAAGAAGACATCAGTTCACTACAGGATGGTACTAACTATTATACCTTGCCTTTTTTATTCCTTTGCCCCATTTCCAATATAGAGAAGATGTTTATGCACATCCTTGTTTTCAGGCCTTTCCAAAGCATTTCACTGGTGATTACCTCTCAAACCACCTCTATGGCCAAGAGGCGAGGAAGGTTTTCATACAACACCCACGGTTCAATATTTAAGTGTTCCTGAAGAGGACGAAGGATGGACGGTCAATCATCCACATGCACTGGCCTAAAGTTGCAAAGACCATCAGCATGAATGAAGGCTTAATATTCTCCTTCCGCTTCAGCAGTTTTCCAGATGAGATGCATATGTCTATGTACCGTCTATGATGCTAATTCCGAAAGGTTCTAGATGTTGCATGTGAAATTTGGTGCTGGTGCAATTGTGTAATGGGGTAGCTGAGTGCCGAAGCTATATCATGTTGTACTCTGATGTATTTAAATTATCAAATTCTTCTTCCTTAAAATGGAAATGAAATATATTATGTGCTTAATATGAATGTCAATTAGATTAATAAATGGATTATTAATAATAGGGAAATTAGCCTGCTAATGGCAAATTAGCCTGCTAATTTGGGTTTTCTATTGCAAATGGTTATTGAGAAAACACCATGGGCGATGACCTCAGGAAACACACAAAGTTTCTAGGAATAAACCGTGTTGGATCAATGAACAATCACTACTTATAAGGACATGCTTGCATAACCAAATTAAACATCCACTTACATAGGTGGCTACTACAACCATGGCATTTGCACACACCAAAGTAAACTATTACATGCATAATTACATAGGTGGCTACTACACACATGACATTTCCAATCACCAATAAAGTAAACTATATATTACATGCATGATTAACTAGCATAAACGATCATCTGATCATCATCTACTTCTTGTGACACTTGCTCTGCTTGTGGCTCGATCCGGGATCGTCGATTTGGGTAACGACTTCTCATGCCAACGATTTCTCCTGTGCATCTCGTAGCATGTGTACACGCTCTTGGCCGCGAACCTGAGGTGAGGTTCATCCAGTTGCCGCATCCAGGCCCTGTGCCAGGATAGGGGGCTTGTTCTCTGGGCACCCTGCTTCATCTTTTCGTAGTAGGAGTCGACGATAGCCGAGGCAAGTTCGACCAGGAAGTCCTTCGTGCTACCCCAGACCCTGTAGTGGTCATGGATTTCAACAAGGTTCTTGCAGGCCAAGCCTGTAACACTGAGCACATTTACATCGTCTTTGGTTTCCACCGTGGGGAACTTGTAGTCTATGCTGTTGACAAACCTGTTGAAACGGTCGCAAGGCTCTGTGGCCATGCAGTAGTGGTAGATCAGTATATGATGGCACACACACAACTGGGCGATGACAACTTTATGATCTATGCCGGGATGACCGATGGTGTACTGGAGGTTGATGTCGACCACCTTGTGCTCCGGGATGACCGATGGTGTACTCTGGGATGACCGATGGTGTACTGCATGCATATGGGGCCCCTGACGTGATCGTGCGCACGCCCAACGGCTGGCAGAGCGCGCGCGGAGGGACGCGAGCAGAGCGCTCCGCGGTCGCCTCAACGGCGAGCAACTATATATCTATACCTACTAATAAAAGAAATAGGTATTCTTAGTCCGCCATGCTATTTTATAGAAAACCCATGATTTTTCTAACATTAAACCCGCAGTAGATATCAAATGTTTTTTTAAAATACTCATATCTTCTAAACGTAACTTCAAATTTAACATGTTATATATGGAATTTGATTAGAAAAATATGTAGAATCTGAATATGATGTTATTTTACCTGTTAACAATTTCAAAAATACTATCTAGGCTGCAATGTTAATCATGAGATGTTGCGCTATTCTTTTTTTTTCATACCGGTACTGATTTAGATTGGGGATGAACACCTTAGCAAAACCAAGATTGGACATGAAATTGAAGAAAATTTGCCAGCGACACCCAATAAATAAGGATATGCATGACAAGAAATAAAAAAAGGATCCAATAAAGATGGGATGTCTGCTATAAAATAAATAAAAAAGAAAATGAAGAGGAGATCCAATAAAGATGAGATGTTGCGCTATTCTCCTATATATAAGAAGAAAAAAGACAGGACATGCTTGAAAAAAAAGTAAAAAGACGGATGCATGACAGAAAATAAAATAAAAGACAAGTTTGATAAGATATATATAGTGATGAAACAGGGACCAATACCTATGACATGTATGGCAAGAAATAGTGATGAAATAGGGGTGCAAGTACCCGCGTCCATAGGAGACTACACAAAAATTTTCATTTCCAGTAAAAGTAAAAATCTGTTTTTATGATTAAAAAATTATGTATCTTTTTAACAACACTTCATGTATTTAAGAAATATGCATGTGAAAAAAGTGCTCAAGAGTTACCCTAAGTTGGTGATTCTTAAACTAAAAACTGCCATTGATGCACATATGTCTCCGCAGTGTGTTAATGTGTCATCATTTGTTTTTGTCGTTTTTCTTTACTCGCGCGTAACAACACCCCATTCCAAACCTGACATGAATAAATGCATGATCACTTGCCCATTTCTTTGTACGGATTAAATCTACATGCAAGCCGTGTTGAAATAGAACACCTGTAGAATCTTAACCCGTGCTTTTATAGGTTAAGACCATCTTTGTTTGGGCTGTAGCTACAAATTCTCATATTATAGACCATTTTTTGTAAATTAAGAGCGTATGGAATTTTTTTCTCCCATCGCAACGCACATGCCTTTTTGCTAGTATATGCATATAGCAGTTGAACGCGCAAGGAAAAGCTGTCCACAAGCCGAGCATGCCAACGGACGGGACAGAGCTTGCCGCGGCGCCTAACGGCGAGCAGAGCTTGCCGAGGGACGTGAGCAGAGGATGGCATAGTGATATGTTCAAATATGACACCAACGATATAATCTTTGGCGACATGCATTCGTATTTTATTAGTTAAATCCTACTTATAAACCAGGACGGCGGTATAGTAGGTAATTAAATCGCAAACGTTTTTTATTAACTATATGTGTACGTGTCCTCTCGTCCTCCTCTCGCACATCTTGTCACCTCGTTGTCACAGACGGCTTACAGCGCAAGCTTGCGCAGCGCGCGGGGGCGTTCTTTAGGCCAAACGGTGGTGCCAATGGATCGTCGGTGAGCCCGTTCCCGCGCAACCTCGCAGGTTCCCGCGCAAGCTTCCCGCTCGACTCGGTGAAATCCCCCAAAATCCCAATGCTTACCGGCCTGCTATAAAAACACTCATGACCAGCGAGTCCTACGTCGCATTTTCCCCTCCCTCCCTGTAGCTTGTCTCGTCTTCTTCTCCCACAATCGTCAATGGCACCGGTCCATCATTGTCGCTCAGCTGCTCCGCCGTCGTCAGAGGACAGCTCCAGCTAGGAGGCTACACCGCGGCGGCGGCGCAATCCCCGCCGTAGTGTAGTGCGCGTGGCGTCCCTGCTGGGTGTGCGCGGAACACCCACCACACGCTCCGCCGCCGCTGCCCGTCGGCAGCTGTTACCGGCCGCTGTTGCTGTCACACCACCGTCGAAATCCAGGGCCATCTCCCGCTCCGCCGCCGCGACTCGAAGGCAGGAGCTGGCCATCATGGTCGCCACCCCACTGCCGGCCGTCGTGGCCGCCACCCGCTCTGCCATTGCGGCCCGAAGGAGGGAGGTGGTGGTCGTGGCCGCCACCCCATCATCCGCCGCCATGGCCGCCAGCCCACCGTCGACCGCGGGATTATCACCCGCTCCGCTGCCACGGCCTAAAGGCGGGAGGAGGAGGTGGAGGCCCGCACCTGCGTCAGCGACCTTGCGCGCTACATCGAGTTCCTGCGCGAGGAGGAGGAGCGCCTCGTCGATCACGCAAAGAGCCATACCGCAGCCGTGGCCGCAGCACACGCCGATGCTAAGGCGAGGAATCAGGAGATCTACGAGTAGTCCGGCCGCTTCGAGAGGGATCGTCTTGAGCGGTAGTGGGCGTTCGAGTTGGCGAGCGTCACTGAACGTACTGCAGTGGCAGGCACCGTATTGCATTTATCCAGCTTGTCAGTAGGCTCCTCCTCCTCTACCTCTTACTGAGCGGGTGAGCGCGCTCAGCAAAGGAGAGGCTGCCGGAAGTAGCACAAAGCCCCTCCGTGGTGGTAGTAGTAGTAGTATTTAGGGGCTATTTTGTTCAGTTCATCTGACTATAGATGTGTGGTTGAACTGTACAACGTACTTAAAATTAGCTAGTATATATAGTTGAACTAGCTATTTCAGTACGTGGTTGGCAAAAATTGGGGAGAAGTTTGGTCGGTTCAACTGTCGAGTTGAATTGTTTGTATAAATTAAGAACGACTACTTAATCTATGAATGAAATCTATGCTTAATTACTGAATTTTAGGTGCAAAAATTAGATAGTGCTAATGATTTCTAGCTGCACATTTTGACAAATCGCAGTGTTACAAGGTTTCACAAATGGTAGCGTTACTAGATCAACAAATGTAAATCATTCCAGTTTGACAATTGGCAACATACCCAATATGACAGATGCAAATCTTACCGAATTGTTTGTACATGGTTGCACATGCGTCATCCAAAACAACCATTTGCGTTGAAGGGATGAACAAATCCTGCGCTGCCCTCACTTTGCATACGGGTGTTCTATCTAAAACGTTTGCGATCAAGAGCTACAGAAATCCTGCTCGACACATTTTCTCTTGGCTTCCTAGGGAAGCTGTCGGTTTGCATACAGGTTTCTAACTAAAACGCTTGCGATGAGTCTTTTATATTTAAAAAGTGAATTAAACTGCGGCTTGGGCGCCATTAATGGAGAGGATGCAAGCAAGGCGGGCAGCCATGGAAGTCAAAGGGCTCGCTTCCCAATGAGCCTGCGCAGCGTACAGCTCGCACGCTTCCCGATGATCCTGCGCACTCGAGGACAGCTTGCATGCCTCTCGGTCAGCCTGCGCACCGGACGGCGCTCGCATGCCTCCCATTCAGTCAAGGTTAAGCAGCTGTCCACACGACACCTCCTACAGCCATTAAAACCAAGACACGTGGTGTCACATCGGTCCGACCAAGTTTTATGATTCGGTCCCACCGAGTTTGGTGATTTGTGTGTAACGGTTAGATTTTGTGTGGAGGCTATATATACCCCTCCACCCACTCTTCATTCGTGGAGAGAGCCATCAGAATATGTCTACACTTCCAACTTACATTTTATGAGAGAGAACCACCTACACTTGTTCTGAGGTCAAGATATTCCATTCCAACAACATAAATGTTGATCTCCGGCCTTCCTCAAGTTGCTTTCCACTCAAATCATCTTTCTACCAAATCCAATCCTATGAGAGAGAGTTGAGTGTTGAGTAGACTATCATTTGAATCACAAGAGCAAGGAGTTCATCATTAACACACCATCTATTACCTTTTGGAGAGTGGTGTCTCCTAGATTGGTTAGGTGTCACTTGGGAGCCTCCGTCAAGATTGTGGAGTTGAACCAAGGAGTTTGTGCGGGTAAGGAGATCGCCTACTTCGTGAAGATCTACCCTAGTGAGGCAAGTCCTTCGTGGGTGATGGCCATGGTGGGATAGACAAGGTTGCTTCTTTGTGGACCCTTCGTGGGTGGAGCCCTCCGTGGACTCGCGTAACCGTTACCCTTCGTGGGTTGAAGTCTCCATCAATGTGGATGTACGATAGCACCACCTATCGGAACCACGCCAAAAAGCTTTGTGTCTCCAATTGCGTTTGCACACTCCAATCCCATCCCCTTGCATTCTTGCAACTTGCATGATTTACTTTCTGCTGCTCATATACTCTTGTCATGCTTGCTTGATATGTATTGTAAATGTTTGAACTTGTGCTAAAACTCCACTTCAACTTAAAGAATTTAAAAACTGCAACTTTCTTTGCTAAGAGTCTATTCACCCCCCCCCCTCTAGACACCTCTTCTCGATTCTCTCAATTGGTATCAGAGCATTGGTCTCCATTGCTTTGGTTTAAACACCTTTGAAGTAAGATGGATGAGTCTATGTTGGGGATTCTTAGACGTAGAGTGCCTATTATTGATGGAGAGTACTTTCATGAGTGGAAAAATGAGATGCTTGAGATTTTCAATGAATATCATTTAACCAAGTACATTACTACTCCTTGTGCTTGCATTGTTGATCCCTTGCATCCCACACCCGAGGAGGATCTTGACATGATTCGCAGCCTTAGAACTGTTAATCTTATTACTAGAGGTTTGCCTAGAAATTTGCTTGGTTGCTTGCCTACTCTTGATTGTGCATACACCATATGGAGATTCCTTGAGGAACGTTTTCCAAACTATTCCTTGAAAAATCTAGATGAGATTCTTCATAAGTCTATTGCCTTGAGTAAGATGAGTTCCAATGATCCCAAATTTGGTGATTGTTTATTTGAGCTTACAAATCTTACGAGTGCCAAAGGAGATGTTGGAATCATTAGCAATATCATTTCTGAAGTCATTATAATTCATAGAGATGAACATTTTTATGGTGATAATTCTAATGAATCACTCTCTCTAGGAATTGATCCACCACATGATGATGTTGAACATGGATACTATGATGAGGATGATGATAGTGACTATGATCTTGATGATGCAATGACACACTTTGGTCTTATGGATAATCTTCGTGGCTACATGGCCGGAGGAAAGGAATGGATCCTTGATAGTGGATGTACCGATCATATGACCAGAGACAAAGATATGTTTCATGAGCTTGCTAAAAATGACGGCCCTCAAAAGTATGTCACTTTTGGTGATAACTCAAAGGGTAAGGTGGTTGGCCTTGGTAAGGTGTCCATCTCACATGATAGCTCCATACAAAATGTTATGCTCGTTGAATCTCTTGGCTACAATTTACTTTCCGTATCTAGACTTACTGACTTTGGTTTCAGTGTCTTATTTACTGAAGTAGATTGCCAAGTGTTTCATAGAGATAACCATAAAATGGTCTTTACCGGTACACGTAGAGGTGATCTTTACATTGTTGACTGAGGAGTCAAGTGAAAACACTTGATCGTAAGTCATACTCATCGTTTAAGCTTAAAATGGGGTTACCGTTTTTCATTTAAGCATCTGATGCATTCACTAAAAAGGCTCAACCTAGAACTTGCCTAATTGCTAAATCCTCGAAAGGTTGGTTGTGGCAAGGAGGTTAGGTCATGTGGGCATGCAAAATCTTGATAAGCTTATTAAAGGTGATCATATCCTTGGAGTAAAAGATGTTATATTTGACAAGGATAGACTTTGTAGTGCTTGTCAAGCAGGAAAACAAGTTGGAGGAAGCCACCCCGTGAAGAACATTATGACCACGAGAAGACCGCTCGAGCTACTTCATATGGATCGTTTTGGTCCCAATGCCTATAAGAGTCTCGGTGGTAACTCTTTCGGTCTAGTTATAGTTGATGATTTTTCAAGATTTACATGGGTGTTCTTTCTTGATGATAAATCGCAGGTCCAAAAGATCTTCAAGAACTTCGCTAGGAAGGCCCAAAATCAATTTGAAGTGAAGATCAAGAAGGTTCGCAGTGACAAGGGAACAGAGTTTAAGAACGCAAATGTGGATACCTTTCTTGACGAAGAAGGGATCTCACACGAGTTCTCGGCTACGTACATGCCTCAACAAATGGAGTTGTTGAGAGGAAGAACCGAACCCTTATTGAGATGCCGAGGACGATGCTTGATGAGTACAAGAATCCAAAGAACTTTTGGGCGGAAGCCGTTGAGACAGCTTGTCATGCAACAAATCGCTTGTATCATCACAAGCTACTCGGCAAGACGACATACGAGCTCCTCACCGGTAACAAACCCCAAGTTGGATACTTTCGAGTATTTGGCTCAAAGTGTTACATTCTTGACAAGCATCATCATTCTAAATTTGCTCCTAAATCACATGAAGGATTCCTACTTGGTTATGGCTCAAACTCTCACACTTACAGTGTCTACAACAATTTCACCCGAAAGGTTGAAGAGACGGTAGATGTGAAGTTTGATGAATCTAACGGCTCGCAAGTAGAGCAATTTCCAATTCATGTAGGAGATAAAGATCCTTCGGAAGCAATCCAACACCTGTCTATTAGAAAGATCCGTCCAATGGAGGTGAAGGAGAGTACCTCGTCTGTCCAAGTGGAAGCTTCTACCTCACGACAAGGTGAACCAAGAGTCGACATGGAAGCATCCACGAGTGGGACACACCAAGATGAAGAAAACGAGGAAGTACACCAAGATGATCCTCATCAAACTCCTTCTCCACCATGACAAGGGAACAACGACGCCAATAGTGAAGAAGGACAAGATGATGAAGAAGATGTTCCACCCCAAGCAAAACAAAAGCTCTCACGAGTTCGAGCAAGAGTCGCTAGAGACCATCTCGTCGAGCAAATCTATAATGATATCCAAACCGGGAGAATCACTCGCTCTAAATCTCGTTTGGCTAATTTTTGTGAACATTATTAATTCATCTCTAGTATTGAACCTATGAAGGTTGAAGAAGCATTGGAAGACCCGGATTGGATAAACGCCATGCAAGAAGAGCTACACAACTTTGAGAGAAATCAAGTGTGGACATTGGTCGAGAAGCCTGACAACAACCACAGCATCATTGGTACCAAATGGGTGTTTCGCAACAATCAAGACGAAGATGGTCAAGTCGTCCGCAACAAATCTCGTCTCGTCGCCCAAGGCTACACTCAAGTCAAAGGTATGGACTACGGTGAGACGTATGCCCCCGTTGCTAGTCTTGAGTCCATCAGCATCTTGCTTGCCTATGCTAATCACCATGATATCACTTTATACCAAATGGACATTAAAAGTGCTTTTCTAAATGGTGAAATTGAGGAGGAAGTTTATGTTAAACAACCTCCCGGCTTTGTCAATCCTAACAAACCCAATCATGTTTACAAACTTCGCAAAGCTCTTTATGGTCTTAAACAAGCTCCTAGAGCGTGGTACAAATGCTTGAACAAGTTCCTTATTGAAAAAGTCTTTGAGATTGGAAAGATATATTCTACTCTTTTTACAAAAAGGGTTAATGGTGAATTGTTTGTGTGCCAAATTTATGTTGATGATATCATATTTGGTTCGACTAACCATCTTTTTAGTGAAAAGTTTGGGAAGCTAATGTCGGAGAAGTTTGAGATGTCTATGATGAGTGAACTCAAGTTCTTTCTTGGTTTGCAAATCCAGCAAACTAAGGAAGGCACCTTTGTCTCTCAAACAAAGTACACCAAGGACTTATTCAACAAGTTCAACATGCAAGAAAGCAAAGGTATGAAAACTCCCATGCCAACTAGTGGACATCTTGATTTGACCAAGGATGGCAAATCGGTTGACCAAAAGGTTTACTGATCTGTGATTGGTTCATTGTTATATCTATGTGCCTCATGTCCCGATATTATGCTAAGTGTGTGCATGTGTGCACGATATCAAGCGGCCCCCAAAGAATGTCATCTTAAGGCTGTGAAAAGGATAGTGGCATAATTGATACATACACCAAATTTTGGCATTTCGTATCCTAAGAGGTCCTCTTTTGATCTTGTTGGCTATTCCGACTCGGACTATGCCGGAGACAAGGTTGATAGAAAGTCCACTTCGGGTACTTGTCAATTTCTTGGTAGATCTCTTGTATCTTGGTCCTCCAAGAAACAAAATTTGGTATCATTATCCATTGCCGAAGCGGAATACATTGCCGCCGATTCATGTTGTGCTCAATTACTTTGGATGACCCAAACTCTTAAAGATTATGGGATCAATGTGAAACATGTTCCATTGCTTTGTGACAATGAGAGTGCTATTAAGATCGCTCACAATCCCGTGCAACATTCTCGAACTAAGCATATTGAAGTTCGTCATCATTTCATTCGAGATCATGTTGCTAAAGGGGACATTGATCTTAAACATGTTCGTACTTATAAGCAATTGGTGGATATATTCACCAAACTGCTTGATGAGAAAGTCTTTTGCCATTTGAGAGGTGAATTGAACATAATTGATGCTTCAAACTTGGAGTAGGGACTCCATTTGGATACATGCAAGGCATGGATCTATGACTAATCCTTGATATCTCTCTGATGATGATCATATGTCTTGGATATATTTGCACCCTTACATGCTATCTAACCCTTTTAGGTACTTGGATGAATCTAAATCTATGAGATTTCAACTCACTCACATCTTGAGCAATCTCTACATCACCAAGTCTCTACTCAATGGTGGTTGAAACCAAGGAATCATGAAACACTTCAACATATCCTTTGACAAATTCTATGTATCAAATTTCATGATTGTCATTTTGGATACACAAGTGCTCTTCCTTGGAAAACTAACCCATGTAGGTAGATGAACTCAACTCCAAATGGTGCTCCCAACCATTCTTGCGCTACATCAACCTTGAGCTACCCACGCAAGTTCAACTACATGATCAAGATCAACACCACCACCCAAGGTATCACATTCCATCTCAGAGAAGCTTTACCTCAAGTCTTAGGTCAAAGCAACTCAACAAGATGTGAATACATCAGATGCTTAAACGAAAAATGGTAACCCCATTTTAAGCTTAAACGATGAGTATGACTTACGATCAAGTATTTTCACTTGACTCCTCAGTCAATATACTCTAACATAGGTGACTTTGTCACCGCCCAATTCTAGATGAAGGTCTCTAGTGTTTCCTTGAGTTTTTGCATACTTCATCTAGATTTTCTTTTCTCTGTTTTAGTTTTGCATTTCCCTGCATCCAATTCATTGCAAATCCTTTAGTTATTTCCTTGCAAATCTTTGTGAGATCTTTTTTCCTAGTGAGCTGAGGTGACAAGTGTTCTATCTGTGTTGAACTCGGTCATACCAATCTGTTGCTTTCGGTCACACCGAACCAATTCGGTGCCACCGAAGACTACAACTCGGTATCACCGATTTCACTACAGAGAAGACAATTTGCCATATGTTTCTGTAGTTTTATTCCAGCTCCACTCGATGATTCTTGTCTGTCGGATGTGGGGTTCCGGCTAACCCTTAAGGTTCAAACACTGGGGTGCGCACGATGTCTTTCCCTCCTACCAATCGATGCTCTAGCTCGCTAAGATCTTGCGTACGAACTCGACGAACTCACAACACAGAAAGACACAGGGTTTATACTGGTTCGGGCCACCGTTGTGGTGTAATACCCTACTCTAGTGTGGTGGTGGTGGATTGCCTCTTGGGCTGATGATGAACAATACAAGGGGAAGAATAGCCTCCTGAGGTTGAGGTGTTCTTGTGCGTATGAACTTGTGGTGTGTAGATTCCCTCAAGCTAAGATGAGATGCCCCTACTATGGTGGTGGCTAGTCCTATTTATAGAGGCCCTGGTCCTCTTCCCAAATATTGAGCGGGAAGGGATCCAACAATGGCGGGCTAATTTGAAGGGGGACAGCTAGTACAAGCTGTCCTGACAAAAGCGGCCTTCGCCTGTGAAAGGCTCTGGTGGTGACGCCGTCTTGGGCCCCACGATGACCTCCGTCTTGCCATCTTTCTGGTCTTGGTCTCGTTGCACCGAAATGGCAACCTTTGCCTGGGGCCTCGGTACTCCTCGCCTGCGCTTGCCTCCTTAGCACCAAAGAGGAAATGAGGACGCTGCGCGCGCTGGCCCCGTCTGGCGCCCACCTCGTGTTGTGCGTCATGGCTCACGTCACGAGAGTCTCATGAGGTTTGCCCCGCCTTGATATCTCCGCTTCTCATGAGCCTGCCTGACCAGGACGCTCCAGAGGAGGTCTTGCGTCGTCCGCCTCGCGAGGCTTGGACCCTCGCGAGGGTCTTGGGTGCCTTGTTGACGAAGATGGGTCGTACGGCCTGCTGGTTCAGCCACGCCGTGGGCCGCAGGTAGGCAGGTCTGGGGACCCCCGTTCCCAGAACGCCGACATTGTCCTCTACCTGCATCACAATCTATATGATGCTTTGCTTTGTGACTCAAGGACCAAACCTATTTTGACTCACACTCCAAAAGATCCCTTCTTGGAAATTGATGTCAAAGGGGGAGAGAGATCACATCAAAGCTTAATCTCTTCAAAGGGAGAAAGAAAAAGGGGGAGAGAGAGGTAATCACTTCAAAGGCCCCAGATGCTTGGTGTTCAAGAGGAGAGAAGTCACATGTCTTTAAGAGGTGAAAGACATGTCTATGTTATGTTTATGGTTATGATCTGTTTTGCTCTGATTTTGTTTCCCTATGTTTTCCCATTATCCAATACAAGATCCAGGGGGAGAAAGACTGCTAGGGAAGGAAATCTGTGAATTCATTGCATATCTTTACCTTATGGGGACATGTCTATATCAAATAGAGTACTCAGTACTCACTCTCTACATGTCATCCCAGTCTTGGTACTTGAGGGAGTCCTGGATTAGGGGGTCTCCGGACAGCCGGACTATCTCCATTGGCCGGACTGTTAGACTATGAAGATACAAGATTGAAGACTTCGTCTCGTGTCCGGATGGGACTCTACTTGGCGTGGAAGGAAAGCTACGCAATACGTATATGGATATTTCCTCCTTTGTAACCGACCTTGTGTTACCCTAACCCTCTCCGGTGTCTATATAAATCGAAGGGTTTTAGTCCGTAGGACAACAACATACAATCATACCATAGGCTAGCTTCTGGGGTTTAGCCTCTCTGATCTCGTGGTAGATCTACTCTTGTACTACCCATATCATCAATATCAATCAAGCAAGACGTAGGGTTTTACCTCCATCAAGAGGGCCCGAACCTGGGTAAAACATCGTGTCCCCTGCCTCCTGTTACCATCCGGCCTAGATGCACAGTTCGGGACCCCCTACCCGAGATCTGCCAGTTTTGACACCGACATTGGTGCTTTCATTGAGAGTTCCATTGTGTCGTCGCCGTTAGGCTTGATGGCTCCTACCATCATCAATAGCGATGCGGTCCAGGGTGAGACTTTTCTCCCCAGACAGATCTTCGTATTCGGCGGCTTTGCACTGTGGGCTAATTCGCTTGGCCATCTGGAGCATATTGAAAGCTACGCCCCTGGCCATTAGGTCAGATTTGGAAGTTTGAACTACACGGCTGACATCCGTGGAGACTTGATCTTGGACGGATTCGAGCCACAGCTAGGCGCGCCGCACTATCGCGATAGGTATGACCTAGCTCTGCCGCCGAACAGTACCCTAGAGGCCGCGCCCGCATCAGCTCTGACCCTTAGTTCGGAGCCAACTGCGCCAATCGAGGACGGGTGGCTAGACACCGCCTCAGGGGTTGCGGTCTCGACGGCGATCGAGCCGAACACCAGCCTAACCCTTTGCGCAGCCCTTGATTCCAAGGTGTCGGACTCTTTTCCGGACTCCGAACCACTCGCGCCCCTACCAATCGAATCCGATTGGGCGAATTCACTGCCGCGGATATCTTTCAGCACTCGCCCTTCGGCAACATTCTGAATTCACTAAGGTCTCTCTCTTTGTCATGAGAGCCCTGGCCGGATTATGGCCAACGGGATTGGGACGCGGACGATGAAGAAATTCGATGCCCACCCACCACCCACTTAATAGCCACTGTCGATGACTCAACCGACATGCTAGACTTCGACTCCGAAGACATCGACGGTATGGACGACAATGCGGGAGGCGAAGAAAAACCACCGCCCATAGGGCGCTGGACGTCCACCTCATCATATGATGTATACATGGTGGACACGCCAAAAGAAGACGACAACGAGGAATGGAAGGACACACTGAAGGCTTGTTCCCTCGAGAAGCAGTCAAAGCGGGGGCGCAAGCACCGCCCCAAATCCCGCCTCGGCAGAAATAACGATCATACAGACCCAGCGTTGGAGCAGGGCGAACCACTGCCGGACTACGGCAATACGGAGAATCAAACCGAACAAACTAATTCTGTCAAAGATAATAGTCCGGACGACATAACTTCGGACAGGCACCTGGAGCAGCAGAATGCCCGTCAAAGGCTTGTTGCCACCGCGAGGAGTCTGAAAAAGCAAAAGCAAAGGCTCAAGGATGCGCAGGACACACTCCAAATCAGATGGAGTAAAGTACTCAACACAGCAGCGAAGTACGGCGACAATCGCCCCACCAAGAGCTACCCAAAGCGGAAGTTGCTACCTGAATTCGATGAGCAGGCCTCAGACCCCCCACAACCAAAAATCAAAACAGCCACCTGGCCGGATAGACGACCTCACGGTCAACATAGAGCGGCAAACAATGCCACTCACAAGCCAATACGCGATCCACGCGAGGGCTCGCACCAAAAGGACGGCGCAACCAGATCCATCTATGGACCACGCAAGCGCGCCCCAGCATACGATGTAACACAACAAACATCCGAACAGCGCGGTACACCCAGATACAGGGGTGCCGCACACCCCCTATGTTTCACCGACGAGGTGTTGGACCATGAATTTCCAGAGGGATTCAAACCCGTAAACATAGAGGCATACGATGGAACAACAGACCCTGGGGTCTGGATTGAGGACTATATCCTCCATATCCATATGGCTCGAGGAGATGATCTCCACGCCATCAAGTACTTACCCCTCAAGCTCAAAGGGCCAGCTCGTCACTGGCTTAAAAGCCTCCCCGAAAACTCCATTGGAAGCTGGGAAGAGCTCGAAGACGCTTTTCGGGCAAATTTTCAACGGACTTATGTCCGACCTCCGGACGCGGACGATTTGAGTCATATAACTCAACAGCCCGGGGAGTCAGCCCGAAAACTTTGGAACAGGTTTCTTACTAAAAAGAACCAAATTGTCGACTGTCCGGACGTCGAAGCCTTGGCAGCTTTTAAGCATAGCATCCGTGACGAATGGCTTGCCAGACACCTCGGCCAAGAAAAGACGAGAACAATGGCAGCATTAACAAGCCTCATGACCCGCTTTTGCGCGGGTGAGGACAGCTGGCTAGCCATATGCAGGACCAGCGACCACAGCACATCTAAAGTTAGAGATGGAAACGGGAAATCACGGCGCAACAGTAATAACAAACGCCGGAATAAAGAAGACAACACGAAGAGCATGGCAGTAAATGTCGGATTCAAAAGCTCTCGGCCAGGTCAGCAAAAGCCGCCCTCTAAAGGCGCCAGAGACGAACTATCCAGCCTAAACAAAATTCTGGACCAAATATGTCAGATCCATAGCACCCCTGGTAAACCCGCTAATCATACCCACAGAGGATGTTGGGTCTTCAAGCAGTCCGGCAAGCCCAACGCCGTACACAAGGGGGAGGATACACCAAGCGAAGACGAGGATGAGCCTCTCAAGCAAGACACTGGGGAACAAAAGAAATTTCCACCAGAAGTCAAAACAGTAAACGTGTTACACGTGATCAAGGGAAGAAACAAAACGGCACTCCCAAAAAAATATGCCCAAGGGCCTATCACCGCGGAGTCCTGCCACTGGTCGTCTCAACCGATCACTTTCAACCATCGTGATTACTCAGCAAGTATCCGGCGTGTAGGATGGGATGCCCTAGTATTAGACCCAATAATTGACAGATACCACTTCACACGAGTCCTAATGGACGGTGGCAGCAGTCTAAACCTGATATATCATGATACAATCCGCGAAATGGGGATAGACCCAACAAAAATTTGCCATAGCAATACTACCTTCAAAGGAGTAACGCCAGACCCAGGGGCCCATTGCACGGGCTCCCTGCTACTAAAGGTTAGATTCGGCTTCCCCGATAACTTCCGTAGCGAACAATTAACCTTCCACATCGCTCCATTCCAAAGTGGCTATCAAGCACTACTCGGACGCGAAGCTTTCGCTCGCTTTAATGCAATACCGCACTACGCTTCCCTCACACTCAAGATGCCCGGCCCACATGGCATCATTATAGTAAACGGAAGTATTAAGCGATCTTTGCACGCCGAAGAGAGTGCGACTGCTTTGGCAGCCGCACACTAAAAACGGCCTGACCAACTAAAGCATTTAATAGGTCATCAAGACCTCGGACACGGTTAGACGAGTCCGGCGCAGCTATATGTAATTCATACCGGATCAATGGTCACACCCCTATTACAATACAAGGGGCTCAACGCGCGCAGACAAGTGGCAATTTTTACTCATCTTGAATTATACATGGTTTCTTTAAAAACTATCTTTTTGCACGACAACTTTTTCACCTAAGTTCCTCTCTTTTACAGATGATCATCGTGCTACACCCGTGCAGGATACGGCACAACGGAGACACAGGCGCAGAGTGCAGCAGGGACCCGCTCCAAGGATTCTTTTTAGTTAAGACCCTGCGTAAACCTTTTTTGCTGTCTCTTGTTGATACATATCCATCGAATTCTCAGCACAGTTGAGAAGGATGCTGACGTCTTGGCATGTGGCCACGTCAGAATAATGCACGTACCTGGACACAAGGGGCTTCTTACAAAGGGCACTATTTAGGCCCAGTTTATACCATAAAGACCGAATACCTTAGGGAGTGTTCGGCGTCGCGAGTTTGGCCTTATATGCATCAGCTCCGAATCATTGTCTTTGGTCAAATGTTGGGTTTGCCCGGCTCCTGTGTTTTGGTGCCTTACGTTCCGCTTTATCGGCTAAGGTAGCACCAGGAGAACTACTGCGATTGTGCCCTGGTTCATCCGTACGAGCATCTCAGTAGAGAAAGCCGAAAACTGACTGTCATGATATAGTGTGAGACTGGTCAACCACTCGATGACCTATCAGAATGTTAGAATTCCTCCGCCTTAACGAAGGGCCGTTTTCCGGCTAGGCATGTACACACCCGCGATCGGGAGAGTGCGGAGCCACCAGGGGCTACCTAGTAGCCCCACTGTCAAACTCCTATGGCTAAGTGAAAGTGTTAAAGCATTATAGTTCGGTTGCCTCGCTCGCTACGCTATCACCTCCTTAATAGGACCAAGACGTTGGGTTAAGTGTGAACACGCGTTTTTTGCGAGCACCTCCGCATTATATGCGTGGGGGTTCAAGCCGACGGATGCAATCTTTCAGGTTATAAACATGTATACATAAACGGCCGCACAGGAGGCATCATACTACTTTCAGGCAAAAGTATAAACATAGCCTTATAAAAACTTCATAAAAGCATTGTGTTTACAATGAGAGTACATATCACTCAAACATAATATTCTTCGGGCACTGGGCCTCTATCAAACGAGCACCCTCGAGAACCTCCTCGAAATAATGCTCGGCAGCCACTCGGCCTATGGCTGAACCCTGCACCGCAACAGTGGTAGCGTCCATCTCCGCCCAGTATGCTTTAACACGGGCAAGGGCCATCCGCGAGCCTTCTATGCACGCCGACCTCTTCATCGCATTAATGCGTGGCACCGCACCAAGGAACTGCTGCACTAAGCTAAAATAGCTGTTCGGCTTTGGCTTTTCCGGCCATAGCTGATCCACAACAGACCTCATGGCGAGTCCGGACAACCTATTCAGTTCGGCCCATTCGGCTAGCTGGTCAGTCAATGAAAGTGGACGCTCTGGAACGTTGAATTGCGACCAGAACAGCTTGTCCACTTCACGATCTGTCTGACCTTGGAAGTACTTGGCAGCATCGGCAGCACTCGCCGCCAAATCCATATACGCATCTGCCGAACTCCACAGCCGATCCAGAGGGGCATACCGTGGATCTCCGAACTTCCTCCGTAACATGAAGGGTTTCCCAGCTGCAATATCCCCGGCTTCCCGCAGCTCCTCCTTCTTCGCTCTCATAGCAGAACGGGTGTCTTTGTCCGCCATCGTGGCCTTCTCAAGGTCCGATGCCTTCACTCGGTTTTCTTTTTCAAGGACCCGGCAACGGTCGGCAGTGTCTTTTAATTCTACGGCCATCTTGGCCATCTTCTCTTGGCTCTCGCAATGCGCGGCCTTCTCAGCTTTCAACTCTTCGGCCACCTTCAAAGCAGTCGCATTACTAATCCTCGCTTGTTCCTTGGCTCGGGCAAGTTCTGCCCGCAAGGTTTCCACGATGGCAGCTCCATCTGCAGTCACAACATATTAAAGATACTGGCATCATGTTGCTCTTACTATGTGACGTTCACCAGATAATAACACTTACCCTGTGCCTCGTCAAGCCTCTTGTTAACAAGTTTGATGTCGGCGTCTGCCGCATCCAGTTGCCGTTTTAATTTGGCAAACTTACTAGTCCGGCTAGCCACCGGAGCTTCCAGCACCTGCACATAGGGGCAGTCTGGTTATTGCCTGGGAATATGATCCTTTGTTCGCCGTCGTTCTCGACGACAACTAGAGTCTCAGGGGCTACTATCTACACAGGGCACACCTAACATGTGCAGTACTATCACATATTATCTCACGTACCTCAAAGCCTGTCAGTAGACTCATAAAGGCTTCATGTAATCCACTTTCGGCGGACGAAATTCTCTCCATCACCATACCCATCAGCGTACGGTGTTCTTTTGAGATGGCCGCTCGCCCCACCAGCTCCCTCAGAACGTCCGACCGCATACCAGACGATGCCGGACTCTTTTTCTGCTCTCTTCGGGAGCCGAAGGCTGGGGACTTCGGGGGTCTATGGGTTTGTCTTCTGGCCTCACCGAATCCGGAGAGGCCCTCCATGACGACACTTCGGGGTCGCCCGCTTCTTGAGCGGAGGAGTCCGGGGGAGGCGTTTCGCTCTCCATCATCTCTGGAAGAAGATCCCCCGAAGACGAGCTCAGCTGAGAGGGGCTAAGGCCCGAACTGCAAGATATATGCGGTGGTTATTTTCTCAGAAAAAAGATAGCACACCTTTACTATTAAAAGTATTTTGGATCACTTACGACTCGTTGGAGGGCTGATCCCCCTGCGGACTTTGTGCGGCAAAAGCACCCCCCGAGGCAGGACCCTCTATGGGAGACTTCTTCTCCCGTTTGGAGGCTTCGGCTTCCGGATCCTCGGAAGCGGTCCTTTTCCTCCCCCGTTTATCCTCCTTCATGGAGACGCTCATTCCCTCGGTTGGAACGGGCAGCAATGGGGGCCCGCATCCGCTCGTATTATGCCCCCCCCCGTATCTTCCTTCGAGGGCCCCGGGCAAGGTGCGACCTCGAGCATCTTTTCCAATACCGGATTTTCCAAACCCTCAGGGAGGGGGGCCAAACACCGAATCATCTTCGCCTTTGTTAGCCAGTCCTGATCAAAAAGCGAACTCTCAGAAATAACTTCGTGACGAATAAAAAACGGTGTGTTCGGCCAAGAGGATTTCTTACTTGTTCGGCGGCGCAGTTACTGCTCAGGCCCACGTCCTCAGTAATATCCGGACACTCTACTTGAGGTCCAAAGAATGACTTGTACATCTCCTCATGCGTCAGGCCGAGGAAACTTTGAATGGCACGCGGTCCCTCTGGGTTGAACTCCCACAAGCGAAGGGGCCGGCGTTTGCAAGGCTGGACTTGACGGACCAGCATAACTTGTATTACCACAACCAAATTAATATCTCCCTTGAAGAGATCTCGGATGCGGCTTGGCAGCATAGGCGTGTCCTTGGCTAGACCCCAGCTCAGACCTCTGCTAATCCATGACATCAGTTGTGGTGGGGGGCCCGAGCAGAAAGCGGGGGCAGCCGCCCACTTGGCACTTCTGGGAGCCGTGACGTAAAACCACTCCCATTGCCATAATTCGGACACCTCTGGAAAGGAACCTCTCGGCCATGGAGATCCTGCCATCTTGCCTATTGATGCACCTCCGCACGCTACATGTTGCCCCTCGATCATCTTCGGCTTTACTTCAAAGGTCTTGAGCCACAGGCCGAAGTGAGGGGTAACGCAGAGGAAGGCCTCACACGCGACAATAAATGTCGAGATGTAGAGAAAGGAGTCCAGAGCTAGATCGTGGAAATCTAGCCCGTAATAGAACATCAAACCCCGGACGAAGGGATCCAGAGTGAGGCCTAGACCTCGAAGGAAGTGGGATACGAACACGACGTTCTCGTTGGGTTCGGGAGTAGGGACGATCTGCCCTCGAGCAGGCAGCCGATGCGAAACCTCGGCGGTCAGGTATTTGGCCTCCCTCAATTTCTTAACTCCTCTTCCGTAACGGAGGAGGGCATCCATCGGCCTTGAAGGCTGGATCCAGACATGATTGAAGATCCGGAGCACCTAACCTGGGCTTTGGGTGTTAGAACTCGAGGCGGGGGAAGGGTTCGATTGAGCACGAGAGGGATAAGTGAAAACCTTGTCCCTTTATAAAGAGGGTGAATATCAAGCGTCCTCTCCATAGCCGTTTAGGACTTGCCTATAATCTAGGAGTCCTAGACACGGTTGGGTTACCCACGATTGCATTAAAGAGAATCCCGTAATTGGGGGAACACGATCTTCGCTTCGGCAAGACGTGTCAAGAAACTGCCTTGCGTTATGTGCGGGGCTAGTTAAAAGAAATGGTTCGAATAATCACCGGGCCATGACGTAGCGTCATGCTGCCAAAACAAGCCAGCAAATTAGATTTGCAAAAATATTATTCTCTCTACGGTGGTACGTGGAACTTATTTTGCAGGGTCGGACACTATCCTCGTTTTCAAATTCTTCCGTGATGTATTCAGAGAAGGAACCCGCCTTGCAATGCCGAAGACAATACTGTGCGTTGGACTCATCGTCATAGAAGCCTAGTTCAGGGGCTACAGAGGGAGTCCTGGATTAGGGGGTCTCCGGACAGCCGGACTTTCTCCATTGGCCGGACTGTTAGACTATGAAGATACAAGATTGAAGACTTCGTCTCGTGTCCAGATGGGACTCTACTTGGCGTGGAAGGCAAGCTAGGCAATACGGATATGGATATTTCCTCCTTTGTAACCGACCTTGTGTAACCCTAACCCTCTCCGGTGTCTATATAAATCGAAGGGTTTTAGTCCGTAGGACAACAACATACAATCATACCATAGGCTAGCTTCTAGGGTTTAGCCTCTCTGATCTCGTGGTAGATCTACTCTTGTACTACCCATATCATCAATATCAATCAAGCAGGACGTAGGGTTTTACCTCCATCAAGAGGGCCCGAACCTGGGTAAAACATCGTGTCCCCTGCCTCATGTTACCATCCGGCCTAGACGCACAGTTCGGGACCCCCTACCCGAGATCCTCCGATTTTGACACCGACAGTACTCTTGTGGTTTCTTTTGGTTGCTCTGGCTTGTAAATGTATCTATGTTATCTAACCCTGTTTACTCAGGTTCATTCCCTCCTAAGCCAACTCAAGACCACAAGGTAAGTATATGCATCACACTCATGTGCATGAGGATTTCTTGCTGATGTACATATTGTTTTGCAAGAAAGACTTATGAGCATGTAGGTACATTTCCTATATTTAGATCTTTTGCTCTGATGCATATAGCCAAGATACATGTAACACATTGCTTACTCTGTCATGCTATGCATTCACATGCTCTTATAGTCCATATTTACATGATTGCATACATGTAGGGGGAACCTATGCATGTTACATATCTTTCCAAAGCTTTACTCATTATTCTCTATATCTTTATCTAAATCTTTGATGTATGTTTTCATCAATTACCAAAAAGGGGGAGATTGAAAGCACAGGTGCTCCCTGGGTGATTTTGGTAATTAATGTCAACATATCTCTTGTTGGACTAATGCTTTCATCTAGAATGCTTCAAATGAGTTCAACAATGGAGTGGCATGGACTAAAGGGTGTGGAACCCTTTCGAGATGATAAGGACAAAGGATTGGCTCAAGCTCAAAGACTCGGGACTCTACATTTTTCATTTTTAGTGATCCAAGATCACATTGAGTCCATAGGAAAGCCAATACTATTAAGAGGGGATGAGGTGTTGCTTATGGCTTGCTTGCTCAAAGTGTTTAGTGATATGCTCCAAAGCCCTCAACAACTTTCTCAAATCCACATATGTCCCAAACCAAAAGTCAAACTAGGCCCCACCGAACTTTCCTATCCGGCGCCACCGAGTTCACTTGACCTAGCCACTGCCAGAAACCCTAATCAATTCGGTCTCACCGATGGGATCTCGGTCTCATCGAGATGGGCTTGCAAACTCTATGTTGCCTATTGCATTAATTTCGCTCCCACCGAAATATGAAATCGGTCCCATCGAGTTTGCTTAGCCAACTCTCTGTTTAGCTTATCACCAAAATCGGTCCCACCGAGTTTGTGTAATCGGTCCAACCGAGATGAGGCATTACCCTAACCCTAATGGAATCGGTCCCACCGAGTTGATCATGTCGGTCCCACCGAAATGCCAAACGGTCACATTATGAATCAAATCAGTCCGGTCGAGTTTTATGATTCGGTCCCACCGATTTTGGTGATTTATGTGTAACGGTTAGATTTTGTGTGGAGGCTATATATACCCCTCCACCCACTCTTTATTCATGGAGAGAGCCATCAGAATATGCCTACACTTCCAACATACATTTTCTGAGAGAGAACCACCTACACTTGTGTTGAGGTCAAGATATTCGATTCCAACCACATAAATCTTGATCTCTAGCCTTCCTCAAGTTGCTTTCTACTCAAATCATCTTTCTACCAAATCCAATCCTATGAGAGAGAGTTGGGTGTTGAGGAGATTATCATTTGAAGCATAAGAGCAAGGAGTTCATCATCAACACACCATCTATTACCTTTTGGAGAGTGGTGTCTCCTAGATTGGTTAGGTGTCACTTGGGAGCCTCCGTCAAGATTGTGGAGTTGAACCAAGGAGTTCGTACGGGCAAGGAGATCGCCTACTTCGTGAAGATCTACCCTAGTGAGGCATGTCCTTCGTGGGCGATGGCCATGGTGGGATAGACAAGGTTGCTTCTTCGTGGACCCTTCGTGGGTGGAGCCCTCCGTGGACTCGCGCAACCGTTACCCTTCGTGGGTTGAAGTCTCCATCAACGTGGATGTACGATAGCACCACCTATCGGAACCACGCCAAAAATCTCCGTGTCTCCATTTGCGTTTGCACACTCGAATCCCATCCCTTTACATTCTTGCAACTTGCATGATTTACTTTCCGCTGCTCATATACTCTTGTCATGCTTGCTTCATATGTATTGTGAATGTTTGAACTTGTGCTAAAACTCCACTTTAACTTAAATAATTTAAAAACTGCAACTCCTTGGCTAAGAGTCTATTCACCCCCCCCCTCTAGACACCTCTTCTCGATCCTCTCACAATCCCTTCACGGTCACTTACGAGAGTGAGATCTGATAGAGATAATAATAGTAAGATAAATATTTTTGGTATTTTTATGATATAGATTAAAAGTAAAGATTGCAAACTAAAATAGATTGGAAACTTATATGATAAAAGATAGACCCGGGGTCCATAGGTTTCACTAGTGGCTTCTCTCAAGATAGCATAAGTATTATGGTGGGTGAACAAATTACTGTCAAGCAATTGATAGAAAAGTGAATAATTATGAGAACATCTAGGCATGATCATGTATATAGGCATCACGTCCGCGACAAGTAGACCGAAACGATTCTGCATCTACTACTATTACTCCACACATCGACCGCTATCCAGCATGCATCTAGAGTATTAAGTTCATAAGAACAGAGTAATGCATTAGGAAAGATGACATGATGTAGAGGGATAAACTCAAGCAATATGATATAAACCCCATCTTTTTATCCTTGATGGCAACAATACAATACGTGCCTTGCTGCCCCTGCTGTCACATGGAAAGGACACCGCAAGATTGAACCCAAAGCTAAGCACTTCTCCCATTGCAAGAAAGATCAATCTAGTAGGCCAAACCAAACTGATAATTCGAAGAGACTTGCAAAGATAACCAATCATACATAAAGGATTTCAGAGAAGAATCAAATATTGTTGATAGATAAACTTGATCATAAACCCACAATTCATCGGATCTCGACAAACACACCGCAAAAAGAGATACATCAAATATATCTCCAAGAAGATCGAGGAGAACATTGTATTGAGATCCAAAGAGAGAGAAGAAGCCATCTAGCTAATAACTATGGACCCGAAGGTCTGAGGTAAACTACTCACACATCATTGGAGAGGCTATGGTGTTGATGTAGAAGCCCTCCGTGATCGATGCCCCCTTCGACGGAGCTCCGGAAAAGGCCCCAAGATGGGATCTCTTGCGTACAGAAGGTTGCGGCGGTGGAAATATGGTTTTGTGGTGCTCCTGGATGTTTTCGGGGTATGTAGACATATATAGGAGGAAGAAGTAGGTCGGTGGAGCCACGAGGGGCCCACGAGGGTGGAGGGCACGCCCAGGGGGGTAGGCGCGCCCCCCTGCCTCGTGGCCTCCTCGTTGGTTGCTTGACGTCCACTCCAAGTCCCCTGGATCATGTTTGTTCCAAAAATAACTCTCCCGAAGGTTTTATTCCATTTGGATTCCGTTTGATATTCCTTTTCTGCGAAACATTGAAATAGGCAAAAAACAGCAATTTGCACTGGGCCTTGGGTTAGTAGGTTAGTCCCAAAAATAATATGAAAGTGTATAAATAAGCCCATTAACATCCAAAACAGATAATATAATATCATGGAACAATCAAAAATTATAGATACATTGTAGACGTATCAAGCATCCCCAAGCTTAATTCCTGCTCGTCCTCGAGTAGGTAAATGATAAAAACAGAATTTTTGATGTGGAATGCTACCTAGCATAATTCTCAATGTAACTTTCTTTATTGTGGCATGAATGTTCAGATCCAAAAGATTCAAGACAAAAGTTTAATATTGACATAAAAATAGTAATACTTCAAGCATACTAACAAAGCAATTATGTCTTCTCAAAATAACATGGCCAAAGAAAGTTATCCCTACAAAATCATATAGTCTGGCTATGCTCTATCTTCATCACACAAAGTATTTAAATCATGCACAACCCCGATGACAAGCCAAGCAATTGTTTCATACTTTTGATGTTCTCAAACTTTTTCAATCTTCACGCAATACATGAGCGTGAGCCATGGAAATAGCACTATATGTGGAATAGAATGGTGGTTGTGGAGAAGACAAAAAGGAGAAGATAGTCTCACATCAACTAGGCGTATCAACGGGCTATGGAGATGCCCATCAATAGATATCAATGTGAGTGAGTAGGGATTGCCATGCAACGGATGCACTAGAGCTATAAGTGTATGAAAGCTCAAAAAGAAACTAAGTGGGTGTGCATCCAACTCGCTTGCTCACGAAGACCTAGGGCATTTTGAGGAAGCCCATCATTGGAATATACAAGCCAAGTTCTATAATGTAAAATTCCCACTAGTATATGAAGGTGACAACATAAGAGACTCTCTATCTTGAAGATCATGGTGCTACTTTGAAGCACAAGTGTGGAAAAAGGATAGTAGCAGTGTCCATTCTCTCTTTTTCTCTCATCATTTTTTTCTCTTTTTTATTTTGGCCTGTTCTCTTTTTTGGCCTCTTTTTTCTTTTCTTTTTTATTTTTCATCCGGAGTCTCATCCCGACTTGTGGGGGAATCATAGTCTCCATCATCCTTTCCTCACATGGGATAATGCTCTAATAATAATGATCATCACACTTTATTTACTTACAACTCAAAAATTACAACTCAATTCTTAGAACAAAATATGACTCTATGTGAATGCCTCCGGTGGTGTACCGGGATGTGCAATGAATCAAAAGTGACATGTATCAAAGAATTATGAACGGCGGCTTTGCCACAAATACGATGTCAACTACATGATCATGCAAAGCAATATGACAATGATGAAGCGTGTCATAATAATGGAACGGTGGAAAGTTGCATGGCAATATATCTCGGAATGGCAATGGAAATGTCATAATAGGTAGGTATGGTGGCTGTTTTGAGGAAGGTGTATGGTGGGTTTATGGCACCGGCGAAAGTTGCACGGTACTAGAGAGGCTAGCAATGGTGGAAGGGTGAGAGTGCGTATAATCCATGGACTCAACATTAGTCATAAAGAACTCACATACTTATTGCAAAAAATTTATTATTTATTAAAACAAAGTACTACGTGCATGCTCCCAGGGGGATAGATTGGTAGGAAAAGACCATCGCTCGTCCCCGACTGCCACTCATAAGGAAGACAATCAATAAATAAATCATGCTCCGACTTCATCACATAACGTTTCACCATACGTGCATGCTACGGGAATCACAAACTTTATAACAAGTATTTCTCAAATTCACAACTACTCAACTAGCATGACTCTAATATTACCATCTTCATATCTCAAAACAATCATCAAGTATCAAACTTCTCATAGTATTCAATGCACTTTTTATGATAGTTTTTATTATACCCATCTTGGATTCCTATCATATTTGGACTAATTTTATAACCAAAGCAAATTGCCTTGCTATTCTAAAGGACTCTCAAAATAATATAAGTGAATCATGAGAGATCAGTAATTTCTATAAAATAAAACCACAACCGTTCTCTAAAAGATATAAGTGAAGTACTAGAGCAAAATTATCTATCTCAAAAGATATAACTGAAGCACATAGAGTATTCTAATAAATTCCCATTCATGTGTGTCTCTCCCAAAAGGTGTGTACAGCAAGGATGATTGTGGTAAACTAAAAAGCAAAGAGTCAAATCATACAAGACGCTCCAAGCAAAACACATATCATGTGGTGAATAAAAATATAGCCTCAAGTAAAGTTACCGATAGAAGAAGACGAAAGAGGGGATGCCTTCCGGGGCATCCCCAAGCTTAGGATTTTGGTTGTCCTAGAATTTTACCTTGGGGTGCCTTGGGAATCTCAAAGCTTAGGCTCTTGCCACTCCTTATTCTATAATCCATCAAATCTTTACCCAAAACTTGAAAACTTCAAAACACAAAACTTAAACAGAAAATCTCATGAGCTCCGTTAGTATAAGAAAACAAACCACCACTTAAGGTACTGTAATGAACTCATTCTTTATTTGTATTGGTGTTAAACCTACTGTATTCCAACTTCTCTATGGTTCATAACCTCATCAAAATAAGCAAACAACACACAAAAACAGAATCTGTCAAAAACAGAATAGTGTGTAGTAATCTGTAGGTTTCAAATACTTCTGTAAGCCCAAAAATTATAAAATAACTTTCTGGACGTGAGGAATTTATCTATTAATCATCTTCAAAAAGAATCAACTTAATCGCACTTTCCAGTAAAAGATGGCAGCAAATATCGTGAGCGCTGAAGTTTCTGTTTTTTACAACAAGATCGCAAAGACTTTCTCCAAGTCTTCCCAAAGGTTCTACTTGGCACAAACACTAATTAAAAGCATAAAACCACATCTAAGAAGAGGATAGATGAATTATTTATTACTAAACAGAACCAAAAAGCAAGGAAGAAAAATAAAATTGGGTTGCCTCCCAACAAGCGCTATCGTTTAACGCCCCTAGCTAGGCATAAAAGCAAGAATAGATCTAGGTATTATCATCTTTGGTATGTAATACATAAGTGGCTCTCATAATAGATTCATAAGGTAATTTAATTTTGTTTCTAGGAAAGTGTTGCATGCCCTTTGTCGGTGTCAAAACCAGCGGATCTCGGGTAGGGGGTCCCGAACTGTGCGTCTAAGGCGGATGGTAACAGAAGGCAGGGAACACGATGTTTTACCCAGGTTCGGGCCCTCTTGATGGAGGTAAAACCCTACGTCCTGCTTGATTTATTCTTGATAATATGAGTAGTTACAAGAGTTGATCTACCATGAGATCGGGGAGGCTAAACCCTAGAAGCTAGCCTATGGTATGATTGTATGTTGTCCTACGGATTAAAACCCTCCGGTTTATATAGACACCGGAGGGGGCTAGGGTTACACAAGGTCGGTTACAAAGGAGGAGATATACATATCCGTATTGCCTAGCTTGCCTTCCACGCCAAGTAGAGTCCCATCCGGACACAGGACGAAGTCTTCAATCTTGTATCTTCATAGTCCAACAGTCCGGCCAAAGGATATAATCCGGCTGTCCGGAGACCCCCTAATCTAGGACTCCCTCAGTAGCCCCTGAACCAGGCTTCAATGACGATGAGTCCGGCGCGCAGTGTTGTCTTCGGCATTGCAAGGCGGGTTCCTCCTCCGAATACACCACGGAAGAATTTGAATACAAGGATAGTATCCGACCCTGCAAAATAAGTTCCACATACCACTGTAGAGAGAATAATATTACCACAAAACTAATCTGCTGACACGTTTCGGCAGCATGACATCACGCCACGGCCCGGTAATTATTTGAACCGTTTTTCTTTAACCAGCCCCGCACATAACGCGAGGCGGTTTTTTGACACGTCTTGTCAAAGCAGAGATCGTGTCCCCCTTATTACGGGATTCTCATCAATACGGACATGGGTAACCCAACCGCGCCATCAATTACGGCGCTTGGGGGATAAGCGAGTTTTACCAAGCTAGTGGGGACGCACAGTTTAGTCCGCCCTTATAAAGGGATAAGATCTCACCTTTTTCTACCCACGCCTTCTTCCTCCTTGCTCATCCATTCTCACGCACTCAAGCTCCAGCGCCCAAGTCTGCATCCTTCTCCTCAACTCTCTCCAAACATGTCCGGAGCGGGAGGCAAGTGGATGGCCTCCTCCATCACGGAGGGACACATCAAAAAGCTACGTGGAGCCGGATACTTAGCCACGGATATCGCGCACCGGCTGCCAGCCGCGGGGTAGATCGTCCCTACCCCGGAACCTCATGAAAGGGTGGTTTTCCTCCCCCATTTCGTCCGCGGATTGGGGTTTCCCCTCCATCCATTCGTCCGCGGCCTCATGTTCTATTACGGTCTGGACTTTCATGATCTGGCCCCGAATTTCATCCTCAACATCTCGGCGTTCATCGTCGTGTGCGAGGCTTTCCTCCGCATCCGGCCCCACTTTGGCCTATGGCTGAAGACCTTCAATATCAAGCCGAAGGTTGTAGGCGGCCAACAAGCAGAATGCAGCGGAGCCATGGTGGGAAAAATGCCCAACGTTACATGGCTCGAGGGATCCTTCATGGAGACCGTAAAGGGGTGGCAATCGGGGTGGTTCTACATCCCCGAGCCACGCGACACCAACTGGGTGGCGGCCCTCGAGTTTCGATCTGGAATCCCCATGTGGCTCACTTCCTGGAAGGAGAAGGGCCTGTCCTGGGGTTCATCGGTGGACCTGGACAGACTCCAGAAGTGTATCCAGAACATGATAAGCAAGAAACTTAAGCTTGTCAACATAGTCCAGGTCATGCTCTTCCGCCGGATCCTCCCGTGTCAACAACGGGATTTTAACTTATGGGAGTTCGACCCGGCCCAGCACCAGACTCTACAAGAGCTCTTTGACATGACGCATAAGGACGTCTGGAGGGTGTTTTTCAAGGGCGCCAAGGTCCCTCCTTCTCTTACCGAGGACTGCGGGCTAAGCGTGAAGCGCCCTGCGAATTCAGTAAGTTCTGTACATCTGGTAGGATATTTATTTCCCATAGCTTAACCATGTGCGGGGTCTGAGCTCCCATGCCTTTGACAGGACTGGGTGGAGACATCGGAGCAGATTAACTGTCCGACCCCTCTGCCCGAAGACCCTGCAGATGCTCTCCTGACGGAGATGCGGACTCCGGCTCCTTATGAGGTGCCGGAGAAGACCAAGAAGAAGGCCAAGCGAATCTGAAATAGTTCCCGGCGCCAGGTGGTATCAGACTCATCGTCCGATAACACCGAGACGCACTCCTCCCGTGAAAAGAGGAGAAGGAAGATGAAGATTCTCCCCTTCCAGCCGGGGGAGACAAGAAAAGGAAGGCCGCCCCAACCAGGGAGGCCGAAGGGCCCAAGAAGGGAAGGACTCTCCTTCCGGACTGCTCCACCACTGCCGCCGACGGTGAAGACGAGTGGCTACTCAGGGCCAAGCCCCTGGCGAAGTCATAAGTATTCAGATACTAGAGTAACTCATAGCATACCTTTGTCGCACTGCTTCTCCTAACGTCGAATATGATTATGCAGTCCGCCCCAAGCCCGTATCGATGTATCATCGTCGGACGGTTCCTTGGACTCGTCGGACATGAATAGTGATACACTTCCAACCACCTCCTCTCCTTGACCTACAGACAATGCCGAGGTATTGTCTCAAGGGGCACCGAGCCGGCGGGGAGACAGTCCCTGAGGCGCCTCAAGGCGACCTTCCGGACTCCAGGAGCAAAGGGAGCAAGGCTCCCGGGGGCTCCAAGTTCGGCTCTCAGCCGAACACTGCGCCAGAACCTCCAGTGGTTCCGGACTCGGGCAGGCGGCCCCCTTCCAAAAGGGGCAAGCAGCCCGTGCCGGTGACCTCTGTCCATCCAGAGGCACCGGACAACTTGCTGGGAGCGCTTCGCGGCGCTTCCATCGATGAAGAGCACCGCACTATTATGAGTGCGGTGATCAAGAAGGTTCAGTCCGCCAAGAGCGGACTGACTGAAGCCTGTGCCAGCCTTCTAACAGGCTTTGAGGTAAGTATTTAAAATATAGGGAAAATATTACCGCATAGATAGTAGCCCCTGATGCTCTGTTTGGTGTTCACAAAGAAAAGCCGAATAGAGGATCAAATAATATTTGCAGGAGTCTAATATAAGTATGCCTGTATGCGTATG
Organism: Triticum urartu; assembly: GCF_056163025.1. Taxonomy (NCBI): domain Eukaryota; kingdom Viridiplantae; phylum Streptophyta; class Magnoliopsida; order Poales; family Poaceae; genus Triticum; species Triticum urartu. The sequence continues at coordinate 234,475,213 of NC_141873.1, forward strand.
CAGGCTTCGTTGCTGACCTCTGCCGCACTGACTGCGGAGGTCGCCGCACTGAAGCAGGACCTCGAGGGGTCCGAGAAAGAGCTCGGCCTTGCCAAGAGGCAGCTCGAGGAGAACAAAGGTAAGTAATACCTTGTCTATATATAAAAGAAAATGTGGTTGCGAAATGACAGGATCATCATGAATGTGCCAGAGGCCACGACCGAAGTGGCGACCCTGAAGCAAGCGCTGTCCGAGGCCGAAGATAAAGCGGCCAAGGAGCGCACCGAGCGGGAAAATCAAGAGGCACGGGTGGGTGAGGTGCAGCAAGAGCTCCATGCTCTCGTGAAGAAGCACGAGGCTTTGGAGCTTGACTCGAAGATGCGAGAGTCCGAGCTTGCCGCGGCCCTCGAGAGCACAAAGAATGCCAAGGCTGACGCCCGAAAGGCCCTCCAGGAGATTGAGGCGATGAGGAAGATAGTGGCGGGTAAGGCATTCAATATGCAAAGCAAGCATGTGAAAGTAAATTACTTGTTACTTACCCGAGTCCGGAGCTCTCCAGGAGCATTCGCAGATTTGCCCCACAGCGTGTCGGATGCCGCAAAATATTACTAGGCCGAGGAGGGAAGCTCAACGAAGAAGTTGTTCTGGTCTTAGTATACTGGGACCGAACACCCGATGCCTATGAGCGGCCAGCTGAAGCAACTGGTCGAGCTGCACAAGGCGGCCGAACAGGCCATGAAGGGCTTTATAGTCCGGATGTGGCCTGGCGACTCCCTTCCCAACATCAACTTCGGCCTGGTGAGGCAGCTTGTGGATGCCTGCCCACGGCTGGAAGTCATCAAGCGGTCTGTCTGTATCGAAGGTGTCCACCGGGCTTTTGCCCGTGCAAAGGTGCACTAGGCCAAGATGGACACTGAGAAGCTGGTGAAGGAGGGGCCGCCGCAGGGCAAGGAGCATCGCCACCCCGAGATGTATTATGAGGGTGTCCTGAAGGGTGCTCGTCTTGTGGCGGACGAGTGTGCGAAGGATGTAATTTTTGAATGAACTTGCTCGTGTGATCCTGTATTATGAAAACTTGTTCATATGCGCTATGCAACGCTTGCTTGAATTTAAAATATTACCTTCTGTGCGGCTGTTTATCAAATCTGAGAGATGGCCAGTCGTCGGCTTCTGCCCCCATGCCACGAGTGCTGGGGTGTTCGGGATAAATCTGAGCACTCTTTTTCCATTGTTGGGTCCTTTGAGGGAGGCGCTCAGCACAACGAACAAGGCAATCGGACTATAATGCTTTATCACTCTCACTTAGCCATAGAAGTCTACAATTTTAAATTTTGGCGAAGCCCCTAGTATTCAGAAGGCCGAATTCGGGGCGCTATACACGCCTTAAGCCAGACAAAGTCGACTCCTCGCTCTAAGCGGCATAAGTCTTTAGGGACTCGAGACCTCTCGAACAGCGACCAGCTCTCGCCTTATCATGACAGTAAGTTTTAGCTTTCTCTACTGAGGTGCTTAGCCCAGATGAACCGGGGCACAATCGTAGTAGTTATCCCAGTGCTACCTTAGCCGATATAGCGGAATTTAAGGTACCAAAACATGGGAGCCGGGCAAACCCAACTATTGACCCAAGACATGATTCGAAGCTGATGCATATAATGCTATAAGTTCAGGGTGCCGCACTGTTGAAAGTGTTCGGACTTCTCACGCCGTATTATGGGGTATGCTTAAGCCCCTGGCGTATTGGCCGTACCAGAGTGTACGGGTGCTGAATGTCATGAATGAACATATATATAAAAAAGAAGAATAGGGGATGCGATAATAGTCTAGTGCTATGCATTGTTTATTCAAAAAGGTGCGTCGAAGCAGAATGATACAAGTAGTGCGATAAGCAAAAAGTAGGACTATTTGACATGTCCCCTCCAAGGGCAAGCTGAGGAATGGTGTTTGAAGCAGGTATTTCACTCGTTATCAGAGACCACCTGGGAGTTCCATGGTGCGACGTAGCTTTCTGCCTCCTTGGTTGTTGCATCATGTGTCCGGCAATCATACTGCCAGACAGGGTTTCCAGAGATTAAAGTCCTGAAAGAGAGAAAAATAACAAAGCGGGAAGCCCCTAGTGCGGTTGAACCGCGTCTTGGGGCGTGCCGTAGTCATGCCCCCCTCCCCACCTGTGCCCATGGTATTTTCAATGCGTAATTATGTATGCGTGGCATGGTTTTCGCCATTTGGCTGGGACTGGGGTGGGGGCCTCATTGCTATGCGAGCTCGGAACGTGCCAGGCGGTCTTGTTGCCGATTACTCCGGGCGCGATTGAAGGTGTCCGGGTCCTTAATCGCCGAACTGGTGGATTGCCTTAAGAGGCTGCTTTGCGCTTCTGCTGCGAGGGCCGCAGTGTGCTCCTCCGTGCGGAGAGAGCGCTCTGTGTTTCCATTGACTGTGATGACGAGGTCCTGGCATCTTGAGCTTGAGGTATGCATAATGCGGTACCGCATTGAATCTCGCAAATCTGGTTCGCCCGAGCAGTGCATGATAGCCACTGCGGAACGGGACTATATCGAAGATTAACTCCTCGCTTCGGAAGTTATTCGGGGATCCAAAGACCACTTCCAGTGTGACTGAGCCTGTGCAATGGGCCTCTACACCTGGTATGACACCTTTGAAGGTCGTTTTTGTGGGTTTGATCCTTGAGGGGTCTATGCCCATTTTGCGCACTGTGTCCTGATAAAGCAGGTTCAGGCTGCTGCCACCGTCCATAAGGACTCGAGTGAGGTGAAATCCGTCGATGATTGGGTCTAAGACCAGGGCGGCGAATCCACCATGACGGATACTAGTGGGGTGGTCCCTGCGATCGAAGGTGATCGGACAGGAGGACCATTGGTTGAACTTTGGGACGACTGGCTCCAACGCATATACGTCCCTTAGCGCACGCTTCCGCTCCCTCTTGGGGATGTGGGTTGTGTATATCATGTTCACCGTCCGCACTTGTAGGGGGAACCTCTTCTGTCCTCCGGTGTTCAGCGGCCGGGGGTCCTCCTCGTCATCGCTATGCAACCCCTTATTTTTGTTTTCGGCATTTAACTTGCCGGCCTGCTTAAACACCCAACAATCCCTGTTGGTGTGGTTGGCTGGCTTGTCGGGGGTGCCATGTATTTGACACGAGCGATCGAGTATACGGTCCAAACTGGACGGGCCCGGAGTGCTTCTTTTGAATGCCTTTTTCCGCTGACCGGGTTTAGAGCCTTTGAATCCGGCATTGACTGCCGTATCCTCGGTATTGTCGTTGTTGATGCGGCGCTTGTGTTTGTTGAGACGTGACCTGCCATTGCCATCCTGGGTATCCGAAGTGACATGGTTCTTTGATATATTATTGCTGCGAGCCAGCCAGCTGTCTTCTCCCGTGCAAAAGTGGGTCATGAGTGTCGTGAGGGCTGCCATAGATTTCGGCTTTTCCTGGCCAAGGTGCTGGGCGAGCCACTCGTCGCGGATGTTGTGCTTAAAAGCTGCTAGGGCCTCTGCATCCAGATAGTCGACGATTTGATTTTTCTTTGTCAGGAACCGTGTCCAGAATTGCCTGGCCGATTCCTCTGGCTGCTGAATTATGTGGCTCAAGTCATCGGCATCTGGTGGTCGCACATAAGTGCCCTGGAAGTTGTTGAGGAATGCGGCTTCTAGATCTTCCCAATAGCCAATGGATTCTGCTGGCAGGCTGTTGAGCCAATGCCGAGCTGGTCCTTTGAGTTTGAGTGGGAGGTATTTGATGGCGTGTAGATCGTCACCACGGGCCATGTGGATGTGCAGGAGGAAGTCCTCGGTCCATACCGCAGGATCTGTTGTGCCGTCGTATGATTCGATATTTACGGGTTTGAAACCCTTTGGGATTTTGTGGTCCATTACTTCGTCTGTGAAGCATAGGGGGTGTGTGGCGCCTCTGTACTGGGCTATATCGTGACGCAGCTCAAAGGAGTCTTGTCCGCTGTGTTCGGCCCGGCCGGATTTACTTTTACTGTATCCGGCGTGACAGTTATCGTCTCGAATAGTGGCGCGCCCTCGTGATCCGTAGATCGATCTTGCGTGTTTTGCTTTGTCCTCCAATACGTATCGCAGGTCTGGCGTATTTCCCCATGCCTTGACATTTTTATTTGAGTGGCGTCGGGGTGCGGGCTGAGCTTTTGGCTGAAATGCCTCTTTGTCGCGGCCACGAGGTGGCCGATCAGCCGCGTCATACACTTGAGATGTAGGTTTTGGTGCTTCCTCCGCCAGTCGGGGTAGCAACCTGCGCTTTGGGTAACTCTTGGAGGGACGTTCGAGTTTATATTCCTCGGCCGCAAGGACTTCAGCCCATCTGTCAGCTAGCAAATCTTGATCAGCTTGAAGTTGTTGTTGCTTTTTCTAAAGGCTATTTTCCGTGGCTATAAGCTGGTGCTTGAAGCGCTCTTGTTCGACGGGGTCCTCAGGCACGACGAATTCGTCATCGTCGTGGCTTGCCTCGTCTTCGTAGGGAGGCATGTAATTATCATCCTCCGCCTCTCCATTTGCCGCTCTCTCGGGAGGGCTGGCTTCTCCATCCTCCTGCCCTAAATCTTAATGGAGGGGATTGTTGTCGTCTTCGGCACTGTCCGGAGTGCTATTATCTCCTGTGCCGGTGTCACCGCTTTTGCTTTGGCAAGACTTAGAACGGTGTCGCTGACGTCGGTGCTTGGGTTGCTTCTTGGAGGGGTCATCCTCCGATGTCCCGTCGCCATTGCCTTCTTTGGGTGTGTCCACCATATATATGTCATATGACGAGGTGGTTGTCCAGTGCCCTGTGGGCAGTGGTTCTTGTTCGCCTCCCGCATCGTCGTCCATGCCGTCGATGTCTTCGGAGTCAAAGTCGAGCATGTCGGTCAAATCTTCGACAGTGGCTACTAAGTGGGTGGTGGGTGGGCGGTGAATTTCTTCGTCATCCGCATCCCAATCCTGCCGGACATAGTTTGGCCATGACTCTCCTGACAAGGAGAGATACCTTAATAAGTTCAGTATGTCACCGAAGGGCGAGTGCTGAAAGATATCCGCAGAGGTAAACTCCATGATTGGCGCCTAGTCGGATTCGATAGGCACGGGCGCAGGCGGTTCAGAGTCCATGGTCGGGGAAGGATCCGGCAGCTTGGCATCACGGCTCTCATGAAGGGTAAGGTCGATACTCGGCTCGATCGCCGCTGAGGATACGGCCTCTGTGGCAGGGTCTATCCACCCGTCCATGAATGGCGCAACTGGCTTCGAATTGAGGGTCGGAGCGGTTGCCGGCGCGATCTCCTGAACACTGTCCGATGGTAGAGCTAAATCATGCTCATCGTGACCGTGTGGCGCACTAGGCAGGGGCTCGAATCCGTCGAAGATCAAGTCTCCGCGGATATCGTCCGTGTAGTTTAAGCTTCCAAACCTGACCTGGTGACCAGGGGCGTAACTCTCGATCTACTCCAGATGGCCAAGCGAGTTGGCCCGCAGTGCGAAGCCGCCGAACACAAAGATCTGTTCGGAGAGAAAAGTCTCACCCTAAACTGCATCGCTATCGATGATTAAAGGAGCCATCAAGCCTAATGATGACAACACAGAGGAGCTCTCAATGAAAGCACCAATGTCAGTGTCAAAACCGGCGGATCTTGGGTAGGGGGTCCCGAACTGTGCGTCTAAGGCGGATGGTAACAGGAGGCAGGGGACACAACGTTTTACCCAGGTTCGGGCCCTCTTGATGGAGGTAAAACCCTACGTCCTGCTTGATTTATTCTTGATAATATGAGTAGTACAAGAGTTGATCTACCACGAGATCGGAGAGGCTAAACCCTAGAAGCTAGCCTATGGTATGATTGTATGTTGTCCTACGGACTAAAACCCTCCGGTTTATATAGACACCGGAGGGGGCTAGGGTTACACAAGGTCAGTTACAAAGGAGGAGATATACATATCCGTATTGCCTAGCTTGCCTTCCACGCCAAGTAGAGTCCCATCCGGACACAGGACGAAGTCTTCAATCTTGTATCTTCATAGTCCAACAGTCCGGCCAAAGGATATAATCCGGCTGTCCGGAGACCCCCTAATCCAGGACTCCCTCACCCTTCCTTAACAGAAATTGGAATCTAATGTTTCCTTCTTTCATATAAATAATTGCACCAATCGTTCTAAGGAAAGGTCTATCAAGAATAATGGGACATGTAGGATTGCAATCAATATCAAGAACAATGAAATCTACAGGCACATAATTCCTATTTGCAACAATAAGAACATCATTAGTTCTTCCCATGGGTTTCTTAATAGTGGAATCCGCAAGATGCAAATTTAAAGAACAATCATCAAATTCACGGAAACCTAACACATCACACAAAGTTTTTGGAATCGTGGAAACGCTAACACCCAAATCGCATAAAGCACAGCAATCATGATCTTTAATTTTAATTTTAATAGTTGGTTCCCACTCATCATAAATTTTTCTAGGGATAGAAACTTCCAATTCAAGCTTTTCTTCATAAGATTGCATCAAAGAATCAACGATATGTTTAGTAAAAGCTTTATTTTGATTATAAGCATGCGGAGAATTTAGCACGGATTGCAACAAGGAAATACAATCTATCAAAGAGCAATTATCATAATTAAATTCCTTGAAATCCAAAATAGTGGGTTCATTACTATGTAAAGTTTGACCTCATCAATCCCACTTTTATCAATTTATGCATCAAGATCTAAAAACTCTGAATCATTGGGACGCCTTTTAACTAAAGTTGACTCATCTCCAGTCCCATCATTATCAAGATTCATATTGTAAAACAAATATTTAATAGGAGACACATCAATCACTTTTAGATCTTCATCCTTATTATCATCAAAACTAGAAGAGCATGCTTTCACAAAGCAATCTTTTTTAGCACGCATCCTAGCGGTTCTTTCTTTGCACTCATCAATGGAAATTCTCATAACTTTGAGAGACTCATTGATATCATGCTTAGGTGGAATAGATCTAAGTTTCAAAGAATCAACATCAAGAGAAATTCTATCCACGTTCCTAGCCAACTCATCAATATTAGACAATTTTTCTTCAATTAAAGCATTGAAATTCTTTTGCGAACTAATAAATTCTTTAATATTAGATTCAAAATCAGAGGGCATATTATTATAATTTCTATAATAATTGTTGTAGGAATTACCATAATTATTAGAGGAATTACTAGGAAACGGCCTCGGATTAAAATTACCTCTATATGCGTTATTACCAAAATTGTTCCTACCAACAAAATTCACATCCATAGATTCATTATTATTCTCAATCAAAGTAGACAAAGGCGTATCATTAGGATCAGAAGAAACACTCTTATTAGCAAACAATTTCATAAGTTCATCCATCTTTCCACTCAAAACATTAATTTCTTCTATTGCATGCACCTTTTTACTAGTAGATCTTGGGGATATGACTATTTGTGTAAGCCATCCAAGAGAGGTCGGGTTATGCAAATAGAGGTTCATCAGAAGCCCAAGACCAAGGCATGAAGATGGCGGTTCATTAAAAGGCTTAAAGGCCCACAGGTGACTCTGAGGCCCATAAAGATAAACCGCCACGATGGTAACTTGTACTGTAAGGTAGAAGTAACTAGTCGCCGAGCCGGACACTGTTTATGAGCCGGCCGGAACTCTGTAGGCCGCAGGGCGTCAACCCGTGTATATAAGGGTACGACCCGCCAGCGGCTTAGGGCAAGAAACAAATGATCGAGAGCCAGGCATAGCGTATCTCGCTCCCTGGTCATCGAAACCTCAAGCAATTCCAACCCAACTAGACGTAGGCCTTCCTTCACCGTAAGGGGCTAAACTAGTATAAACGGCGCATGTCCTTGTCCCGATTAACCCCTTTAAGCTTCCTAGTTGCGATGGCTCCACGACTAAGTCCTTGCAAAAGGACATCTGCCATGACAATTCCACGACAGTTGGCGCCCACCGTGGGGCCAGCGCATAGTGGATTTGAGTTCTTGAAGGGCAGCTTCGAAGGGCTCAAGGGATACGCAGTTGGCCGGATGACCAAGAGTCGTCGCGGCAAGATCTACATCGACGACGAAGGCTGGGGCCCCGACGCCGGCTCAATTGAGTACGGGTGCCGGGTCCCCTTTGGCGGAATTCACGTCTTCATCGGCCGGATGGGTGAGCCGGGCCCTGAGCCGGACAGCTGCACCGACCTCGTCGAGACGGCTCAGCGTGCGAAACCCGCCCGAGCTCAACCCGTCGTGAAGCGTGCCTTTGTGGGTTGCATCCACGGAGGTGAGCTTTCTGAAGGATCTGAAGGTGATGGTGAGCCGGCCGTCCTCTCTGACAGTGATTCGTCCGCCGGCTCAACAGATTCGCTGTATCAAATTCAAGATGGTGTGCTTGGGGGCTGTTCCGATGGCAGCACTATTCCGGACCCCTCAGAGTCCTCAAACTGGGCAGGAGTCTTCATGGCTGGTACTCAACCCGGCCAAAATTCTATGGCCTCAGCGGCGATAATGTCCGGGTTGGGAGCAGCCGGGGCAGGAGGCCCTGTGCGCTCACCGGCTCAGGTGCTGATGGATCTCATGGATAAACTTACGGCCTTGTTAACTGCTACAGTTGTCCTTGCGAACCAATCTGAGCATGAGGCAGAGGTGGCACAGGTTCGTGATGAGATCGCCCGGGCCAGGGAAACCTTAGCAGCTGAAGATACTAGATTAGCCACAGAGCGGGCGGCTTTGGACGTACGGGCGCAGCAACTTCAGGCAGAGGCCTTTCAACTCATGTTGAGCTTGAACGCATCTAATGAGGTAATGAGGAGGAGACATCAGAAAACTCAGTCCCATTTACCTCAGGTTTATGATCCTCGGAATCTCTTTGCTACACCCGGGGCCGGCCCAAGTAACCCGCCAGGTGCAAATCAGTTTATGACATCCGGAGCGGGAGGCCCAGTCCAGCCTCCGGTGACGGCGCCACTTCACGGCAATATGGCACCGCCCCATTACGTACCAATACCACAGGGTCACTTCTCCAACCCCATGGAAAACTTAATCGCAGCATCAGCACGTTTGGCGGCTCTCCCAGTAGATGGTGATGATCCGACAGCGTGGAAACCTGGAGGATCAGGGAACTTGTCCAAACAGCCCTGGCTCAGCAAGAGACCTACTCCTATAGCCGGGACAGGATTCACTCAACTCCTCCGCCCTGGTTAGCTCCACCTTGTCAAAACCGGAGCCCGAGTTACAGTAGACACATGGAGTCAAAGGCCTTGTCAAGTAGCGCTCAGCGCCGGAACCAGCCCGGCGGGTATAACCCGGTTCATGATCGGATACGTCAGGAGGACGAGCGGGCGGCTCAGCTAGCGGCTCAGCTAGCAGCCCGACAGGACTCACCGGCTTACCCGACGACTTCCATTGAGGCAGGTGTTGCTACTAGAACCGGAGGAGTTCCTTGTCTGGTACCGGCTCTACGTAATGTACGTCTGCCCAAGGATTTCAAGGGACCTCGAAAGGTGCCGAATTATACGGCCGATTTACAGCCTGGGGCGTGGATTGAAAGTTACGAGATGGCCATGGAGCTGCTGGAGGTTAGTGATGAAGCGATGGCTAAATACTTCACCATGATGTTGGACGGAACGGCCCGTTCTTGGTTAAAGGGTTTGCCACCTAATTCCATTAGGTCATGGGCGGAGCTAAAGGCCCGTTTCATCCAGAACTTCAAGGACACTTGCAAGCAGTCTATGTTGATTGTGGACCTGACAAATTGTAAGCAGGAGGAAGGTGAATCTACGACTCATTGGGTGCGCCGGGTCAAAGACATAATACATTCGTCTGACAAGATGGATGCCGGTTCAGCAGTTCTCATGCTGGAGAAGAATTGCCGCTTTGAGCCTCTGAGACAGAAACTGGGGCGCCTTAAGCGTGATTGCAACGATATGGGGACGCTGATGGCGGCTTTAGTCAAGTATGCCGATTCTGATAGTACCAAGGATCCCGCGTCTGATGAGGAAAAGACAGGGAAGGGAAAGAAGAACGGTAATGGAAAGGGTCAGCAACATAACCCGGTGAGTCAAGGAGGCAATAAGAGTAAGGCGGACGGTAACCCGGAATTTGTGGCCAATGCACAGGGTAACAATCAGAAGCGCAAAGGAAAGCCACCCCCTCGGTTTGGTGGGTCAGGTCCATCTCTTGAGCAACTACTCAATGAGCCCTGCCTGAAACACGGCACCCGGGAACGACCAGCGACTCATTTATGGAAGGATTGCGCAATCATGAAGGCTTTCAAGAATTCTAATACGTTTGATGGCAATCAAGGCCCAGGCGGCGGCTCAGGAGCTGGCGGCTTTCATGGCCCGGGTGGCGGTTCAGGATCCGGTTTTCAGGGAAGCCAGGGTGGTTATAATCAACAGCAGTCTGGTCAAGGAGGTCAGCAGCAACAGCAGTCGGGTTATCAGAGCCATCCAAAACAGCTAAACAGTGGGCAGTATCACGTGTTCACCACAAGTTTGTGTAAACATGATCAGAAAGTTCATAGGAGGGCGGTGAATTATGTTGAGCCGGCAGTCCCTCGTTACTTGAGGTGGTTGGAACAGCCTATTGTCTGGAGCAGGGAGGATCACCCTCCCCGGGTTGATAATCCGGGTCAACTGGCCCTGGTAGTGGCACCGCAGGTTGGTGGTTATAAATTTACTAAGGTGCTCATGGATGGAGGTAGCAGCATCAACATCCTCTATTACGAGACCTTTCGGCGCATGGGCTTAACTGACAAGAATTTAAAGACTTCCAACACCGTCTTCCATGGAGTGGTGCCTGGTAAGTCGGCGTATCCTGTGGGTAAGATTGAGCTAGAGGTGGCCTTTGGAGACGAGCATGATTCTAGGGCGGAAAAGTTAACTTTTGAAGTGGTAAAAATCAAGAGTCCATATCACGCTTTGTTCGGGCAGCCGGCTTATGCCAAGTTCATGGCGCGGCCGTGTTATGTTTATTTACAGCTCAAGATGCCGGGTTACAAGGGTACCATCACTGTGCATGGAAGCTGAAAGGTGGCCCTGGGATGCGAAGAAGGCGATGCGGCTTATGCCAAGTCTGTCTGTGCAGTAGAGGAGCTCAAATTTTATCAAGATAATGTTGACCCGGCGGATATGACCTCCCTCAAGAAGCCGACTACGGAGCATGACCCGGCCATGAAGTTTAAATCGGCTGCAGAGACTAAGCTTGTTGATTTTACTCCGGTCGATTCGTCTAAGCAATTCAGCATCAGTGCCAACTTGGATCCTAAATAGGAAAGCGCACTCATCGAGTTCATCCGTGAGAACCGGGACATCTTTGCATGGAAGCCTTCTGACATGTCGGGTGTACCGAGAGGACTCCCTGAGCACACTCTTAATATTGATCTGAAGTATAAGCCGGCCAGGCAGTTTTTGCGGCGATTCAATGAGGAACAACGAAAAGCTATAGGAGAAGAGGTCGCCCGGCTCTTGGCGGCTGGGTTCATTGTCGAAGTGTTTGACCCGGAGTGGTTGGCTAACCCGGTGCTCGTGCTCAAGAAAAACGGCACCTGGCGGATGTGTGTGGATTACGCGGACTTAAATAAGGCTTGTCCGGCTGATCCTTTCGCTCTCCCCCGTATTGATCAAATCATTGATGCTACGGCGGGTTGTGCGCGTTTGAGCTTTTTGGATGCTTACTCTGGTTATCATCAGATCAAGATGGCAGTTAAGGACCAGGAGAAGACGGCTTTCATCACTCCGTTTGGAGCCTTCTGCTATGTGTCTATGCCTTTTGGGCTCAAGAGTGCCCACGCGACTTATCAACGGTGTGTACAGAATTGTCTCCACAATCAGATTGGGCGCAATGTTCATGCTTATGTGGATGACATAGTGGTGAAATCCAAAGAGGCGGAAACCTTGATATCTGATCTCAGAGAAACCTTTGACAATCTCCGGGTTTACAAAATGATGCTTAACCCGGAGAAGTGTGTATTTGGTGTGCCTGCAGGAAAGCTTTTGGGATTCTTGGTCTCAAACAGGGGCATCGAGGCTAATCCGGAGAAGATTAAGGCAATCACTTCTTTGGCTAAACCGGCATGTATCAATGATGTTCAGCGACTGGCGGGTCGTGTTGCCGCTTTAAGCCGGTTCATAAGCCGGTTAGGTGAGAAGGCCCTACCGCTGTACCAACTGATGAAGAAGGCAGACACCTTTGTCTGGAGTAATGCTGCTAATGCTGCTTTTGAGGATTTGAAGAGGCAGTTATCTGAGCCGCCAGTTCTTGCAGCTCCCATTGACAAAGAGCCTTTGCTGTTATATGTGGCTGCTAATTCACGAGCCGTCAGTGTGGCAATTGTGGTAGAGCGCAAGGAGGCTGGTAAGGAACATCCGGTTCAACGGGCGGTTTATTATGTCAGTGAGGTACTCATCGAGTCAAAACAAAGATATCCTCATCGGCAGAAACTTGTTTACGGGGTGTTCATGGAAAGCCGGAAGCTAAAGCAATACTTCCAAGGTCACCCTATCACTGTGGTAAGTTCTGCCCCCTTGGGAGACATTATTCAGAACAGAGAGGCTACAGGACGAGTCGCCAAGTGGGCCATCGAGCTCGGGCCTCATGGTCTGAAGTACGTACCATGCACTGCCATTAAGTCTCAAGCTTTGGTGGATTTCATCAACGACTGGACAGAGCTACAGGCACCTGAGGAGAAGCCTGATAACACTTATTGGACTATTCACTTTGATGGGTCCAGACAGTTGGAAGGCTCGGGGGCTGGAGTCGTGTTAACTTCCCCTCGAGGTGACAAATTTTGTTATGTGCTCCGGCTTATGTTTCCTTGTACTAACAATGCAGCTGAGTACGAGGCCCTACTCCATGGTCTCCGGATGGCCAAAGAGATGAACTTGAGCAGGGTAAGATGCTTGGGAGACTCAGACCTTGTGGCTCAACAGGTGTCAGGCAAGTGGGACTCTAAAGATCCCCTTATGGCGGCTTACCGTCGTGAAGTCGATGCTGTGGCTGGACATTTCAAGGGTTATGTGGTGGAACACATTGATCGAAGGAAGAATGAGGCAGCTGATGCCTTAGGCCGGCTGGGATCTCAGCGTAAGCCGGTGCCGCCTAACACCATTCTTGATGTTTTGAATAATCCTTCTGTTAAGTTACCTACAGAGGAAGATCTGGCAATACCAGACCTGGAGGCACAGCTGGTGGCGGCTCTCCACGTTATCCCGGATTGGACAGTGCCTTATTTGACTTACATGACCCGGGGAGAGTTGCCTGAAGATGAGACCTTGGCAAGACAAATCGCCTGGCGGTCCAAGTCCATGACAATTTGTAACACCCCAGATGTGATTTACCCAATATGTACTCCAACTCTTGCCGTTTCCGGCCTTAAGTTATTTTATTTTCTCGGGTTCGGGTTTTTGTCTCCATGTGTTGTTATCGTTGTCATGCATCTCATATCATGTCATCATGTGCATTGCATTTGCATATGTGTTCATCTCATGCATTCGAGCATTTTCCCCGTTGTCCGTTTTGCATTCCGGCGCTTCGTTCTCCTCCGGTGGTCATTTCTACCTTTCTTTTGTGTGAGGGGATTAAACATTTCCGGATTGGACCGAGACTTGCCAAGCGGCCTTGGTTTACTACCAGTAGACCACCTGTCAAGTTTCGTACCATTTGGACTCCGTTTGATACTCCAACGGTTAACCGAGGGACCGAAAAGGCCTCGTGTGTGTTGCAGCCCAACACCCCTCCAATCTGGCCCAAAACCAACCAAGACCCTCTCCATCATCTAGAGCGTTCGATCACGATCACGTGGCCGAAAACCGCACCTCATTTGGACTCTCCTAGCTCCCTCTATGCCTATAAATAGAACCCCATTTCCAATTCCCGGATCTTCTCCTTCCCTAACCCTAAAAATCCGCTCCGCCGCCGGCCGGACATGTCCGTCGTTCGCCGGACGAACCCCGCCGTCTCCCCGCACCAATAGGAGGGCATCAAGTGTCCCCGCCGGCCCTCTCTCTCCTCCGGCCCGGAGAGCCCGGATCGGGCCCTCCCGGCCCGCGCGCCTCGTCGCCCGGCTGCTGCTCCCCCGCCGCCCGCGCCTCCTCGCCCCGCCGCCTACGTTCACCACGCCGCCACCAGCCTCCCTCGCCGGCGGGCGCCGCCACCTCGCCGCCGCGGTCTGCTGCTCCGCCGCTCCGCTGCGCCGGACGAGCTCCGGCCGCGTGCCTCTGCCGCCCGGCCACGCCGGCCGCCTCCACCGCCCTGCCCTACCTCGTCGCCGATGCGCCCTCAAGCTCCAAGTCCGGCAACCCGAGCCCTCCGGTGAACAGGACTTCCGGCCGTCCTCGGGAAGCGTGCCGCCGGATCTCAGATCTAGAAATTGCTCGGTTGACTTTTGCCCTAACCCTAAATTTATTTGCTCCTGTTCATCGTGCTATAACTCCGCATCCGTAGCTCCATTTTGGGCATATAGCATATCAAAACGTTCATCTCAGAGAGTACATCATTTCATCTCATTGCATCATTTTCATTTGAGTTCATCTTGATGCCCGAAATGCTGTTAGAAGAGTGCTACTTGAGATAATTGTCAGATCTGCTGCTCCAATTAGATATTTGTCATTTTTTGCCATGATTATTGTGTGCATGATATGCCCTGGTGCTCTACATATGTTTTGTTAAGGGTTTTGCCATCTTTCCAGAGGCGCAACCCATGTATTTTTGTGGTGTGTGTGGTGACTAGCACAAGCTTGCAAAGTGAGGCATTTGCTAATGCTGATTTCAGGGACTTAGCATTTCCACTAAGTCCTTGAGCTGGTTATCTCATATGGCCATATGTTCTTGTTGTTTCCTAGTGATCCGTGCCTCTTTTGAGGATGATCAGTAAGGATGTTTTGTTAATATTGTAGTGATCTATCGATCCATGTCTTTGTTTGCAATTATGGAGCACCCAAGCTTGAGTCAATCGAGCTCTACTTTTGTCATTTCGTGAATCTGGGCAGATTGTCTACTTGTTAGCGACTTTGCCGATGATGTTGTAGTTGATCCGTGCATGCCATGATATTGTTCTTGCCATGTCTAGATTGTATTTTGTGTATTCTTGATGGGTGCATGCTTAGATTGTCATGACTTGGTCTGTAGTGAGTGCATCGAGCTCGTAAACATGCCTACTTGATATCTGTTTTCAGCATGCTCCAGTTTTCACAAAGTCTGTGATCTGATTATGTTTTTGCCATGTTCACATGCTTGCAATTGTATTTTCTAATCCCTTTTGGCTCAAGGTCACTAAGGGACTTTTGTTAAGCTCTTTGAGTAGCTCCATTTCATGCTTTACTTTGCCATGTTCAGGTCCTGTAGCATATAGTTTTCATGCTCCGAAGAGTGATATCTGATCTGAAATTCCAGACAAGTGTTAATTTCACTGAGTCTGAGATCTGTTTGTCAAATGCATTTTTGACATGCTTGTTTGAACCTGTTAATGAATGAATTGGCCGTAGCTCAGTGCTAGGCTTTTGTTAAGCATCTTGAGTGGATCCCTGCCATGTATTTTGTTGTCATGTTTGAGTGCTGTAGCATGTTCATCTTGTTGCATTTAGATGGCTACTTGCTGTAAATCACAGAACGTGGTCATATTTTCATTGCTTGCCATTTCCAAACCGTAACTCCGATTCCGGCGTTCTTTATATCGTTTTCAAGCGATTTCATCTCATCTTTCCAGTGGCACACTTGGATTTCCAAGTTGAGGCCAGGTTCATGCATCCCTTGTCAAATCTTGCATATGCATCCCGTATCGCATCCCGCATAGCATACCATCCTTGCATCATATTGTTTGAGCTTTGCACGTGGTTGATTGTGTCCTTGTTGTTTGTTTGTCTTGTTTGGGTAGAGCCGGGAGACGAGTTCGCTAACAAGGAGCCCGTTGAGTTTGCTTTCGAGGATCCAGTCAACTCTGACAACTTTGCAGGCAAGATGATCATACCCTCGAAATCACTACTATCTTTGCTTTGCTAGATGCTCGCTCTTTTGCTATGCCTATGCTACGATGCCTACCACTTGCTTATCATGCCTCCCAAATTGCCATGTCAAACCTCTAACCCACCATGTCCTAGCAAACCGTTGATTGGCTATGTTACCGCTTTGCTCAGCCCCTCTTATAGCGTTGCTAGTTGCAGGTGAAGATTGGAGACCGTTCCTTGTTGGAACATTATTTACTTGTTGGGATATCATTATATTGCCATGTTATCTTAATGCATCTATATACTTGGTAAAGGGTGGAAGGCTCGGCCTCTCGCCTAGTGTTTTGTTCCACTCTTGCCGCCCTAGTTTCCATCATATCGGTGTTATGTTCCCGGATTTTGCGTTCCTTACGCGGTTGGGTTATAATGGGAACCCCTTGATAGTTCGCCTTGATTAAAGCTTCTCCAGCAATGCCCAACCTTGGTTTTACCATTTGCCACCTAGCCTCTTTTCCCTAGGGTTTCCGGAGCCCGAGGGTCATCTTATTTTAAGCCCCCCCTGGGCCAGTGCTCCTCTGAGTGTTGGTCCAAACTAGAGTCCCGTGCAGCGCCCCCTCGGGGAAACTCGAGGTTTGGTTTTAGTTGTATGGAGCGCTCATCTGAGTGTGCCCTAAGAACGAGATATGTGCAGCTCCTATCAGGATTTGTCGGCACATTCGGGCGGTGTTGCTGGATTTGGTTTAACCTGTCGAAGTGTCTTGAAGAACCGAGGTACCGAGTCTGATCGAAACGTCTCGGGAGGAGGTCTATTCCTTCGTTGACCGTGAGAGCTTGTCATGGGCTAAGTTGGGACTCCCCTGCAGGGATTTGAACTTTCAAAAGTCGTGCCCGCGGTTATGGGCAGATGGGAATTTGTTAATGTTCGGTTGTAGATAACTTGAACCTTAACTTAATTAAAATGAATCAACCGTGTGAGTTACCGTGACGGCCTCTTCTCGGCGGAGTCCGGGAAGTGGACACGGTGTTGGAGTAATGCTTGCCGCAGGATGCCCTCTAGTTACTCGTTCACGCTTTGCCCCCTCTTCTCGCTCTCTTTTGCAAACAGGTTAGCCACTATATATGCTAGTCGCTTGCTGCAGCTCCGCATATATTACCTTGCCTTACCTATAAGCTTAAATAGTCTTGATCGCGAGGGTGCGAGATTGCTGAGTCCCTGTGGCTCACAGATTACTTCCAAACCAGACGCAGGGCCTGATGATTCCGCTCCAGGTGACGCGCTTGAGCTCAAGTGGGAGTTCGATGAGGACTCTCAACGATACCACGTGTCTTTCCTTGATGATCAGTAGTGGTGCCCAGTTGGGGGTGATCGGGACCGTGTCGCATGTTGGGTTATCTTTTATTTTGGCGCCGTAGTCGGGCCATGAGTGTTTGAATGTTGTAATGCTATTTATGTACTTGATTGACGTGGCGAGTGTAATCCAACTATGTTATCTCCCTTTTTATTATCTATATTACATGGGATGTTGTGAAGATTGCCTAACTTGCGACATATGCCTTCAATGCGATTATGTCTCTAAGTCGTGCCTCGACACGTGGGAGCTATAGTCGCATCGAGGGTGTTACACAATTGTCAACGGCGAGTTACATCATTGCAGCGTCATTGGAGCGTTTCAACGTTGTGTGTCACCTACAGAGGGTTAGGAGATCCTTCGTGAGATTCATGAAGGCGATTGTGGTCATCACGCCGGCTCAAAATCTCTTGTGGCCAAAGCTTTCCGTCTTGGGTTTTATTGGCTGACGGCTCATGCTGATGCAGAAGACCTGGTCAGTAAATGTGACGGATGTCAGAAGTTTTCACGACGAGCCCATGTGTTGGCTCAAGAATTGAGGATGATTCCAATTACTTGGCCGTTTGCAGTCTGGGGGCTTGATATGGTCGGGCCTTTCAAAAGGTCTAAGGATAAAAATACGCACCTCTTGGTGGCGGTTGACAAGTTCACAAAGTGGGTGGAGGCGGAGCCAGTCAGTAAGTGTGATGCAGCCACGGCGGTCCAGTTTATGAAAAAGGTGATTTTTCGCTTTGGTTTTCCACACAGCATTATAACTGATAATGGCACTAACCTCTCCAAAGGAGCTATGGAAGAGTTCTGTCAACGAGAGCATATCCGGCTTGACGTTTTAGCTGTAGCTCACCCTCAATCCAATGGTCAAGAAGAACGAGCTAATCAATAAATCTTGAGGGGTATCAAGCCCCGGCTCTTGGTCCCCTTGCAGCGGACGCCGGGTTGTTGGGTGGAGGAGTTACCTTCTGTACTTTGGAGCATCAATACTACACCTAACAGATCTACGGGTTACACGCCTTTCTTTATGGTGTATGGAGCAGAGGCGGTCCTGCCAAGTGACATCCGTCATGACTCACCCCGTGTGGCGGCTTATGTTGAGGAAGACAATGAAAAAGCTCGGCAAGACGCACTTGATCTGTTGGATGAAGAGCGAGACTTGGCAATAGCCCGCTCGGCGATTTACCAGCAAGACCTGCGCCGCTACCATAGCCGCCGGGTTAGGTCCAGAACCTTTCAGGAAGGTGACTTAGCGCTCCGACTCATCCAGGATCAATCTGACATGCACAAGCTATCCCCTCCTTGGGAAGGACCCTTTGTGGTCAGCAAGAATCTGAACAATGGATCATACTACCTTATCGATGTTCGGGAGCACAAAGACTCACGTAAGTCGGAGGAGGAGACCCGTCGGCCGTGGAATATCGCTCATCTTTGGCCTTATTATACTTGAGCCATCAGCTCTAATGTGTATATACTTATACTATGTATATTACATAAAGCAATAAAGCAGGACCTCTGTCCTTTTTTCCACTCCCAAAAAAGGTTTATGTGTTTTCTTTGTCAGGTGGTGGAGATAACCAAGGAGAAGCGGATCATATCTGAATCCGGCTTTCCTTTGGTCCGGCTTATGATCATATCTGAATCTAGCCGTGATCACTTGGGGGCTTCTTGTTCAAACATAGGTCGTATTCGAACCAAAGAGAACATAGCTGTCGATACCCACTTGATCGGCATACTGCCAAACCCACTTGGGGGCTTCTTGATCATATTTGAATCATAGCTTAACCCCTTTGGGTCTGACGTGCTTCGTATTCAAATCAGCGTCATTAAACAACTCTTATGGTCACTTGGGGGCTTCCTGTTCAAACATAGGTCGTATTCGAACCAAAGAGAACATAGCTGTCGATACCCACTTGATCGGCATCGCCACAGTCACTGGGGGCTAACAGATCGTATCTGAATCTTAGCTCAGCCCCTTTGGAACGGTTCATTGATCGTATTCGAATCAGAAACCCTTGAATTTTGTTCATCATATTTCACAAGTATCAACATTGGATATCTTGCGACCCTCTTGAAAATACAATGGAATACATTGCAATCCTCCAGGATTAATATTGGTTACATCAGGTTGTTAAGTACCAGGTGAACTTTTATGTGCCAATTTTCAGGAGTTAAACTTACCCTCAGGGGTTGGCTTATATAAGCCGGAAAAGCAGCCGTAAGCACCACAGGGCAATGCAAGACATTTCTGCAAAGGACATAACAGATTCATATAAACTACAAAGTGCATAGTGACGGCGGCTCATGCAAGTATTAAGGGCCATAAGCATGCGCAAAGGCATAGCAAAACTCAAAGTATTTTCTACTCTGTTACAAGACTCCCCGAGTCTGAATGATGCGGCATTGTTTTTCTACAACGACATAAGCAGGTGGCGCCTGGCGATCTACTCTTGGGGTTGACTTGAAGCTTCCGGGTTATCCTTCTCCGCCTCTTCGCCGGCTGCTTTGTCCTGGAAGGATGATGAGGCCCAGTCAATGCCACGCAAGGCCTCAAACTCAGCTTCATCATCTATTAAACCGGCTGGGTCGACTTCAGGGGCAAAGGTGTGCTTACGGATTGGAGGGATCAAGCTGACATCGTCATAATGCGGCGTGGGGATTCTCCGATTCTCCTTGTCATAACCCGACTGACACTTGGTGAGGTCAGTGTCGTTTCCAATTTGAGTGGCCACAGGGTGTATATCCCTCACGCAGGTGGTGAAATCCTTTTCATCAAATGGAGTTCCATCCTCCTTTAAACTTGGATACCCAAGAGCGATTTCGGCCGGGTCTAGCTCTGGTAACCAGGCTTTGGCCCGACTCAAAGCGGCTATTGCTCCGGCTCTTGCTTGGGCCCATCTCAACTCTTGAATCCGCTGAGGAAGTACAGCAAGCCGTTGTAACACATATTGCAAGAGGTGGGGCGCATCATTTGATAAGGCTACAACGGCCAAGGCACGTTGTGACCCGATGTACAGTTGCTCTACTAGAGTATACACCGCCTTCAATTTGATCAGCATATTCTGCTTGAGGTTTGTGCTCCTGGGGCCTGTATTGGTAAGTATAAGGTAAACCTCAGGTAACAATTGAAGGAATATTTACAATATTTAATGTTTGCTTAAGATAACTTACCAAAGATTGCTGAGACCATCCGAGATATCTGGCATTGTAAGCCGGTCAGTTCGGCTGTTACGTTTGCCAGCGACGCCTCTGCTGTCTCAGCCCGGGTCACCAGTCCGGCCTTTTCGTCAGTCCAAATTTTCTTCTCCGACTCAAAATTTTTCTTCAGCTTCTCTTGTTCAGAGACGCTGAATTCAAATTTGGAATTGGCCTTTTGAATTTCAATCTCCTGGGCTGCCAGGCAGTTCTTCAGGTCAGCAATCTCCGATTCAAATTGTCTTATGGTGGCCTGCATTGCACCGGATAGTAGTCAAGATTATGGTAAATAATATTAAGTCCCAAGCAGTTTGCAAGCAAAGATACTTGACACTTGGGGGCTAATGTGTACCGAAGCTTTCTAAATTATTAAGTCGGTCCTGGATATTAAGTCCCAAATACTTTGCAAGCAAAGATACTTGGCACTTGGGGGCTAATGTGTATCGCAAGTTAAAGGTATTGTGTTACATCCGGTTTAAATATTTTTTCTTTAAGCCGGGAAAGCAGCTCTAACAATTTTTCTAAGTCTACAGCATATTTATTCATAAGCAATAGACTTGGGGGCTGGTACAGTAAGTATGATTGAAAGTAAGGAAGCATAAGTCATACCTCAGATTTTTGTTGTATTTGCTTCACCATGTCAATTTCCAGGTCACAGCTGCTTTGCACCTGGTTGATATAGCCCGAGACGATCTCTCCAATACTTAAATGAGTATAGTCGGTGATATCCATCTTGGCCTTACGACGTTCTAGCAACTCCTCTTTAGCCGAGCATTTGGCAAGGACGGTGGGCCTGGCCGGCTCAACAAATTGAGCCTTGAGAAATTCCACTTCTGGGTCAGCCGTTTTGACTGGGCTAGGTGCCTCCGGGTTAACAGAACCATCAAGAATATCTTCAGCAGGAGGGTCAGAAGTTGGTGCTGCAATGTCTTGAGCCGGCTCAGGCGGCGGTTGATGTGTGGAAGAGTCGGGAGCAGCTATACCCTGTTCCGGTTCAGTCACCACAGGGGTTTGGGCCGGTTTATCCTTCTTGGTTTTCTTCCTGGGCTTAACCTGCATGCTGTGGGCAAAGCAGAGAAATAAGTAAAGAAACATGAAGAAAGAAAAACATAAGGTGAATAAATTGATATTACCCAGGGGCAGTCTTAAAAGCCGGCGTGTTTGATTGCATGGACTCGCCGGATGAAGGAGAGGTATCCTGGTAATTGGAGTCAGAGGAATTGAGAGGTTGACGGATTAGACCCGCCAAAGGTAAAAAAAAGGGTATAAGTTGGAGATAACCTCAGTCTGACGCTTCCGGGTTGTGTCAGGCAAGCCGGAGGATAGCTCTGCATCCTTGCTGGTCCGGGTCTGCCTCCGGTTTTCAAATTGCTGTTGCTTCAAAAGAAAGTCAGGATCTTGGTAAGCCAAAGGGTGTGAAAATCTTACTTTCCGGGTTACTCTTCGAATTTTCTGACGCGGCCGAAGCTCGGAGTCGGAGGAGATTATAATTACCTCTTCCTCGACAGGTTGGTTGTTGCCCGTGTCTTCCTGAAAGAAGGTTAATATCAGTAAGGTAGTGATAAAGGAGAAAGGGAAATTAAAAAGTTACCTCTTCCTCATTATCATCAGTATCATCAAGCTGAAACAGCTCAGAAGCGCTTGGCTTCCTTTTCCTTGAAGTGGTGGGCTTGGCGGTTTTCCTTTCGGCTCTCTTGGCCGCCCTGGCTTTCTTGGCCGCCTCATGATCATATTGGATTTTCCAGAAGTTATCATTTGCCTGTAAAAGGTTATAAAGGGTTATGCATAAGAATACAGTATAACATGATAAATAATAACCCGACAGCTGGAAACTTACTACAGGGGCCGGGTTCTTCTTGCAAAAAGGTAGTAAGCCGAAAGCGTTACTATTCACTGTGCCCTCTTTCAACAAAGACTGAGTTGTAGCCTCCACTACGTCATCTGGTAAGTCGTCAGGACTATGACGCTGAGGGTCATCTTTCTCACCTGAATAATTACACATTAAGCCGGGGCGGCGGCTTAACGGAATTATTCTCCAAGCAACCCAGACTCGGACCAGGTCAATGCCATCTAAGTCGTTCCCTAAAAGAGCTTTAATCTTCTTGATCTTGGGGGTGAGTGGCAGACGTTCAATAGCAGTCAACTTATCCGGCAGCGGGTGAGTAGGTTCAAGGCGCAATGCATGGAAGCCGGGCAGCGGGTTTTCACCAGCCGGAGAAGTATCTTGGTAGTAGAACCATGTCTGGTTCCAGTCCTTTGGATGACTCGGCAATTCAGCATAAGGTAACAGGCAGTCTCTCCGCCTTTGAATCGATATGCCACCAAGCTCCAGGCTGGGCCCGTTGGCCCGCTCATTCTGCCGGTTCAAATAGAACAATTCCCTGAACAAAAGTAGGCTGGGTTCTTCTCCAAGGTAGACCTCACAGTAAACTTGGAAGTTGCAGATATTTGACACAGAATTGGGCCCGATGTCTTAAGGTCTTAAGTCAAAGAAGTGCAAAACGTCTCTAAAGAATTTTGAACCGGGAGGAGCAAATCCCCGGCTCATGTGATCGGTAAAAATGATCACCTCCCCTTCCTTGGATTGAGGTTTCTCTTCAGACGGATCAGGAGCACGATAAGACATCACATCCTTCTTGGGCAGATGGCCCGACTTTACAAACTCGGACAGTTTGCTCTCTGTAACAATGGATGGGACCCAGTTGCAGGTAACCGGAGATTTAACAGCTTTGGGTGCCATTGGGTAAATTGAAGCCTACAACAAGATAAAGGGAATTTTTCCGGTTTATTATAACCCGGAGAATAAACATTATTGGGTTATTTAAGATGGCGGCTTAAGAAGGGGCCTAATGACATACAGGTAACTATGTGATAATGTTTAACAGCTGCAGGTATTAAAGATGATTAAGGTTTTCTTAAGTCGCCAGAGGCAAGCGGTGCTGACAGCCGGTCTTATCTCAAACCGGTTACACGGAGTACTATGGCTGAAACAGAGTCAACAGACACAGTTTTTGGCTAAGTGTGGAGCAAACAGGTTTCACAAATTGCAATTATTATTTTGGATCAAATGATGCTCTGGAAAGGAAAAATTTCTAGACCTAAAACAATACAGGGAAGTTCATATACTCAAGGAGGGCTTCCAAAGCAAGGAAATGAGATATGTTTTCATACAGAATAAGCACACAACATCCTCCGCGGTAGTTCTATGTGGTTTTTACGATCTGAACAAGGTATTAGAGGTAAGAACTAATGGAGGTTGCGTCGGGCGATGATGAACATCGACGAACTCAAGACAGTACTAATGCAGATCTAAGAAAGGGGGGAAAGAGAACTCACCGATGTGGAAGAACTGCGGAGGGTTGCCGTTGTTCTCTGGTCAAAAAACAGGGTGATGCAGTGGCCTGAGTTGGTGAAGACGAGGTTTCCGACGGTGGCGGCGGCGGAGCTCGAGCGGCAGAAGAGGGAGTGCGAGGAAGAAGACGACCGGAGGAAATGAAAAAGACCTAGGTCGCGCCTATTTATAAGGAGGACCGACTGAGACAGCGCGAGAAACGAGGAGACCAAGACATCATCATCCAGCAGCCCCGACGCCTCGATTTTCGGGAGGGTCAGTAAAGGCAAAGATCCGTTGAAGATATGATGAATTAAAATATAAGTTTTATTGACAATGACGTCACGATGATTTAACCCAGAGCCAGAGGATGACGTCACGGCGGGTTACAATTTTCACGCAAGACAGAAGGCTAAAGGCCAGTTCATAAGGTTTTCAAAGATTGACATGAACCGGTTCAAATCAATCTGGGGCCTAATGTTGGGGATATGACTATTTGTGTAAGCCATCTAGGAGAGGTTGGGTTATGCAAATAGAGGTTCATCAGAAGCCCAAGACCAAGGCATGAAGATGGCGGTTCACTAAAAGGCTTAAAGGCCCACAGGCGACTCTGAGGCCCGTAAAGATAAACCACCACGATGGTATAACTTGTATTGTAAGGTAGAAGTAACTAGTCGCCGAGCCGGACACTATTTATGAGCCGGCCGGAACTCTGTAGGCCGCAGGGCGTCAACCCGTGTATATAAGGGGACGACCTGCCAGCGGCTTAGGGCAAGAAACAACTGATCGAGAGCCAGGCATAGCGTATCTTGCTCCCTGGTCATCGAAACCTCAAGCAATTCCAACCCAACTAGACGTAGGCCTTCCTTCACCGTAAGGGGCTGAACTAGTATAAACCTCGCGTGTCCTTGTCCCGATTAACCCCTTTAAGCTTCCTAGTTGCGATGGCTCCACGACTAAGTCCTTGCAAAAGGACATCTGCCGTGACAATTCCATGACAGTGTGCCATTGAGAATAATTAACCATAATATTATCTAGGAGTTTAGTAGCTTCTCCTAAAGTGATTTCCATAAAAGTGCCTCCCGCGGCCGAATCTAAAAGATTTCTAGAAGCAAAATTCAATCTGGCATAAATTTTTTGTATAATCATCCAAAGATTCAAACCACGAGTAGGGCAATTACGTATCATTAATTTCATCCTCTCCCAAGATTGTGCAACATGTTCATGATCAAGTTGCTTAAAATTCATAATATCGTTCCTAAGAGAGATTGTCTTAGCGGGAGGGAAATACTTAGAGATAAAAGCATCTTCGCACTTATTCCATGAATCAATACTATTTTTAGGCAAAGAAGAAAACCAAGTTTAAGCACGATCTCTAAGCGAAAACGGAAATAGCTTCAATTTAACAATATCATTATCCACATCTTTCTTCTTTTACATATCCCACAAATCAACAAAGCTATTCAGATCGGTAGCGGGATCTTCAATAGGAAGGCCGGAAAACATATCTTTCATGACAAGATTCAGCAAAGCAGCAATAATTTCACAAGATTCAACATCGATAAGAGGAGCAATAGGAGTGCTAATAAAATCATTATTGATGGTATTAGAAAATTCGCACAATTTAGTATTATCTTGAGCCATCGTGACATACAATCCAACACACAAGCACACAAGAAGCAAGCGAAAAGAGACGAACGGAAAAGAGAAGGGGAATAGAAAAAGAGGGCGAATAAAACGGCAAGGGTGAAGTGGGGGAGAGGAAAACGAGAGGCAAATGGAAAATAATGTAATGCGAGGGATAAGAGTTTGTGATGGGTACTTGGTATGTCTTGACTTGTGGTAGATCTTCCCGGCAACGGCGCCAGAAATGGCTCGTTGGCGGGAGATCAAATCTTGACTTGACTTGGTGCAACCTCCTGGGCAACGGCGCCAGAAATCCTTCTTGCTACCTCTTGAGGTTTTCCCTTGAAGTGGAAAGGGTGATGCAGCAAAGTAGCGTAAGTATTTCCCTCAGTTTTTGAGAACCAAGGTATCAATCCAGTAGGAGACTATGCGCAAGTCCCTCGTCCCTACACAAACAAATAAGAACCTCGCAACCAACGCGATAAAGGGGTTGTCAATCCCTTCACGGTCACTTACGAGAGTGAGATCCGATAGAGATAATAATAGTAAAATAAATATTTTTGGTATTTTTATGATATAGATTGAAAGTAAAGATTGCAAAGTAAAATAGATTGGAAACTTATATGATAAAAGATAGACCCGGGGGGCATAGGCTTCACTATTGGCTTCTCTCAAGATAGCATAAGTATTACGGTGGGTGAACAAATTACTGTCAAGCAATTGATAGAAAAGTGAATAATTATGAGAACATCTAGGCATGATCATGTATATAGGCATCACGTCCGCGACAGGTAGACCGAAACGATTCTGCATCTACTACTATTACTCCACACATCGACCGCTATCCAGCATGCATCTAGAGTATTAAGTTCATAAGAACAGAGTAATGCATTAGGCAAGATGACATGATGTAGAGGGATAAACTCAAGCAATATGATATAAACCCCATCTTTTTATCCTCGATGGCAACAATACAATACGTGCCTTGCTGTCCCTGCTGTCACTTGGAAAGGATAATGCAAGATTGAACCCAAAGCTAAGCACTTCTCCCATTGCAAGAAAGATCAATCTAGTAGGCCAAACCAAACTGATAATTCGAAGAGACTTGCAAAGATAACCAATCATACATAAAGGATTTCAGAGAAGAATCAAATATTGTTCATAGATAAACTTTATCATAAACCCACAATTCATCGGATCTCGACAAACACACCGCAAAAAGAGTTACATCAAATATATCTCCAAGAAGCTCAAGGAGAACATTGTATTGAGATCCAAAGAGAGAGAAGAAGCCATCTAGCTAATAACTATGGACCCAAAGGTCTGAGGTAAACTACTCACACATCATCGGAGAGGCTATGGTGTTGATGGAGAAGCCCTCCGTGATCGATGCCCCCTCCGGCGGAGCTCCGAAAAAGGCCCCAAGATGGGATCTCTTGCGTACAGAAGGTTGCGGCGGTGGAAATAGGCTTTCGTGGTGCTACTGGATGTTTTCAGGGTATGTAGACATATATAGGAGGAAGAACTAGGTCGGTGGAGCCACGAGGGTGGAGGGCGCGCCCAGGGGGGTAGGCGCGCCCCCCTGTGTAACATCCCAAATTTTCAATTTGGAATGTTATACACTAGATCATCATTGCATATCATATTTTATTGCATTTTGGTTGATCCAGAAATTTCACGCAACTCAAGGACCCTCGGAGAGAGTTGGGGATTTCGTTATTTTCATATTTGAGTTTTCTCGAATTTGGAAAATAGGATCATTTGATTTTATTTATTTTATCTTCAATTATTTCTATTACAAAAATATGAGAGAGGGAATAAAATGACTTTCCCAAAATAAAGAAATATTGAGGATTTAATAAAAAAATCAAATAAATTTTATTTTGGTTTTATTTGCTATTTTATTTGAATTTAGGAAAAATGTGCATTTTTCAAAATTGCATTTAGGCCCCAAATAAATGTTCATCCTATGCGTCCTGATTTTAGAAGACGGGGAAAATTTATTTCAGGATTTTTGGAGTCCGTTTAGTATTCCTTTTGGTTTTTTTCTCTGAGCGTAATTGTTTAAAAAAAGTCGAACCGACCTACCGGGCCGTGTCCGACTAGGACACCTGGCCCGGCCGGCCTTTATAAGCCGGGGAGCCCAGCCCGAGCCACCCCAAACCCTAGCACCCTACCCCGCCGCCCTGACGCCGCCGTCGCCGCCTCGCCACGCCGTCGCGCCGCCGCATCGCCGCGCCGCCGCCCTGCCGCCGCACCGCCCCGGCGCCGGAGCCGCCGCCTGCCGACCTCGCCGCCCCGCCGGAGGTTGACCGCTGCCCCGCCGCCGGCGGTTTTCCTCGAGAAAACCGTTCGGTTTTCCGTCCAGTTTTTTTGGTTTTTTTAGATTTCATTTTTTAATAGATTGGTTTTTCTGGTTTATTTATTTAGCGAGCGTTCGCTCGTTCGTTCGTTTTAACGAACGCGTTCATCGTTTAGATCCAGATAACGAACGTTCGTTCATTAATCTGTTCGTCGTTTTTCTTTTTCTCGGATTAAATCCGTGATTTTTTTCTGATCGCGATTTCTGATTCGATTTTTCGTTCTAGTATAACTTTTTGCTCGTTTATCGGAATCAGGCGATTCAAGCGCCTGGAGTTTCGTCTCGAAACCCTCTTTCCGTTTAACCAACTCAAACAAGTTTTTGCCTCTGTAAAAATTTCCCTAGATCTAGAATAGTAAATGAAGCCTGTTTCTTTTGCCGTTTGTCTTTCGTTGCTTCGTTCGATTTGGTTCTTTTTGCCAACCGGAGTTCTTAAGTTGAATTTTCTGGTTAGATCTCTTATTTGAGTTTTACCTGTGCATTAGTTGAGTACTTATTGTATGTTTGTTGGTTTGCGATAGAGTACCTGGAGTGCGCCACTTGCTACTTTGAATCGCTAGGTTTTGCGGATCATCAGCAAGGCAAGTAACACTTTGATCATACCTCCTACTACCCAGTTTTATTGCATTAGATCAATCCTCACAGATTGCATGATTAGGATCTAATTAAATTGTGGGTTTGGGAAGTAGTTGAGGTAGAACCTATTACCTGTTTATTATCAAACCTTTGGGAGTTACTTCTACGTTTGTTTATTATGCCATGCTATGCTAGTAGACGTGGTTTGGGTGAGTGAAATCCATGACAGATGTGAGTTTGTTAAATTAATGGTTTATCTAAGGTGACAACTTAAATACACATCTGGGTGGATTGAGGCACCTGGGTATTCCAGTGATTGCCTGTTTTCTTTTGGACCGCCACCCAGGCTCAAAGGGATCATGAGATTATTCATGCTAGAAACTTCCGTGTGCAGCCACAAGCTACTATGGGATCTAGCATAGTTGACTAAGTCATGCGAACTCTTAGAGTGGTAGACTAGCAGATGTAGGGGAAGGTAGGTGTAACGGTCTACCCGATCGTAAGGTGCTAGTGCTTCTAAAAGACTATGTCTCGGTCATCCGTTTCTCAAACACCATGTAGTGCGAGAAATCCAACGGAGGAGATCGAGTCTTGTGGGGAAAAGTGCGCAAATCTCTGCAGAGTGTACAAACTAATCATGGTTAGCCGTGTCCCCGGTTATGGACAACTTGAGTATCTAGTACTTGGATTGTCATGTGAATCTCGTCATGTTACTCTAAATTAATATTGTTGGGTTTTTAATGATGTTTTCTAATTGGGATTGAGAATGCTGTCAACCATTCTCAATGTTTAACAACTACCATGATAGTTAAATAAAATTTATTCCTTTGCAGTAGGGACAAATTGGCTTTACGCAAAACTGTAACCATAGAGCTTTCCACCAGCCAAATATGCATATAGTATAGCCTTATTCTTTCATTGCTCTCTATGTGTTACATTGCCAGCATATTCCATGTGCTGACCCGTTTCGGGCTGCAACATTCATGTTGTAGACTTTTCAGACGACGAGTAAGGTGCTTTTAGGTCATGGTTCTATACTCAGTGATGTCGTTGGAGTTGATGGACTCACTTATCTTACAAGCCTTCCGTTGTTATCGTTATTAGATGGCCTTAAGCCATATTTATTGTAATAAGTTCTCTTTTGAGACACTCTGTGTAACAAGCGTGTGATTGCTACAAGATGGTATCAGAGCACATGCTGACTGTAGGACACGACCATTAAGCTAAAGCCCTAGATCACTACTCACTCTTCTCATTCTGACTTCTCATCTTTTCTACTCTTTTAGGATGGCGGATGCAAGGAACAAGTTCACACAACCGGATGAAGATACACCCTTTGGACGTCACTTGAAGGAAGTCACTAGATATCTGAACATAGGAGTACCAAGCTTCACCGGGACTTACAACGCCACTTTACCTGAAGAAGGGCGCTGGATGATTCAAGTTCAAGTTCCAGGAAGGACGTTCATGCCCATCACTGAGCCCATAGAGTTTTCCTTTGATGCACCAACATGGAGTCTAGGAAAGAGCATGGCAGCTCACATTGCCATGGGACGCATTGGAGAAGTTTACCGCAATGATCTCAAGGATACTATCTACCAGATTTGTGGGCGCCGAGATGAGCACTGGGAGATGATCAGCACCAGGAAGGATAGATCAATTGCAGCTTTTATCCAGGAGTTAAACCAGCACATTCGACGTCTGGAGAACCAGATGTGCATCGACATGATAGATCTGAAGAAGGCGAAAACAAGAATCAAGGAACTAGAGGAAGAACTGAAGGCTACACGAGAAGATTATGAAGAGGAAATCGAAGTACTAGTGGAGAAGAATGAAGATCTGATCAAGAAGATCGGAATATTCATGGGAGGCCCTACACCAGTAGAAGAAGACGAAGAACCCAAGGAGATTCGCCCGGAAGACTACATCATCATCGATGACACTGACTCGGATCCAGATGATAGCGATGATGACTATGTTGATGAAGCTGGAGCAGATATCATGGAGTCTGCAACCGAAGAATATTTCTAGTAGACCACCCCATCAGTAGTAGTAGTCCACCATGTAAATATAGTAGTCCGAGCACTTTTGCGATAGTTAGATCGATTGTATGCCCTTGTTTGATCGAATGAAGTGGATTGTTTGATTTTGCCTCATGTGCATATGGGTAGTGTTTTCTCTCTAGACCCCTTTCTATTCTTAAATCTCATCTTTTCTAAACCCTTAGATGCCTCCGAGACGTGACCCCAGATTTACCCTCCCACCAGAGCTCACCCAGCTGATCCAGCAGCAGAACACATTGATGCAGTTGCTAGTCCAGAATCAGAATTAGGGGAACAACAACAACAACCCACCACCGCCACCTGTTGATCAGTTAGCCCGTTTTCTTAGGCTGAATCCGCCGGTGTTTTCCAGTAGCACTGAGCCTATAGTAGCAGACGATTGGCTCTGCAAGACAGCAAGGGAGTTGACCACGGCAGGATGCACAGATGCGGAAAAGGTGAAGTTTGCCGCACATCAGTTTGAAGGACCCGCAGCATCATGGTGGGAGAATTTCACCGCCACTTTCCCTATCGACACTATCACGTGGGACCAGTTTCAGCAGGCTTTCCATACTGCCCATGTTTCAGCAGGAGCTATGGCCATGAAGAAACGAGAGTTTCGCAACTTGCGCCAAGGAGGATGGAAAGTTGGCCAGTATGTGGAGGACTTTAGTAAGTTAGCACGTTATGCCCCAGATGACGTAGCTACGGATGCAGCTAAGCAGGAGAAGTTTCTAGAAGGACTGAATGATGAGTTGAGCATGCAGTTGATGGTAGCAACCTTCAATAACTACCAGGAGTTGGTAGACCGTGCTCTCATGATTGAAGGGAAGCAGCAGCAGATCGAGAATCGCAAGAGGAAGTATGGACAAGGGAAGTACAATTCTGGAGCTCAGCAGAAGCCACGTTTTACCCCTAGACCGGGAGGACATTTTCAGCATACCCATGGAGGAGGTAGCTCGCACAATCACAATGGCACCAAGAATAGTAATGGGAATGGAGGAAGCAACGGCCAGAACCGCACCAACCCATCAACCCCAGCCAAGAGAGACCTGAGCCAAGTCACTTGCTTTAAGTGCCAGAAGACCGGACATTATGCCAATGAATGTCCTGAATCCCAGAATGGAAATGGCAATGGAAGCTCTGGGAAGAAGCCAAACCCTTTCAATAGGGGACAGGTGAACCACGTTAACGTGGAGGAGGTTGAAGAGCAGCCGGATGCAGTAATCGGTAAGTTTTTGGTTAAGTCATTTACTGCACTCATTCTTTTTGATAATTGTGCATCGCATTCATACATATCAAGGGGATTTGTGGATAAGTATAACCTGCCCACCAAAGTTCTTAGAACACTATGTTAGTAAGCTCACCAGGAGCAGAGTATATGGCTAGCAAGGGATGTTTTCAAGTGCCATTGAGAATAGGTAGGCACGTGTTTCCCTCGGATTTGATCATTTTGGAATCACAACGTTTGGATGTAATTCTGGGTATGGATTGGCTGTCGATGTATGGAGGAAACATCAATTGCGCCAGTAAGTCAATTTTGCTTACCACCCCAGAAGGAGGAAGGATCAAGTATGTATCCCGACATGTGCCGAGGAGGACTCAAGTGAATTCGTTAACAGGAGTTGTGCAGGAGGAAGTACCAGTAGTGAAGGATTTCCCTGATGTATTTCCAGAAGAGTTGCCAGGTATGCCACCGGATAAAGATATTGAGTTTTTGATTGAGCTTTTGCCAGGCACAGGGCCAATATCTAAGAGACCATATAGGATGCCCGCAAAGGATTTGGAAGAGATTAAGAAGCAGATTAAGGAGTTACTGGATAAAGGATATATTCGCCCAAGTTCTTCACCTTGGGGATCGCCAGTACTTCTAGTGGAAAAGAAGGATGGATCGTTAAGGATGGTTGTTGATTGTCGAGGATTGAATGAAGTAACCATCAAGAACAAGTACCCACTACTGATGATTAATGATCTGTTTGATCGATTGCAAGGAGCTAAGGTATTTTCCAAGATCGATCTATGATCAGGATACCACCAGTTGACGATTCGAGAACAGGATATACCTAAGACAGCTTTTACCACCAGGTATGGGCTGTACAACTATACCGTTATGTCATTTGGTCTGACTAACGCACCTGCATATTTATGAACATGATGAACAAAGTGTTTATGGAGTTTTTGGATAAGTTTGTCGTAGTGTTCATCGATGATATCCTGGTTTACTCGAAGAATGAAGAGGAGCATAAGAGCATTTGCGTTTGGTACTTGGTAAGCTCAGAGAACATCAGTTATATGCCAAGTTTAGCAAATGTGAGTTTTGGTTGAAGGAAGTTGGATTCCTCGGACACGTTATATCTGGAGAAGGTATAGCAGTAGATCCCACCAAGGTTGATACTGTGACAAATTGGGAAGCGCCAACAACAGTGGGAGAGATCCGGAGTTTTCTTGGACTTGCAGGATACTACGGAGATTTATTGAAAAAAATTCGAAGATTGGGAAGCCTATGACAAAATTGTTGAAGAAGGATACCAAGTTTATATGGACTGAGGAATGTGAGGCCAGTTTCCAGGAGTTGAAGAAACATTTGGTTACAACACCCGTGTTGATTTTGCTAGATCAGACCAAGGATTATGAGGTGTATTGTGACGCTTCACGTCGAGGACTTGGAGCAGTGCTTATGCAGGAAGGAAGAGTTGTTTCTTATGCCTCACGACAGCTCAAGCCTCATGAGTTGAATTATGCTACGCATGATTTGGAGTTAGCAGCCGTAGTGCATGCATTGAAAACCTGGAGACACTTTCTCATTGGAAATCATTGTGAGGTGTACACAGATCACAAGAGTTTGAAGTATATTTTCACGCAGAAGAAATTGAATCTCAGACAAAGGAGATGGTTGGAACTCATCAAGGACTATGACATGAGATTGCATTATCACCCCAGAAAGGCTAACGTAGTAGCTGACGCGTTGAGCCGTAAAAGCCATGTCAACACCTTAATGACGGGAGATTTACCAAGGGAGTTAGCCGAAAATCTTCGTGAGCTATGTTTGCAGATAGTCCCGAGAGGCTATGTAGCAGCATTGGAGATTCAGTCTACTTTGATGGATAAGATCAAAGAAGCTCAAAGGACTGACAAGGAGATCGCTTCTATTAAGGAGAAAATGAGCAAAGGAAAAGCTAAAGGATTTCGTGAGGATGAGCACGATACCTTATGGTTTGAAGACCGGGTTTATGTGCCCAATGATTCGGAGATCAGGAAGTTAATTCTGCAAGAGGCCCATGATTCACCATATTCGATTCACCCAGGAAATACCAAGATGTATTTGGATTTGAAGGATATTTTCTGGTGGACTGGAATGAAGAAGGATATTGCGGAATATGTAGCAGTTTGTGATGTATGTCAGAGAGTAAAGGCAGAGCATCATAAGCCAGCAGGATTGCTACAGCCATTGCCAATACCCGAATGGAAGTGGGATAAGTTAGGCATGGATTTTATTACAGGATTACCCAGAACACGTTCAGGATATGACTCGATATGGGTTGTAGTCGATCGTTTGACAAAGGTAGCTCATTTCATCCCAGTGAAGACTACCTATACTAGTGCCAAGTTGGCAAAGATATACATGACCAGGATCGTATGTCTGCATGGAGTTCCAAGGAGCATTGTATCAGATAGAGGAACCCAATTTACCTCAAAGTTTTGGAATCAGTTGCATGAAACTTTGGGTACCAAGCTAGAGTTCAGTACAACTTTCCATCCGCAGACAGATGGACAGACCGAGAGAGTCAATCAGATTTTGGAGGATATGCTAAGAGCTTGTGCGCTAGATTACGGATCTAGTTGGGATGAGAATTTGCCATATGTAGGGTTCTCTTATAACAACAGTTATCAATCCAGTTTGAAGATGGCCCCCTTTTGAATCCTTGTACGGAAGGAGGTGCAGGACCCCATTGTCGTGGGATGAAGTTGGAGACCGCCAGTTGTTTGGACCGGATCTGATTAAGGAGTCTGAACAGAAAGTCAAAATTGATTTGCGATAGGCTCAAGGTAGCCCAGTCCAGGCAGAAGAGCTACGCAGATTCTAAACGCAAGGAGACACTTTACGAAGTCGGAGACCGACTTTATCTTCGAGTATCTCCACTTCGAGGAGTTAAGCGCTTTGGAGTTAAGGGAAAGTTAGCGCCACGTTTTGTAGGCCCATACAAAGTTTTGGAGCGTATGGGAGAAGTAGCCTACAAGTTGGAGTTGCCCGAAGGATTGTCAGGAGTTCACGACGTGTTCCACGTTTCCCAGTTGAAGAAGTGCCACGCAGAGATGGCTGATATACCACTGAGAGACACAGTACCGCTGGAAGCAATTCAGCTGGACAATGATTTGACCTATGAGGAGAAACCAGTCAAGATTCTTGAATATGCCAGCCGAGTCACCCGTGGCAAGGTTATTAAGTTTTGCAAAGTTCAATGGAGCCACCACACGGAGGATGAAGCCACCTGGGAATGAGAGAAAGATCTATTGAAGGACCACCCTCACCTATTTTCTAGCCAACCCGAATCTCGAGGGCGAGATTCATCTTAAGGGGGGTAGGTTTGTAACATCCCAAATTTTCAATTTGGAATGTTATACACCAGATCATCATTGCATATCATATTTTATTGCATTTTGGTTGATCCAGAAATTTCACGCAACTCAAGGACCCTCAGAGAGAGTTGGGGATTTCGTTATTTTCATATTTGAGTTTTCTCAATTTTTGAAAATAGGATCATTTGATTTTATTTATTTTATCTTCAATTATTTCTATTACAAAAATATGAGAGAGGGGATAAAATGACTTTCCCAAAATAAAGAAATATTGAGGATTTAATAAAAAAATCAAATAAGATTTTATTTTGGTTTTATTTGCTATTTTATTTGAATTTAGGAAAAATGCGTGTTTTTCACAATTGCATTTAGTCCCCAAATAAATGTTCAAAATCGCCAAATCGCCGCATCGCCGCGTCGCCGCCCTACCGCCGCGCCGCCGCCCTGCCGCTGCACCGCCCCGCCGCCGGAGCCGCCGCCTGCCGACCTCGCCGCCCCGCCGGAGGTTGACCGCTGCCCCGCCGCCGGCGATTTTCCTCGAGAAAACCATTCGGTTTTTCGTCCGTTTTATTTCGGGTTTTTTTAGATTTTGTTTTTTTAACAGATTGGTTTTTCCGGTTTATTTATTTAGTGAGCGTTCGCTCGTTCGTTCATTTTAACGAACGCGTTCATCATTTAGATCCAGATAACGAACGTTCGTTCGTTAATCTGTTCGTCGTTTTTCTTTTTCTCGGATTAAATCCGTGATTTTTCTGATCGCGATTTCTGATCCGATTTTCGTTCTAGTATAACTTTTTGCTCGTTTATCGAAATCAGGCGATTCAAGCGCCTAGAGTTTCATCTCAAAACCCTATTTCTGTTTAACCAACTAAAACAAGTTTTTGCCTCTATAAAAATTGCCCTAGATCCAGAATAGTAAACGAAGCCTGTTTCTTTTGCAGTTTGTCTTTCGTTGCTTCGTTCGATTTGGTTCTTTTTGCCAACCGGAGTTCTTAAGTTGAATTTTCTGGTTAGATCTCTTATTTGAGTTTTACCTGTGCATTTGTTGAGTACTTATTGTATGCTTGTTGGTTTGCGATAGAGTACCCGGAGTGCGCCGCTTGCTACTTCGAATTGCTAGGTTTTGCGGATCATCAGCAAGGCAAGTAACACTTTGATCATACCTCCTACTACCCAGTTTTATTGCATTAGATCAATCCTCACACATTGCATGATTAGGATCTAATTAAATTGTGGGTTTGGGAAGTAGTTGAGGTAGCACCTATTACCTGTTTATTATCAAACCTTTGGGAGTTACTTCTACATTTGCTTATTATGCCATGCTATGCTAGTAGACGTGGTTTGGGTGAGTGAAATCCATGACAGATGTGAGTTCGTTAAATTAATGGTTTATCTAAGGTGGCAACTTAAATACATATCTGGGTGGATTGAGGCACCTGGGTATTCCAGCGATTGCATGTTTTCTTTTGGACCGCCACCCAGGCTCAAAGGGATCATGAGATTATTCATGCTAGAAACTTCTGTGTGCAGCCACAAGCTACTATGGGCTCTAGCATAGTTGACTAAGTCGTGTGAACTCTTATAGTGGTAGACTAGCAGATGTAGGGGAAGGTAGGTGTAACGGTCTACCAGATCGTAAGGTGCTAGCGCTTCTGAAAGACTATGTCTCGGTCATCCGTTTCTCAAACACCATGTAGTGCGAGAAATCCAACGGAGGAGATCGAGTCTTGTGGGGAAAAGTGTGCAAACCTCTGCAGAGTGTATAAACTAATCATGGTTAGTCGTGTCCCCGGTTATGGACAACTTGAGTATCTAGTACTTGGATTATCATGTGAATCTCATCATGTTACCCTAAATTAATATTTTTGGGTTTTCAATGATGTTTCCTAATTGGGATTGAGAATGCTGTCAACCAATCTCAATGTTTAACAACTACCATGATAGTTAAATAAAATTTATTCCTTTGAAGTAGGGAAAAATTGGCTTTACGCAAAACTGTAACCATAGAGCTTTCCACCAGCCAAATATGCATATAGTATAGCCTTATTCTTTCATTGCTCTCTATGTGTTACATTGCCAGCATATTCCATGTGCTGACCCATTTCGGGCTGCAACGTTCATGTTGCAGACTTTTCAGATGACGAGTAAGGCGCTTTTAGTTCGTGGTTCTATACTCAGTGATGCCATTGGAGTTGATGGACTCACTTATCTTACAAGCCTTCCGCTGTTATCGTTATTAGATGGCCTTAAGCCATATTTATTGTAATAAGTTCTCTTTTGAGACACTCAATGTAATAAGTGTGTGATTGCTACTCTGTTATAAATCCTTCAAGTACTTTGTGGTGTCAGCATTACTGATCCAGGGATGACACCTGAGCACAGAGATTGGACCGTTTGAGGTCTGGTCGCTACACCCTGATACGTCTCCAACGTATATATAATTTTTGATTGTTCCATGCTATTATATTATCTATTTTGGATGTTAATGGGCTTTATTTTACACTTTTATATTATTTTTAGGACTAACCTATTAACCCAAGGCCCAGTGTAAATTGCTGTTTTTTGCCTATTTCAGTGTTTCGCAGAAAAGGAATATCAAACGGAATCCAAACGGAATGAAACCTTCGGGAACGTGATTTTTGGAACAAACGTGATCCACAGGACTTGGAGTGGACGTTAAGAAATGAACGAGGAGTCCACGAGGCAGGGGGCACGCCTACCCCCCTGGACGCGCCCTCCCCCCTCGTGGGCCCCTCGTGGCTCAACCGACCTACTTCTTCCTCCTATATATACTCATATACCCTGAAAACATCCAGGAGCACCACAAAACCCCATTTCCACCGCCGCAACCTTCTGTACCCAAGAGATCCCATCTTGGGGCCTTTTCGGGAGCTCCGCCGGAGGGGGCATCGATCATGGAGGGCCTCTACATCAACTCCATGGCCCCTCCGATGATGTGTGAGTAGTTTACTTCAGACCTTCGGGTCCATAGTTATTAGCTAGATGGCTTCTTCTCTCTCTTTGAATCTCAATACAAAGTTCTCCTCGATCTTCTTGGAGATCTATCCGATGTAACTCTTTTTGCGGTGTGTTTGTCGAGATCCGATGAATTGTGGGTTTATGATCAAGTCTATCTATGAACAATATTTGATTCTTCTCTGAAATCTTTTATGCATGATTGGTTATCTTTGCAAGTCTCTTTGAATTATCAGCTTGGTTTGGCCTACTAGATTGATCTTTCTTGCAATGGGAGAAGTGCTTAGCTTTGGGTTCAATCTTGTGGTGCTCGGTCCCAGTGATAGAAAGAGAAACGACACGTAATGTATTGTTGCCATCGAGGATAAAAAGATGGGGTTTATATCATATTGCTTGAGTTTATCCCTCTACATCATGTCATCTTGCCTAATGTGTTACTCTATTCTTATGAACTCAATACTCTAGATGCATGCTGGATTGCGGTCGATGTGTGGAGTAATAGTAGTAGATGCAGGCAAGAGGTCGGTCTACTTGTCACGGACGTGATGCCTATATACATGATCATGCCTAGATATTCTCATAATTATTCACTTTTCTATCAATTGCTCGACAGTAATTTGTTCACCCACCGTAATACTTATGCTATCTTGAGAGAGGCCACTAGTGAAACCTATGGCCCCCGGGTCTATTTTCCATCATATTAATCTTCCGTCAACAAGCTATTTCTATTATCTTTTATTTTGCAATCTTTACTTTTAATCTTTATCATAAAAATGCCAAAAAAATTATCTTATCATCTCTATCAGATCTCACTCTCATAAGTGACCATGAAGGGATTGACAACCCCTTTATCGCGTTGGTTGCGAGGTTCTTATTTGTTTGTGTAGGTACGAGGGACATGCGTGTGGCCTCCTACTGGATTGATACCTTGGTTCTCAAAAACTGAGGGAAATACTTACGCTACTTTGCTGCATCACCCTTTCCTCTTCAAGGGAAAACCAACGCAGTGCTCAAGAGGTAGCAAGAAGGATTTCTGGCGCCGTTGTTGGGGAGGTCTACGCACAAGTCAAGACATACCAAGTACCCATCATAAACTCTTATCCCTCGCATTACATTATTTTCCATTTGGCTCTCGTTTTCCTCTCTCCCACTTCACCTTTGCCCTTGCCTTTTCTTCACCCTCTTCTCGTATGTCTTTTTATTTGTGTTTCCACGTGCCTTCTATTTGCTTGCATCTTTGCTCGCTAAAAATCTATTGATATGGATCCACTTAAAGTGTTCTACTTGGATCATCTTCGATCCTTAAGCGCTCGTGCTGAAACCCCAACTATCCTAGTTGATGGGAAATCTTTAGATGAGCATGCTCATTTTTTGCATCACCGGTTGTCTGAAAAATGGAGATTCTTATGGGATCAAATAAACAGATTGCTATGTTATGCTTGGAATCTTTGTGAAATTTGTGATCTTACTTGTTGCTCTAAGAACCCTAAAAGACACCTCCCCTACCTATGTGAGTTTAATGACAATGAAATCTTATCTTCTTATGCAAAGGGTGTTTATAGTTACTACGATATCGAGCAATTGAATAATTTGTTGCTTTTAAGGGTGCTCATGAAGTTGCTTCTTTGATTGAAAAGTATGATGTTACTCTCTACGAATCTGAAATTTTGACATACTTAAATATTTCTATGAAAACTATGCTCATAATGTCTATGTCAAAGAATTTATTGAAAGGATGACCGTTGCTTGCGAAGAAAATAATGATATACATGAATCTACAGATAATTATGATCCCAATGATTTGATTGAAATATCCCTTGATGAACATGATGCTTGCTATTCCTATGGCCGTGATGCCAATATTTATGAAGATGAGTTTGCTATAGTTCCT
The DNA here is from genome assembly GCF_056163025.1 of Triticum urartu. Lineage (NCBI taxonomy): Eukaryota > Viridiplantae > Streptophyta > Magnoliopsida > Poales > Poaceae > Triticum > Triticum urartu. The sequence continues at coordinate 234,515,040 of NC_141873.1, forward strand.
TATGTTAAACATGAGATCGTTGCTATTGCACCCATACTTGATAGTTCCTTCGATGAAAAGCATGATTGCAATGATGTTGTTATAAATTCTCTTAATGCCAATTGTGTTAATGATATGCAAAACCTCAAGCTTGGGGATGCTAGTTTTGCTATGACTACTATTTGTTGCAATGATCATGATTGGGGTGATTCTTCTTATGATCTTGAAAATTTATTTTAGCCCCATGATGAATATGAGATTGATAATAATGTTTGCAATAATATTGAAAGTGGGTTTAGAAGAGTGTCAACTTTAGATCCCACATATTTGTAGAATATTCAATCTTATGAAGTTTTTGGTAAAAGTGGGTCTGGAGAGGTCATGACTTTAGTTAATGTTAGTCCCACTATTTTGGAAGAATGTCAACTTTGCATGCATGTGGATCATGTTGAAAATATTTTATGTGATAGCTATTTTGTTGAACTTGCTTATGATCCCACATGTAATTATTATGAGAGAGGAAAATATGATTGTAGAAATTTTCATGTTACTAAATTACCTCTCGTTATGTTGAGATTGCTATTGTTTCTTTCCGCTTCCTTGCATATGCTAGTTTTTGCTTGCTATGATAATTTGTTTGCCTATGAAATGCCTATGCATAGGAAGTATGTTAGACTTAGATCTGTTTGTCACATGATTTATGATGCTCCTTTTGTGCTTCAATTCTTGTCTTTCATGTGAGCATCGTTAAAATTATCCATGCCTAGCTAGGGGCGTTAACCGATAGCGCTTGTTGGGAGGCAACCCAATTTTATTTTTGTTCCTTGATTTTTGGTTCTGTTTAGTAATAAATAATTCGTCTAGCCTCTGTTTAGATGTGGTTTTATGCTTTTAATTAGTGTTTGTGCCAAGTAGAACCTTCGGAAAGACTTGGGGAAAGTCTTTGCGATCTTGCTGTAAAAAATAGAAACTTTAGCGCTCACGAGAATTGCTGCCATTTTTTACTGGAGAGTACTATTTAGTTAATTCTTTTTGCAGATGATTAATAGATAAATTCCTCACGTCCAGAAATTTATTTTAGAGTTTTTGGGGTTCCAGAAGTACACGAAACCTACAGATTACTATAGACTGTTCTGTTTTTGACAATTCTGTTTTTCGTGTGTTGTTTGCTTATTTTGATGAATCTATGGCTAGTAATAGAGTTTATGAACCATAGAAAAGTTGGAATACAGTAGGTTTAACACCAATATAAATAAAGAATGAGTTCATTACAGTACCTTGAAGTGATGGTTTGTTTTCTTTTACTAACGGAGCTCACGAGATTTTCTTTTAAGTTTTGTGTTGTGAAGTTTTCAAGTTTTGGGTAAAGATTTGATGGATTATGTAATAAGGAGAGGCAAGAGCCTAAGCTTGGGGGTTCCCCAGAAGGCATTCCCTCTTTCGTCTTCGTCCATCGGTAACTTTACTTGGAGCTATATTTTTATTTGCCACATGATATGTGTTTTGCTTGGAGCGTCTTGTATGATTTGAATCTTTGCTTTTTAGTTTACCACAATCATCCTTGCTGTACACACCTTTTGGGAGAGGCACACATTAATCAGAATCCTATATACCTAAGAGATTCATCCCCACTATCTTATTTATCTTGACATGCAGCCTATCCATCTCATCACACATGACCCACACATGCCACCTCAGTAAAAAAATATCATGCATCCACATCATCCTTTTTTTCCTCCCACTGTTCCGCATGCTTTAAAACTCACACTATATATGTTTCGCCCCCATACGCCTGGGCTGTAAGGAAGTCGCTTACTTTTTTTGACACATATAGGCTACAGGAGCAAGTCGTGGACTAGCTAATTTGTTTTTACAAAAAAGCTAATTTGGTTTTGGTGAGAGGAGCTTGCTATTTGGACGTTCCAGCCCATGGGACTATCTTGGTGGAACGAATTGGAAGGTCATTGTGAAAACAAAACGTAGGTAACGTAGGTAGCCACGTGTCTGTCTGTTGTCTACTCAATTACTCCTATTGAACCGATTAATTTCCAAAATCTCTCCGTATTTTACGACGGACTCTTCATCTTCTCCATTGAGCAAACGCAAGAGTAACAGATGTAGTTAATCTCCCTTTTAAATAATGGATCTGCTCCATTGTGTGGTCTTCACCATAGCACCCCATCTCTAGAGGATTAGCAAGGTAGTCAGGTTTTGCTCTCAGAAAATTAGTGCACCGGAGTGATGAATTTGTAACCCTGTTGTCACCACCTTTACCACCATAGTTTTGGACAGGGTAAATCAGAAGGAGGCCTGAACTCGAAGCTTCCACGAGAACCGGCGGAGGGCTTCATGATGACCCTGTGCCTCTAGGTCGTCGTGTACACGATCCACGGCCGAAGTCGTGGTACACTTTGGCCGATGCCCGTGAGATCAAGAACAAGTCCCCTTATTTCAGTCATTCGACCATGCTAAGGATTTCACCCGTGAGCATGTACCTATGTCAATCCCTGATTATATATATATCACAAATTAGCCTCACACGGTGTTGTCGATTTTTCTTCCTGCATGACTCTTTCCGCTAAGTTATAGGTGAAGTTTCAAGTCGCTGTCGCCAGCTGGTATTTTCCTCATGGTATGTGATTTGTATCAGGTTGTCCCTTTCTTCCATTGCTCCATCCCTAATCGCACCTTACTATCTTTCTATTTTACCATCAGCTTATCCTGGATTAGTATTTGCCATTCCTTTATAGTTATGTTCATAGATGAAACAATGTTCATATTGTTTGCCATGTGATGATGAATGCTTATTGGTTGTACTTCTGGATTGTTGTCAATTTGTGTTATGTGGTTTCTTATATGTACGAACATCAAAGCATAGATGGTTATTGTACTTGGAGGGTTGGGTTCCATTATTTATTTTGACAAGCAAGATCGAAACAAGAAAAAAGATTACATCAAATTGACAATCAATTCTTAAGCACCACACAAATTGTTTCCCTAGATCTATGGTGCACCGTAGATAATTCATTCTTAAAGTTTACTTTTGAGTTGTCCCAGCATATATATTATCTCACTTTCGTGCCTCGGCTTTACCAGGACATCCTGTAAATTTTATCCATCGGAGATCTTGATGGAGTGGCTATGAATCATAATATTTGGAGTAAGTATGAAGAGTCCATTCTCCAAGTGTTACTGGTTATTTTCCCCAAGTTTATTCTTTATTTCAGTTTCTTTCATGAACCAAGCAGCGGGCATCCTAGGAAAGTAAGCAAATAATATGTTTTAGTTCATGTAAGTGGAAAGGGTTGGCTGCATGTTGTAATGAAAATTGTGGATGAACTTGCTGTATGAATCATCCAATTTTTGTGTATCATCTGATTAATGTAAAAACATATCTCATACATCATCTGCTGATTATAATTATAATGGTTGCTTTGTTCATACTAGGAAATATAAAAGCATTCTGAGTAGTAAATTTTGTAGACAAGGCACGACCACTACTATAACAAATACTCCCTCTGTACCAAAATATAAGTCGTTTTTTCACACTATCATAGTGTCAAAAGCATCTTATACTTGCATTTAGGTGAAAATTGCCTATGTTGAACTCATTGTAGGCCAACTGAGTGTACTGGAATTATTTCAATGTTCTCACACTACTGCTAAATCTCATCATATTTGTACAATATTGTATTTTTTTTATAACATTTCAAATGTAGATATGGATATTCCAGTAGATCATCAATATAGCATGTTTCCTTTTCATTCATCCTATCTATGCTTTTCTTCGAATATGCCGTTAGATGCTAAAATGTCCCGCAACAACGCGCGGGGTATTATCTAGTTTATTATAATACTCTATGTGCTTCACTTATACCTTTTGAGCTAGATAATTTTGCTCTAGTGCTTTGCTTATATCTTTTAGAGCACGATGGTGGTTTTATTTTATAGAAATTATTGATCTCTCATGCTTCACTTATATTATTTTGAGAGTCCCTTAGAACAGCATGGTAATTTGCTTTGGTTATGAATTTAGTCCTAATATGATAGGCATCCAAGATCGGTATAATAAAAACTTTCATAAAAAGTGCATTGAGTACTAGGAGAAGTTTGGTACTTGATAATTGTTTTGAGATATAAAATTGGTAATATTAGAGTGTGCTAGTTGAGTAGTTGTGAATTTGAGAAATACTTGCGTTGAAGGGTGCAAGTCCCGTAGCATGCACGTATGGTGACTGTTGTGTAACAAATTTGAAACATGAGGTGTTATTTGATTGTCTTCCTTATGAGTGGCGGTAGGGGACGAGCGATGGTATTTTACCAATCTATCCCCCTAGGAGCATGCGCGTAATGCTTGGTTTTTGATGACTTGTAGATTTTTGCAATAAGTATGTGAGTTCTTTATGACTAATGTTGAGTCCATGGATTATACGCACTCTCACCCTTCCATCATTGCTATCCTCTTCGGTACCGTGCATTGCCCTTTCTCACCTTGAGAGTTGGTGCAAACTTCGCTGGTGCATCCAAACCCTGTGATATAATACGCTCGGTCACACATAAACCTCCTTATATCTTCCTCAAAACAGCCACCATACCTACCTATTATGGCATTTCCATAGCCATTCCGAGATATATTTCCATGCAACTTTCCACCGTTCCATTTATCATGACACGCATCATCATTGTCATATTGCCTTGCATGATCATGTAGTTGACATCGTATTTGTGGCAAAGCCACCGTTCATAATTTTTCATACATGTCACTCTTGATTCATTGCCCTTAACGGTACACCGTCAGAGGCATTCATATAGAGTCATACTTTGTTCTAGTATCGAGTTGTAATCATTGAGTTGTAAGTAAATAGAAGTGTGATGATCATCATTAATAGAGCATTGTCCCAAACAGAATAAAATAAAAAATAGAAAGGCCAAATAAAAAAAGGAAGGCCCCAAAATATATATATATATAAAGGGGCAATGCTACTATCATTTTTTTTCCACACTTGTGCTTCAAAGTAGCACCATGATCTTTATGATAGAGAGTCTCTTGTTTTGTCACTTTCATATACTAGTGGGATTTTTTCATTATAGAACTTGGCTTGTATATTCCAACGATGGGCTTCCTCAAATGCCCTAGGTCTTCGTGAGCAAGCAAGTTGGATGCACACCCACTTAGTTTCTTTTGTTGAGCTTTCATACATTTATAGCTTTAGTGCATCTGTTGCATGGCAATCCCTACTCCTTGCATTGACATCAATTGATGGGCATCTCCCTAGCCCATTGATTAGCCGCGTCGATGTGAGACTTTCTCCTTTTTTGTCTTTTCCACATAACCCCCATCATCATATTCTATTCCACCCATAGTGCTATATCCATGGCTCGTGCTCATGTATTGCGTGAAAGTTGAAAAAAGTTTGAGATTACTAAAGTGTGAAACAATTGCTTGGCTTTTCATTGGAGTTGTGCATGATGAGAGCATTCTTGTGTGACGAAAATGGAGCATGACCAAACTATATGATTTTGTAGGGATGAACATTCTTTTGCCATGTTATTTTGACAAGACATAATTGCTTAGTTAGTATGCTTGAAGTATTATTATTTTTATGTCAATATTAAACTTTTGTCTTGAATCTTTCGGATCTGAATATTCATGCCACAATAAAGAGAATTACATTGAGAATTATGCTAGGTAGCATTCCACATCAAAAATTCTATTTTTATCATTTACCTACTCGAGGACGAGCAATAATTAAGCTTGGGGGTGCTTGATACGTCTCCAACGTATCTATAATTTTTTATTGTTCCATGATATTGTATTATCTGTTTTGGATGTTAATGGGCTTTATTTTACACTTTTATATTGTTTTTGGGACTAACCTATTGACCCAAGGCCCAGCGTAAATTGTTGTTTTTTTGCCTATTTCAGTGTTTCGCAGAAAAGGAATATCAAACGGAATCCAAACGGAATGAAACCTTCGGGAACGTGATTTTTGGAACAAACGTGATCCAGAGGACTCAGAGTGGACGTCAAGAAACGGACGAGGAGTCCACAAGGCAGGGGGCGCAACTACCCCCCTCGGCATGCCCTCCCCCTCGTGGGCCCCTTGTGGCTCAACCGACCTACTTCTTCCTCCTATATATACTCATATACCCTAAAAACACCCAGGAGCACCACGAAACCCTATTTCCACCGCCGCAGCCTTCTGTACCCAAGAGATCCCATCTTGGAGCCTTTTCCGGAGCTCCACCGGAGAGGGCATCGATCACGGAGAGCCTCTACATCAACTCCATGGCCCCTCCGATGATGTGTGAGTAGTTTACTTCAGACCTTCGGGTCCATAGTTATTAGCTAGATGGCTTATTCTCTCTCTTTGAATCTCAATACAAAGTTCTCCTCGATCTTCTTGGAGATCTATTCGATGTAACTCTTTTTGCGGTGTGTTTGTCGAGATCCGGTGAATTGTGGGTTTATGATCAAGTCTATCTATGAACAATATTTGATTCTTCTCTGAAATCTTTTATGCATGATTGGTTATCTTTGCAAGTCTCTTCGAATTATCAGTTTGGTTTGACCTACTAGATTGATCTTTCTTGCAATGGGAGAAGTGCTTAGCTTTGGGTTTAATCTTGCGGTGCTCGATCCCAGTGACAGAAAGGGAAATGACACATATTGTATTGTTGCCATCGAGGATAAAAAGATGGGGTTTATATCATATTGCTTGATTTTATCCCTCTACATCATGTCATCTTGCCTAATGTGTTACTCCATTCTTATGAACTTAATACTCTAGATGCATGCTGGATAGCGCTCGATGTGTGGAGTAATAGTAGTAGATGCAAGCAGGAGTCGGTCTACTTGTCATGGATGTGATGCCTATATACATGATCATGCCTAGATATTATCATCCCTGTTCAAGAATTCATCCGATTAACCAGTTAACTTGTCGATTAATCCCTACTCATAGGGTCACCGAGTAGCCGATAAACCGAAAATTGATTAAATGGCCGATTAACTTGCTGATTAGCCGATTAATCCCCTACTCGCTAGCCAACCGAGCAGCTACCAGTTAACGATTTCCTCAACAATGATTCTCATAATTATTCACCTTTCTATCAATTGCTCGACAGTAATTTGTTCACCCACTGTAATACTTATGCTATCTTGAGAGAAGCCACTAGTGAAACCTATGGCCCCGGGGTCTATTCTCCATCATATTAATCTTCCGTCAATAAGCTATTTCTATTATCTTTTATTTTGCAATCTTTACTTTTAATCTTTATCATAAAAATACCAAAAATATTATCTTATCATCTTTATCAGATCTCACTCTCGTAAGTGAACGTGAAGGGATTGACAACCCCTTTATCGCGTTGGTTGCGAGGTTCTTATTTGTTTGTGTAGGTATGAGGGACTTGCATGTGGCCTCCTACCGGATCGATACTTTGGTTCTCAAAAGCTGAGGGAAATACTTACGCTACTTTGCTGCATCAGCCTTTCCTCTTCAAGGGAACACCAACGCAGTGCTCAAGAGGTAGCACCCCCTGCCTCGTGGCCTCCTCATTGGTTACTTGACGTCCACTCCAAGTCCCCTGGATCACGTTTGTTCCAAAAATAACTCTCCCAAAGGTTTTATTCCGTTTGGATTCCGTTTGATATTCATTTTCTGCGAAATGCTGAAATAGGCAAAAAAACAGCAATTTGCACTGGGCCTTGGGTTAGTAGGTTAGTCCCAAAAATAATATAGAAGTGTATAAATAAGCCCATTAACATCCAAAACAGATAATATAATAGCATGGAACAATAAAAAATTATAGATACGTTGGAGATGTATCAATCTACCACGAGATTGTGATGGCTAAAACCCTAGAAGTCTAGCCTATCTGATTATGATTATGCTGCGCCTCTACGGTCTAAACCCTCTGGTTTATATAGACACGGAGGGGGCCAGGGTTGTACAAAGTCGCTTACAGAGAAAGGAATCTTCATATTGGGATGCCAAGCTTGCCTTCTATGCCAAGGAAAGTCCCATCCGGACACGGGTGGGAATCTTGGGTCTTGCATCTTCACTGTCCATCAGTCCGGCGTACCACAGTCTGGACGCCCGAGGACCCCCTAATCCAGGACTCCCTCAGTGGGGGCAAGCAATACCGTGCGCATTGCGAGAGAGGTGCCACATCGAAGTTGCATTTGGTATTTGAAAATCAAGCCACCCTTTTGATACATAAATTTGGTCCACATGCAAGTGTGTTCGTGTTCTGACCCTCTCCCACGTCATTTTTCGCCAAATTTATGAACATTAGACAAGTCGGATGACGCAACAGACACGGTTCACTCAAACTAATTGTGTGCCACGCCGGTGCCCCTGTCACGCACACATCCGCATAGTACATTGGGCACCACGAGGCTCCCCCTCTCAAAAATATCTGCTCGCCTCAAGGGTTTTTCTGTTTCATGACACACAGCTATTATCTCCGAACCGTGTGTGATGTTTCTTGTTCCCTAGAAAATAACTGCCCGCCTCGAGGGTTTTTCTGTTTCATAACACACGGTTGCTATCTCCGGACCGTGTGTGATGCACTATCATCAAAAATTTCAATAGCCCGGCATTTCACTCCCGCGTTTGACTCCCGCATAGTAAAATTTTCAATACCCGCGTCATTTCCTCAAACACCCCACCCCCCTCCACACACAGACACACAAGACACACACACACACACACACACACCAAAACCTCCTCGGGCGTGCGCGCACACACACACCCTCCCTCGCTCGAAACCCTAGCAAGGTCCCCGTCGCCACTGCCGTTGCAAGGCCTCCATTATCAACATCTGCCGGTTTGCCCATGCAGCTTAGCTACCGATCTCCATACCCAGGCCGCCTTGAGTTTCTTAGATGACACCTGCCAAACGCCCCCTTTCCCACAGATCCCCATCCCCACCCCCCACTCCAGAGCGTCGCAGCCTAAGCCCGGTTGCGCTTCTCGTGGAGCTCGAGGAGCGACTGGCCCAAAAGAGGCGTATAGTGGTCTCTTCGCCCGACGTCGCTGAGGAAGCTGACAACCATTGCTAGCGGCAGGCACTCAAGTAGCGGGCTAGAGTATGGGGGCATGTCTCGACCGCCGGCTACGACATCGAGGTCATCGACAGCGATGGCCTGAGGTAGGCTATGTCATAGGTTAAGTGGCTCACCCCCAACCCCTCGGGTTCAACCGCCGTCGATCTCATCCATGGCCCTGCCGCTGATCTCCTCTGGCTCGCTGTCAACAATTTTCCATTCTACATAGCCATAGAGCCCCTTTTGTCATTTCTGAAGGACACGTTCTGTGACGCTAGCTTGGGATCCACAGCTTCCAAGTCAGACCTCATCGACGACGACCACGAGGAGGGCACCATCTCCGGCTCTTCCAAGGGGAAAGAGCCCATCTGCTCTTCCAAGGGGAAAGCGCCCGTCTGTGACATCAGGGAGGGCACCCTATAGCCGCGCTCTTCCAAGGGGAAGGTGCCCATCTACGACAACATGGAGTGCATCCAGGGTCCGTGCTCTTCCCACGGGAACGAGCCCATCTGTGACAAGTAAGGAAACCCATGATTTTTTTATCGTGTCTCTTCACAGGGGGAAACCCATGATTTGTTTTGCCGAGTCCCTTTTGTAGTGTAGTGAGAATATGTCCAGTTTTAATTGCTATATCTGGTTGTTTGCAGTATGCCTTGTTTATTTCAGTTGTTCACAATGTGATGCTCTATATGTGTAATTATTTACTGTGCAATAAATTTCACCAATCCAGATTTAAACATACCGATAGGAATGCATATATTTGCTTGTTGTTAAGCCTGTTATAGCTAGCATATGTCTCTTTTAAAGTTTTTTGATTGTTTGGTTGTTTTGTAACATCCCAAAATTCTAAATTTTGGAATGTCATATTAAATAAATAGATTTGATTGATTGTTTCATTGTTGTCTGATTGATTGACTGACAGTGAGTGCAATTCGAAACTTTTTGAAAGTTAAATGAGAGGGAATAAAAGGACTTTCCCAAACTTTCATTTTATTTTATGATCTCCGTGAATTCAAATACAAAACCCTAGAGAGAAGATGACATGATTTCTTCCATTTATTTAAATGAAAAGGGTTTTGAAAAGATTTGAATTTTATTTGGAAATATTTTCCAATTCAGAAACTTTAAGCAACTCAATGATTTTCATGAGAGAAGATAAAATGACCTCTTCAAAACATATGAAATATGAGTTGGAAGTTTAAAAAGGATCAATTTCAAAGTCCTTTTGAAATTATTTTCAATTTGGAGTTATTTGGGTTTTATTCAAATTATTTTTCTCCAAAATAAAAATATATGGAAAATAGGGTAACATGATTCCCTACATCAAAAAATTGGAGATAAATAAATTTGAAATCATTTTGGTATTTTTAAAATGATTTTTATTGGATTTTAGTAGGGCAGTAGCACTCGTTGAATTATTTGAATTTTTCTCAATTTTATATGACTTGACAAAAATGTCCACGTTGTAGAAAATCTTTTTCTAAAAACTTTTATATATAATATGCCTATATATAATTTTATGTTATTTTTGTTATACAATTTTCCTTCTATTTCTATTTAAAAAATAAATGTACATGCGGCCCATAATTATTTACCGCCCACACGCGTAGCATAGTGGCAACAGGCGCCTCACCTTTTTTCTCCTAAATGGGCCAGGCCCAGCCAGCCTTTTCATTTATTTACTTAGGCCGAATTTTGTTTTTTTTACGGCGCGTGGCCGGCCAAGGCCTTTAGGCCCGTGCGAGGCGTTTAGCCTTTTTCTTCTGTGTTTCGTTTATTTTCGTCTACGTTTAGTCCCACATTGCCTAGTCTTTGACTTCTAAACCTCTTTTCCACTTATAAATATAGACCCTTAGAGCCTTCAAAAATCATCTAATTTGGGCTAAATCAATATTTTGGTTTGACTAGATTCATTAAAGAAAAATATTTTTCTCCTCTCCGGCGAGACTTCTGAAAATTGTCTCCTCTCCCCGAAGTCGTTTTTTCCTCTATCTTATAAAAGTATCTTTTTTCATATTTTTTATACTCCCGTAGCTTATTACTTCTAGTACGGTAGAATAATTAGATTACCAATTAGTCTCTGTGTTTATATATTAGACCTAAAATTCTTTTAGTCGTAGCTATTTTTCTTCCGTAAAACAGCTTGACCCTGATTTTTCAAATAGCCTTAACTTTTTACTCGTTCATCCAAATTAGATGAAACCAGTGTCTATAGTTTTGTCTTGTTTTCACCTATCTAGTGAACATGTCACATCAACTTTTTGAAATTTTCAAATTTTGAAATTTTTTTAGATTCATATTCAAACTTCTTTTGATCATAACTTGAGTTTTATAACTCCGACTTAATTGATTCTTTTTGCAAATCGAAGCTCTTGACCTAAACTTTCCGATAAGGCCAAATTCACATAATTTTGGTACTGTTAGAAATTGTTTTATGTTGCAAGAGTTATTTGCTTGGTTTTGATGTTTTCCAAAGTGTCTTCTTCGTTCTTCCCGATCTTTTGAGTGATTATTTATGTGTGGTTACTATTGCTTGCTCACGATAGATTGAACGGAGTGTGACGAGTAGAACTATCTGGAGTTATGAGTGCGAATCATCTTCATCAATAGTACAAGGCAAGTTCACACTTTCATCATACTTTTCATTACCCAGTTTTTATGCATTAGTTTCAACCCTTGAACACTGCATGGTTAGGACTTGATAACATGTGGTATTGGGAAGTAGTAGATGAGGTAGGAACCTATTGTCTTGCATTTAACCCTGGGAGTTACTACGTTATGCTTACTGCTATGCTATGCTCGTACACGTGGTTTGGTTTGAGTGATTCATGACAGATGTGAGAGTTATTATTAATGGTTAGCTTAAGGTGGCTACTTTAATACACATCTGGGTGCAATGGTAGGGGCACCCTGGAGCACCCAATGGTTTACTCGGGCACCTGGAGAACCCAGTGCTTGCCCAAGGGGATCCCGGAGGACCCATGTGATCACCCTAGGGAATGCCACTCAGGCTCAAAGGGATCATAAGATTATTCATGCTAGAAACTTCCGTGGGCAGCCACAAGCCATTATGGGCTCTGGCATAGTTGACTAAGTTGCGTGAGCTCTTGAAGAGGTGGACTAGCCGATGTAGGGGGATTGTAGGTGTACCGGTCTGCCCGGAGTAAAGAGTTAATGCTTCTGAAAGACTGTGTCTCGGTCATCCATTTCTCAAACATCATGTAGTGCAAGAAATCCAATGGAGAAGATCAAGTCTTGTGGGGAAAAGTGCGCAAACCTCTGCAGAGTGTACAAACTAATCATGGTTAGCCGTGTCCCCGGTTATGGACGTCTTGAGTCTCTGGTTCTTGAATTATCATGTTGATATCAACACTTTATTTAATTAATTTGATGGGCTTAATGATTATTATTTTGGGATTGAGTTGGTTAAATAAAATATATTCCTTTGCAGTAGGGAAAAATTGGCTTTTAGTAAAAACATGATAACCATAGAGCTTTTCCACCAGCCATATATGCATGTAGTGATAGCTGTTATTCATCATTATCCTATGGTGTGAATTTGCCAGTACATTCAATGTACTGACCCTTTGTGGCTGCAACGTCTCATGTTGCAGGACTTCTTACGACGAGTAAGTGATACGTTAGGGTTATGATTTCTACACTCAACTTTGTCGTTGGTGTTGATGGGAATCCACAACCTTGTTGTTACTTCCGCTGTTTGGATTGAGGTAATAGTATTTACGTTACTTTATACATGTGATTTACCTCTGTTATAAATCCTTGAGTACTGTGTGTGTCAGCATACCGATCCAGGGATGACACTTAAGCACAGAAACTTGACCGTTTAAGGTCGGATCGCTACAAGATGGTATCAGAGCACATGTTGACTGTAGGACGTGACCCCTAGAAACTGGCAAGACCATAGGAAAGATTTTCTCTACAAACTTCATTTTTAGAAGATCTTTTACCTCTCCTCTTTTCTGAGCTTTATCAAAATATTTCCCTTTTAGTGAGATTATACCCCTTTCCCCTTTGGACAACATGAGGAATCGACTGATGAGACCACTCCAAGGAGTACAAGATATCGGACAACCAAGATCACTTCAGGATGAAGAGGATTTTACCGTGCATTAGAATAATGGAAACCTCAATGGTTGAAGACTCCGAATACTAGGAGAATTTGAAGGCTCTGAAGAATTTCTAGATTGGTATGACCAAGGAGGGTTACCCTTATGGAACTTGTGAGACTATTGAAGCTGTCAATACCCGAGATCAAGGTGTATCGGAGAAAGACCGAAACATGGAGAGTTAAAAAAACTCAAAGATTTTGTCAAGAAAACCCCAAGGCAAGAGATGGCAATTATGGAATGAAAGCTCATGGCAATGACATGGGCATAAACACGGTTATCCGTGATGTCATCGCCCGCTGATGCTATTGTCACCGTGCTGAGTTAAGGATGCATTTCTTCAGAAGGATTGGATGGTAGAAGGTTGATGGAGCACCTATCAGTAAGATGAAGTTTTAACCTTAGCTGGTGTATCACCGGGATTTGGAGTATTACATCAAGAATTATAAAATGGATCTTTAGGAAGCCGTATTTGACAAAGAAGCATTTTCGTGAAGAACTCAGGACCCCAGAAGCTGAAAGTAGCCAAGCGAGAGGAGCAAAACCTCGAGAATACCGGAGATTTGTTAGGAACTGAAGGACAGTAGGACCATGGCTCATGCGAAGGGTGTTGAAACCCAGAAGTTTGGAATGCAACTCCAGAATATTCAAGGATGTCACGAGAGACTTTGCTACAACAGGGATGAGCTGGCAAAAAGGATTTAAGAAAGACAAGCATGATCGGAAGAAGCCATTGGAGGCATGAACAAGACTTGAAGAGTTAGACGACCTTGAAGATATATTGACCTTTAGAAGACCAAACCCCTGTTATATACCTATGTTAGATGCGACGATTGTGAGCTGTCATTTGTTTGATGTTTTCCGACAGCCACAAAATAAAATCTATCTTTTCAAAACTATTGTTTGTATTGTATGTATCCCTCTCCATCTCTCTCATCTCACCCCAAAACCCATGGACCCAATAGAGGATGAATGGAGATGAACTCATATTTTCTGGACCGATGACTCAATTGGAGACAGACCGATGGATTCAGAACATGGGAAGATCATATGAAGAATAACACTATAGCCGGAAAGGATATGGCCCAGCATGCTCTTCAGTGCTTTGAAAGAGGTGTTGCTACCTGGTGGAAGATGTAGCAAACCATCAATGGATGGCAAGGAGTAACCACTTGGAAAGAATTTAAGTTGACTTTGCCAAAGTCTCGGCTTGTGTCCCAGAAGTTGAAGCCTTATGGAAATGATATGAAGAAACCTTGTGCATGCAAGCTCTGTGGAGAAATAGGGCACAACCATAAGGAACACAAAGATGAATGCCCTAATTGTGAAGAAAGTCACCCAGCTGAAGAATGCCCAACTAGGCATATTACTTGTTTCTTATTTGAAGGGACTACCCACTACCCTGCTCAGTGTCACATTTACCTCGTGGTTCAAAGAACCATCCAACTGAAGAAAGAAGCAATGAAAGGAGCCCTCATGGAAATTTTAGAAGAACCAGTGATGAAGGAAGAGGTGAAGGACACACCCAAAGAAGACCCAATTAAACCATGCACTAAGTCATGCTATTCATGTGGAGAAGAACACATCTCCCAGAATTGTCTGGATGGGGATCTAGTAAAATTCCTGACAGAGGAAGTAGAGTATGACCCACAGGAAATAGAAGCCCTAATTGGAATGGAAAAATCCAGGAAGAGAAATAGATTGGATTCCAGGAAGGACCTGAGTAATATCACCTGTTTTAGGTGCAAGGAGTCAAGGCACTACTCCAGCGGTTGCCCAAAAAGGAAACCTCGAGACTTGTCAGAAGTAATATGTTTTCGTTGTAATGGAGCAGGGCACTATGCCAGAGAATGCCCCGAGGAGAAGGAGACTTGTGCTAAATAGTTGAGTTTGCAACAAAAGAAATATAGTAGTAGCAGTGGGAACAATTCTTTTATATTGAGGTGTTGAGTTGAGGCATGTAATGGAAGTGTAGGAGATTATAATAATTTGAGGATCAATAAAGTTAGTATCGTGGGTACTGATTTGGATTTTATGAGTTGTTACTCTATGAAGAAAGTTTTTGACCATTGTTGAGGATATGAGTACTATGGTCTATGGATGAATTTGTGCATGCATTTTAAGGGTGGTATTACCCTGTGAGGACACTTGACCCCTGGAAGGGATAATGATGTTCCACGGAGTGGACTTTGGACAAAGTAAGTACGAGTTTTATCTCGATATGTGGGATACCCTAAGATTATGAGAGGATGAAGTACTATTGGATATAAAGGAGGTAGAATGTTGGTAATGTGGAGCAAGTGTAACCCCACGATGAGTCTGAGTAATCACGTCTTAATTTGGTACAAATAGAAGGAAGGGAGATAGTACAATTGGATGGATTTAAGAATGCTAGGAAGCTAGATGTTGGAATAATGATCAGTTGCCCCCGATGATGATTTCAAGGTTTACAAGTGATGAGATGGGCCATAACCCACAGGCACCAGGACCTGCCAAGAAGCAAGCACACTTTGCTGAAGGAAAAACCCTGGAAGAAGTTACGATTTTATCAACAGACGATCTTATAGAAGTTTACGCAAAACCTGAGAGTTGTGAAGAAACGGTAGATGTTTGTTTGGCTTGCAGAATCAATGGATTTATCCGGACTTGGTTCGACGACAAGAGAAATTCTGCAATGCTTGTGAGGATGACCGAGTGTTAGAATGCGAGATTCGCTAAACCATATACGAGGTAATGATTTGGGTGCAGGATGGATTGATCACCATACCAACTTACTCTTATTATTCGCCTTGCTATATGGGATGGTAAATCTGAGTGACTTACCCATAGTAGAGCGACGACGATCGAAACCTTGTTTGAACCTTAGAATGGTATGACAATTTTTCCTCTTGTACAAGGTAGCTGTTGGCAACCGTAGGTCATACGATGAGGTTCAAGCCTAGACCCGTTTTCTGCAGGGACCCAGTCAAATTGTTTGATGACCACCATGAGATATCGATAGTTGTTTAGTATTGGTGCTAGACCCGTCAGCTCAGAAGACCCAGTCTCAGAATAACATTACCAAGATGAAAGGACAGAAGGATTGAGGAAAAGGTTATGCTGCTACCGGAAGAGCCCAGAGAAGGAATTTTCCTGAAAATCTGAAAAGACCGACACTGTCAAGAATAAGGATGGGGTGTATGAATTTTGATGGAACCGTAACCATGTTTCTAAGGGTGGTAGCACCCCAGACCCCGTGTTGGTCGATGGATTTTGAGAAGACCCCCGAACCTAACCTATTTCTTTCTAGCCTCTTCGAATCTCGAGGACGAGATTCATTTTAAGGGTGGTAGGTTTGTAACATCCAAAAATTCTAAATTTTGGAATGTTATATTAAATAAATAGATTTGATTGATTGTTTGATTGTTGTGTGATTGATTGACTGAAAGCGAGTGCAATTCGAAACTTTTTGAAAGTTAAATGAGAGGGAATAAAAGGACTTTCCCAAACTTTCATTTTCTTTTATGATCTCCGTGAATTCATATACTTTTCAAATACAAAACCCTAGAGAGAAGATGACATGATTTCTTCCATTTATTTAGATGAAAAGGGTTTTGAAAAGATTTGAATTTTATTTGGAAATATTTTCCAATTCAGAAACTTTAAGTAACTCAATGATTTTCATGAGAGAAGATAAAATGACTTCTTCAAAACATATGAAATATGAGTTGGAAGTTTAAAAATGATCAATTTCAAAGTCCTTTTGAAATTATTTTCAATTTGGAGTTATTTGGGTTTTATTCAAATTATTTTTCTCCAAAATAAAAATATATGAAAAATAGGGTAACATGATTCCCTACATCGGAAAATTGGAGATAAATAAATTTGAAATCATTTTGGTATTTTTAAAATGATTTTATTGGAATTTAGTAGGGCAGTAGCACTCTTTGAATTATTTGATTTTTTTCCCGATTTTATTTGACTTGAAAAAAATTCAATGTTGTAGAAAATATTTCTCTGAATTTTTTTATATATAATATGCCTATATATAATTTTATTTTATTTCTGTTATACGGTTTTCCTTCTGTTTCTATTTAAAAAATAATTATACATGCGGCCCATAATTATTTACCGCCCACACGCATAGCATAGTGGCAGCGTGCGCCTCACATTTTCTTCTCCTAAATGGGCCAGGCCCAGCCAGCCTTTTCATTTATTTACTTAGGCCGAATTTTGTTGTTTTTTTATAAAAAAAACTACGGTGAGAGGCGTTTGGCTTTTTTCTTCTCTGTTTCGTTTATTTTCGTCTATGTTTAGTCCCACATTGCCTAGCCTTTAACTTCTAAACCTCTTTTCCACTTATAAATATAGATTCATAGAGCCTCAAAAAATCATCTGATTCGGGTTAAATCAATATTTTGGTTTGACTAGATTCATTAAAGAAAAATATTTTTCCCCTCTCCGGTGAGACTTCTGAAAATTGTCTCCTCTCTCCGAAGTCATTTTTTTCCTTTATAAATATAAAGGTATCTTTCTTTATATTTTTTATACTCCTGTAGCTTATTACTTCTAGTATGATAGAATAATTAGATTACCAATTAATCTCTGTATTTATACATTAGACCTAAATTTGTTTCAGCGATAGCAATTTTCTTTCGTAAAACAGCTTGGCCCTGATTTTCCAAATAGCCATAACTTTTTACTCGTTCATCCAAATTAGATGAAACAAGCGCCTATAGTTTTGTCTTGTTTTCACCTATCCAGTGAACCTGTCACATAAACTTTTTAAAATTTTCAAATTTTGAAATTTGTTCAGATTCATATTCAAACTTCTTTTGATCATAACTTGAGTTTATAACTCCGATTTAATTGATTCTTTTTGCAAATCGAAGCTCTTGACCTAAACTTTCTGATAAGGCCAAATTCACATAATTTTGGTACTGTTAGAAATTGTTTTATGTTGCAAGAGTTATTTGCTTGGTTTTGATGTTTTTCGAAGTGTCTTCTTCGTTTTCCCGATCTTTTGAGTGATTGCTTATGTGAGGTTACTATTGCTTGCTCACAATAGATTGAACGGAGTGTGACGAGTAGAACTATCAGGAGTTATGAGTGTGAATCATCTTCATCAACAATACAAGGCAAGTTCACACTTTGATCATACTTTTCATTGCCCAGCTTTTATGCATTAGTTTCAACCCTCAAACACTGCATGGTTAGGACTTGATAACATGTGGGTATTGGGAAGTAGTTGATGAGATAGGAACCTATTGTCTTGCATTTAACCCTGGGACTTACTACGTTATGCTTACTGCTATGGTATGCTCGTGGACGTGGTTTGGTTTGAGTGATTCATGACAGATGTGAGAGTTATTATTAATGGTTAACTTAAGGTGGCTACTTTAATACACATCTGGGTGAAATGGTAGGGGCACCCTGGAGCACCCAGTGGTTTGCCCGGGCACCTGGAGAACCCAGTGCTTGCCCAAGGGGATCCCGGAGGACCCGTGTGATCACCCTAGGGAATGCCACCCAGGCTCAAAGGGATCATAAGATTATTCATGCTAGAAACTTCCGTGTGTAGCCACAAGCCATTATGGGATCTGGCATAATTGAGTAAGTTGCGTGATCTCTTGAAGAGGTGGACTAGCAGATGTAGGGGGATTGCAGGTGTATCGGTCTGCCCGGAGTAAAGAGTTAATGCTTTTGAAAGACTGTGTCTCGGTCATCCGTTTCTCAAACATCATGTAGTGCGAGAAATTCAACGGAGGAGATCGAGTCTTGTGGGGAAAAGTGCGCAAACCTCTGTAGAGTGTACAAACTAATCATGGTTAGCCGTGTCCCCGGTTATGGACATCTTGAGTCTCTGGTTCTTGAATTATCATGTTGGTCTCAACACTTTATTTAATTAATTTGATGGGGTTAATGATTATTATTTTGGGATTGAGTTGGTTAAATAAAATATATTCCTTTGCAGTAGGGAAAAATTGGCTTTTAGTAAAAACATGATAACCATAGAGCTTTTCCATCAGCCATATATGTATGTAGTGATAGCTATTACTAGCGAGTAGTGCGCGGCGGCGCGCCGCGCTGCATTAATTTGTTTGAAATTTGCTTTTATGGACTTCTTCCGAATTGTTGTACGTTTTGCATATGTGTCTTTATAGCGTTCTCGATGAAGATTTCACATTATGGTAGTTAAAACGGATTATGCTGCAAATCCTGAAGCAGAAATGTACAAAACAAAAAAACTTTGCTAGATCAAATTCATCAAAAATAAGAGTTGCTACATTGACGAACACATGTAGATTAAACAATACTTCACTGGATGTTATGTACGCAAATTCCTTTGAGAGAACATATCTAGGCCGAGCTGCTAAATATGGACAACTTATTTCTCATCCAAGGGTCCACATAGTTGGATTGCACGATTGCACCTGAAGTGATGATGGTATGCTAGTTGCGCCTGCTGTACTCTGAAGCTGAGCGCATCAGAGAGAGAGAGAGAGAGAGAGAGGACGAGATGGATCCAGAACATCTTCCCCAAATAATTTCCTCTAGTGGATTGACCGGTCACGACTCCCATGTCTTCTCTCTTGCGTGCTAGTGCTCGCCGCTGCAGCCGCTCGCCCGTGACCCGGTCTGCCGGAGTCACGGGTCACGCCGGTGCCCGGCACCCTGCTTCTCGTTTGTGCTCTTGACCGCCAGAGACTGAGCTCTCCCAGAGACCGATTCCAAGACCGCGTGCAACCTCGAGGAGATCCTGGCTCGTGCGGAAGGAGGCGGTCAGCCATGGCCGTCGCTGCAGCAACGGAGCCCGCGCTGGCCCGCCCGCTCGGCAGCTGATGCGGAGGTGGTGGGATTTGCGAAGCCCACGAGGGTGACCTCTGTCGGATCTGGTGCCCACGCGTGGTAGTCGACGCGGCAGGACTTGCGGGGGAGCAGGTGATTTTGGAGCTGGAGGTGGATGGGGGGATGGAGCGCCGTGGACTGTGCGAGGACACTGTCTGATCCTATGTGCCTAGCGTCAGCGACTTTCCTGCTGCATAGCTAGATGCACGGCGGCTGAACATCTTCCTCATGGAGTTGTAGACTGGTTTTGCTCTTTGTCCCTGACCGCAGGAGGTGCATCGGTGAGTAGCTTTTGCCTTAGCTCAATTCCTATTCAGTGCAGGCTAAGTTTTGGGAAGTTTTGACTCTGGGCAGTAGTGCGTGCCTGATGCAAGTTGATCTGCTGATGGTTTTTATGTGTTTTATTGGGTAATATATACTCCCCACGTAAACAAATATAAGAGCGTTTAGATAACTACTTTCGTGATCTAAACACTTTTACATTTCTTTACAGAGGGAATAATTTTTTATCCATTGAACTTTCTTCTAGTTGTAGCAGGCGTCGTCCTTGGCTTACCCAAAGGGAAAGGAAATAATATCCTCAATGATTGTCTAAAGAAAAGAAATTAGATTTAAGTACTAATATTAAGGTTGAATATAACATGCCTTCATAAATCACTCCTCACATATTTTAAAGTCAATAGAAATTGTATGGTAATTATGAACACAATTTGTTGGAAAGAACTAAATTAACTGTATAAGGGTATTTTGATTCAAGCAACCCTTCAATTGTTGGTAGTGTTTTTTATTTAAAGAAAATGATCATCAATTCAGAACATTCATAATATTAATAGAGTGTTGCCCTCCCGTCCTTCAAATCCTAATTTTGTTTCTTTTGGTTGTGTTGATTATTTGTTCCTTCTTTGGCTCTCCATAAGGAAATATGGTGAAAATAAGGGTTAACATAAGATAGTGTCAAGGGGAAATTGACTATCACCACCAGGCGGCAATAAACTATACCGCACATCATGACAGAGGAAGGAAATCCATATTCTTGTCAGCTATTAACACTGTATGTCTTTGTGTATGACATTTGGCTGGCAAACTCACAGTTCATTATGTCAAATGAGAAATGAGACAAAACACTCTATTGGCTGACTGTCAACATGCGAAATCAAACTATTAGTCTTTCTATACCTTTGTAGACAGAACACTCTTCTAGCTAGTGTCTGAACTTTGTACCTTTGTAGACAGAACACTCTTCTAGGTATTGTCTAAATGGTCCTAGATAGTGCTTCCCTGCCGGTGTGATTTAGCCATAAATTATACATAGTTACACTTAAAAACTGTCCAGGTAGAGTAAAAGCACACCATAATATATGACAGTGCCGATTCTATCAATGTCTCTAAAGTAATGAGACTCTTTTCATAAAATAAAAACACCGCCTTCCCAAATATTATATCTAAGATATTAAAATTCTAAGGCCTTGTTCGGTTAGTTCATAAGATGCATATTTCTTTTCTTCCAACATCTTGCTTTCTGGCAAACCAAAGAAGATATAAAATTTGTACCTCAGCCAAAGAGCATCCCATGGTGCTCCACCTGCATGCTCTGAGCAAACACCACTTGAACAGTCTGATTTAGGTCCAAAGAAGATACAAAATATGTACTTCAGCCAAAGAGTACCCCATGGTGCTGCAAATGCGCACGTCCGACCAAACACCACATAACTGGCACATTAAGAAATATTCATAAGAAAAATTTCCATTCCAGGATAAACATCTCTAAAAACAAAACTGCTCACAACTTGGAGCATGCATGTGTTTCCCGATCTATCATCTCACGCACCTGTTTTTATTCCAGTGAAGAGTCTGTAGTCATACAACAGTGTTTTCAGTTCTGCATGGCAATGCCATCCATCTGCTACCCCTCCTCAATTTGTGAAACAACTACAAAGAAAGTAAGTCAAAAGACCATGTACTCACCATGGTCTCAGGCTATGTGAAGTGTATAGCCCATCATCTTGCAATTCCTTGAGAATACCCCTGCCAAGTGCATAATATAAATGAAGTTGCTACCTTTTCTCGAAAGTCATTCTTCGATTCGAATCCGATTAAGTTGATTTGATGAGGGCATTGTTCATGCTTCCGCCTCCTTGGACCTTCAGCGGGAGGCTCCAAATTTTATAATTGGGGCCGAACCTAGGGCAGAAAAGATAATACGAATGGAACAAATCAAGAGTGAAGAAAAATACCATGTCATAAATTCTTTTAGAAACTTTCCGTAAGTTCTGACATCATCAGATGCAAACTCGTTCCGCCAGGTGGACTGAAATAAGTTGATACCGTATTAACGAAAATTATTGAATAGAAATCACTGGCTTCGTTGCCGAACTGAGGTAACATCTCTATCCCCATGGGTGAAAAAACAATCCCAAAATCTAAAAAGTGGCCGCGCGCTAATTGACGAGAACGAGCGGCCGGGCTTTCTAGCCATGCATGAGTTGTTTTTTTGTCTGCTAGTGTATGTCGTTATCAGTATTTAATGTGTTCACACTAGTTAATCTGATTTGAAAGAAATAGCTTCATGTACAATTATTTCGGTTTTCCGAATTTTTAAAAAGTCATATCTTTCAAACCGCGCGTCGGAATTCAGATCCGTCTTCACTGTTGAATTCTTTGCGACGAGATCTTTCAAACTAGATCCCGCATGACTATGTTTCGACGAAATTTTTTGATGTCAACTTTCGCGCTATATTGTGCAACTTTAGTACTGTTTTGTGCAACTTTAATACTGCATAGTGCAATTTTTTTCAAACCTGGTTTTTTGGAGCTGCATCCACAATAGTTGTAGTTGCACACATAGTAGTCCTAGTTGGCACTGGCATGGCCACAGAGTTGCACAATCTGGTCCGCATAGTCGCGTATGAATTGTCATAGCTTGTAATGTAGTCTAGTTGCACACACATTGATGTTTAGTTGACATGTAACATAGTCTAGTTGCGCACACATTGATGTTTAGTTGACACGACACTAATTGCACACACATATGCTCAGTTGGCTTGTAATTTAGTCTAGTTGCACACGTATTGATGTTTTAGTTGGCAGGACACTAGTTGCACACACATATGCGCAATTGACATGGCAATGTAGTCTAGTTGCACACAAATTGATATTTAGTTGGCAGGACTAGTTACACACATATATGCTCAGTTGGCGTGGCAATGTAGTCTGGTTACACACGCATTGATGTTTAGTTGGCAGGACTATTGGCACACACATATACTCAGTTGGCGCGACAATGTAGTCTAGTTGCACACACATTGATGTTTAGTTGGCAGAAGGACTATTGGCACGTGCATATGCTTAGTTGGCGCGGCATGTACTCTAGTTACACACATATTGATATTTAGTTGGCAGGAAGACTAGTTCATCGAAACATCCCCATATGGGATCTATTTTTGAAGAGCACGTCGCGAGGGTTCCAACGATGAAAACGGATCTTAATTTTGAAGTGCGATCTAAAAGTTATGACTTTTTAAAAATTTGAAAATCTAAAATAAATGCGTTCATATATGTTCACATGTTTGCTTTTGTAGTACTTTTTTTAATACGTGATACTTTTTCTAATTAAAATTGTTTTATCAATTGAAAGAGACAAATTATTACCTTTTATGGATTAGGGACTAAAATTGTCTATTTTAGACCGGCCGTTCGGGACGACTAGCGAGCAGCCGCCCGCTCGCTAGATCGGTCCAAGAACAATATAACAAGGAAAGAAGACATGGTAAAGATAATATGGTAGTTGGAGGGGAAAAGAAGGAAGGAAGGGGAGATGGTCGTGCCTGCAACATCCACCTCACGTGGATTTGGCCGCTCGTCCGAGGCCTCGCCTGTGAGTAACAAAAAACCAATGCGATATACCTCGCCTCAAACTGGTGCTTGCTACTGTGCTCCATGTGCAGACCTCACCGGTGCGTCGGCTGTCGGTTGGAGGCGGCGGCGGAGCACGACGATGGTGAAGTAGACCCAGCATGATGCGCCATGACCACCACATTGAACGTTCTAATGCGGTTTTCCATGATCAGATACTTCGTCTCCAACTGCCGGAGGCAAGATGGTGCTAGAGCCTGGAGAGAATGGATGCGGCAGTGAGGCGGAAACTGAATCGAGAAGACCAATCTAGGGAAGTATGTGGAAACTGAATGAAGGACCAACATAGCAAGGAGCTACTTATAGGCAAGCAAAAGGAGACGAAAAAAGAACCCACCAGAAAGACCAAGAACACAACGTGTCCATCCATAACACAGAGAGACAACTATACAACAGGCAAACGTGGCCACATGCATGCATGAGCCATGCAGCGGTGCTAAAAACAAAACCAACCCATACATCTTTAGAAGAGCCACGCGCGGTCAACCTAATCTTTTGGCATGAGACAAAATATGACGCCCCGAGACCGATGCTCGAGAAGACTTCCATATGTTTCAGATTTTCGCCGTGTGTTTCATTTGTGCCTGTCCTTTTATTTTTGCATGCCATCATGCCATCATCTTATAAATCTTTTGCAACTCACTAAATAAATTGCATGGATCTTCGGTCCATTTAAACCAAAGGAATTCACATGATGAGTTCTCTTCATAACATATCCTCCTAATATTTAGGGAGCTATTATAAAATATTTCATTAAGTCGGAATCACCCATAACACAATTACACTACACTTCAACTCTTTCCTTACCCGACTCATCCTCCTACCCTTCCATTTCGACCTTTTAAGTTAAATTGCAAATTGGGTTTGCAATTTTACTTTCTCCATTAATGTTTCAAATCTGCCCATAAATCACATCTATTGTGTAGGGTCACCTCCTATAATTTCAACCCATTTGGAGTTCATTTGAATGGGTTTCGAAATTAAAACTTGCCGAGTTAAATCCAACGCGTGTGGATTTTTCTTCCTCTAAAAATCCTCAGGCCATTTTTATCAAATTCCCCGTATTTTTGCGAGTCCGGGAAATTTATCCGCGTACTCAAATTCTTTCCCTAACCTCCCTTTTTCCTTTTCTTCTCCTTAATTGTTTTTCTGCTAAAAATAAGAGAGTGTGAGAGAGAGAAAGAGCCCAGCCAAGATCCAGGCGCAACCCCTTCTCTTCTGGGCCGGCCTCCAAGGCCCAACCGCACTCCCCCGTAACCCTAGCCCGATCCCCATCTCACCCTTTCCCTCGTTCCCCTCAGCGCCGCCAGAGTCCCCCATCTCCATCGATCCCCATCCCTCTCTCCCTCGTTCACTCATCTCCCCTTTTCCCTCGTGCGCCATCTGTGCGAGAGAGAGAGAGCTCCGCCACCGGCTCCCTCTCCTTCTCTCGCGGCTCCCTCTCTCCCTCTACAGCGCACCTCCCATGGCGCCATCACCCCACGCCAAGTCCTCACGTGCGCCGGAGCGCTGTGCAGTTGCGTTGCTGCCTGCCCGCGAGCCTCCTCCGAATGTCTCCTTCCTCGCGCCCGTCCAGCAGGCCACCAGCGAGCCCCGCTTCTGCGCCTTCCCCGAGCTGCGTCCGTCGCCCGGCATGGCCCATGAGACCTGCAGCATCGCCGGCACCCTGCAGCTCATGCCGTCCCGTTCGCAGGCCCGGCGAGCCGGACCTCTCCGTCGCCCTCGCCTCCACCTCCGTCCCCATGGCGCTGCGGCCTCGTCGCTCCCCTGCCTCTTTGTTGCGCCAGGGACCCGAGCCCTCCACTAGCAGGACCTGCCATGGACGCCTAGGTCTATTGCTCCAACCCACGCCTCAGGCAGCCTTGCCGTCGTCGTTTCCTAGCCAGGAGGCCACCCGATCTGGACGCCCACAGACCTCCGGCCATCTTCGGTTGCTGCCCGCTGGCCTCGTCGCTCCTCTTGTCACTGCCAAGGCGCGGCAACCAGGGAAGCTCAAGACCGCCTTCGGGGTTTTCGCCAAGTTCGTCCACCGCCAGAACGAGTCGGAGATCCATCGATGCATCTCCTTGTTGGAACCTAACAAGTACCACTGGTTACGCCAAGTTCGACCATGCGGGTTCGCCAAGTACCCCACCGTCAAGACCGGACCGACAAGTACCCCAACGTCATGTGAACAACGACCATCGTCGAAGACCCGAGTAGCAAAACGTCAGGTACCTATGACCGAAGAACGCCATGTACCTCTCCGAAAAACGAGCATGTACCACTACGTCCGGAGACCTCGAACCCATCAAGTCCGACAACGTTTGTGTACAATTACCGACGACGTGCATGTTGCCAAGTACCCTCTCCGGATCGTCATGTTTGACTACCGATAAACATGTACCACTACCGTCGCCGAGATTGCGAGAACCTCTACCGTCGACCCTAGAGCATGAGAGAACGACTACTTCCACTACGAAGGTCCCGAGAACGTCTACTTCCCCTTCTCCGCTTCGAACTTGATCTGTTCCAATAAAGGCACGCTTCGAAGGTATAACCCCGAGACGACCGCCCGTGAACGAATGCATGTGTGATGTATGAGATGCTCGAGCTTGCGCCGTGACCGAATTGTCGGTGCATGTTGCCCCTCTTTTGCCTTGTCACCATCGTCGACTCATGGGACGCCCGGTATCCGGGAGTGCCCCACCATCTTTTGCACGTATCCGCATACTTCTCCTTTGCATCAGTATCTCAATCGAGTTACCGGAACCGGAACGTTGCAGTGGCACCGTTTTTCGTTATTGTTGTCGTGGCACCCCTTTTCCTTTCCACCACGGTGACAAATGCTTCATATTGCTCTTGTCAACTTTTAACAAAAATGGCATAAAACTTGCTCATGTCACCCGCATCATGACAAGAACAACTAAAATGTTTAAAATTGTTGTTTGCATTAAATTGCTAAATGCATATGGGGATTTTCCGGACTTGTCGTTTTGTTGTTCCGGCCTCATTTAAACTTGCCTAGATAGATAATTTCTTATGCTTCCCCTCTTGCCATGCTAACAACATTTAATATTGTTGAGTACCTAAACAAGAGAGAACTAATTAAGTCATCTGGTGTTTCGTCAATATGCAACTCGTTGCATATTGAGCTCCATTTAATTTGTACGATTGTTTGTGCATTTTGCCATGCCATGCCTCATTAAACCGGACATGCATCATACTTGTTTGCGCATCGTGCCATGCTTATGTGATGGTTGTTTACCATGTGGTTTGCTTTCTTTCCGGTGTTGCTTCTTCGGGTTAGTTCCGATAATGTCACGTTGTGAGGATTCGTTCGACTTCGTCCGTTTGTCTTCTTCATGGACTCATTCTTATTCCTTTTGGGATCTCAGGCAAGATGACCATACCGTCGAAATCACTTTTATCTTTGCTTGCTAGTTGCTCGCTCTTTTGCTATGCCTATGCTGCGATACCTACCACTTGCTTATCATGCCTCCCATATTGTTAAGCCAAGCCTCTAACCACCTTCTCCTAGCAAACCATTGTTTGGCTATGTTACCGATTTGCTCAGCCCCTCTTATAGCGTTGTTAGTTGCAGGTGAAGATTGGAGCTTGTTCCTTGTTGGAACATGGTTATTTTGTTGGGATATCACAATATCTCTTATTTAATTAATGCATCTATATACTTGGTAAAGGGTGGAAGGCTCGGCCTTATGCCTAGTGTTTTGTTCCACTCTTGCCGCCCTAGTTTCCGTCATATCGGTGTTATGTTTCCGGATTTTGCGTTCCTTACTCGGTTGGGTTATAATGGGAACCCCTTGACAGTTCGCCTTGAATAAAACTTCTCCAGCAAGGCACAATCTTGGTTTTACCATTCGCCACCTAGCCTTTTTTCCCTTGGGTTAGGCCAGCCCAAGGGTCATCTTTATTTTAATCGCCCCGGGCCAGTGCTTGTCTAAGTGTTGGTCCGAAACAGAGCCACTTGCGGCGCCACCTCGGGGAAACTTGAGGGCTGGTTTTAGCTGTATGTAGTGTTCATCCGGTGTTGCCCTGAGAACGAGATATGTGCAGCTCCCATCAGGATGTCGGCGCATCAGGCGGTCTTGCTGGACTTGTTTTACCATTGTCGAGGATGTCTTGTAACCGGGATTCCGAGCCTGATTGAGTCTTCCCGCTAGAAGGAATATCCTTCGTTGACCGTGAGAGCTTGTGATGGGCTAAGTTGGGACACCCGTGCAGGGTTTTGAACTTTCGAAAGACGTGCCCGTGGTTATGGGCAGATGGGAATTTGTTAATGTCCGGTTGTAGAAAACCTGAAGTTGAACTTAATTAAAATGCACGAACCGCGTGTGTAACCGTGATGGTCTCTTCTCGGCGGAGTCCGGGAAGTGAACACGGTGTTGGAGTTATGCTTGACGTAGGTTGTTCTAGGATCACTTCTTGATCATAGTTTCTCGACCGTGCTTTTGCCTTCTCTTCTCGCTCTCATTTGCGCATGTTAGCCACCAAATATGCTAGTCGCTTGCTACAGTTCCACCTCATACCTTTTACCCTACCTATGAGCTTAAATAGTCTTGATCGCGAGGGTGTGAGATTGCTGAGTCCCCGTGACTCACAGATACTTCCAAAACCAGCTTGCAGGTGCCGTGGAACCGAGCAGGTGACGCAACCAAGCTCAAGGAAGAGCTCGATGAAGACCTTGTCCTTTGTGTTGTTTCGTTCTAGTTGATCAGTAGTGGAGCCCAGCTGGGACGATCGGGGATCTGTGTAGCATTTGGGGTAGTCTTCTTTTATTTTGGTTCTGTAGTCGGGCCCTGATTGTATCTGGTTGATGTAATGCTTTATTCATGTAATTGTGTGAAGTGGCGATTGTAAGCCAACTATGTATCTTTTTCCCTTATGTATTACATGGGTTGTGTGAAGATTACCTCACTTGCGACATTGCTTTCAATGCGGTTATGCCTCTAAGTCGTACTTCGACACGTGGGAGATATAGTCGCATCGAGGGCGTTACACAAAATCAGCCCATACATCATGAATAGTCATTGGTTTAGTTTTTTATACTAATTAAAACTTGCTAGCTATGAAGCAATATGGATAAAAGAAAGTAAGTATGTATCCGGGAAGCCTCCGCCAAGATCCAATTTATTTAAACCCATATTAAAATTCTATCATACGAATGAAACATCGTTTGAAAAAGATGACTAAACAAGTTTGCTTAAACTTATTTATTCTTAAATTTCCACCCTCAACGGATGGCTCGAGATGATCAATCTTGAAGTGAGAAAATAAGGATTGACTCTTCCTCAATAAATAAACTATCAACCTCCAAAGAAGTTTAATTAATTTAATTACTAGAATTAGAATTCTCGTAGTAATATATTTTTTAAGAAAGAACCTTCCTGGAGAGCCCACCGCACCTATGCAGCAATAAACAAAATGTGCTTGAACAGTCCAAGCAAAGGAAGAATGGAATCAAATACATCCCAGAAAACTTTCACGCACACGCGTCGCCCCAACAGAGAAGATAAAAGCCTAGAAGGCAATGTGTCCATCAGTAAACTGCCAGTCAACCACGTGTGAGGGAGACGTGGCGGCATGCATGGCCCATGCAGCAATCGCATGAAATCTAGAAAGCCACCAGAAAAGCTCACGTGAACTGGACCAAGACATGCATGCGACCCGCAGTCAAACAAATATTAAAAAGAAAACAAAGGAAGGCCACTGTAGGATGTACTGCACACATGAAGGTAACGTGTCGCTCAAACAGCGTAGGTAAATTTTTTTCCAAAAAACCAGAAAAATGGAACCCTTACGGGCCTAGTCTTCTTAGTATTCATCATTATCATATGGTGTGAATTTGCCAGTACATTCAATGTACTGACCCTTTGTGGCTGCAACGTCTCATGTTGCGGGACTTCTTACGACGAGTAAGTGATATGTTAGGGTTACAATTTCTACACTCAACTTTGTCGTTGGTGTTGATGGGAATCCACAACCTTATTGTTACTTCCGCTATTTGGATTGAGGTAATAGTATTTACGTTACTTTATACATGTGATTTACCTCTGTTATAAATCATCGAGTACTGTGTGTGTCAGCATACCGATCCAAGGATGACACTTAAGCACAGAGACTTGACCGTCTGAGGTCGGGTCGCTACATGTTTGTAGTTAGCATATGTCCAGTTTCAAATGCTATCTTTGGTTGTTCGTAGTTGCCTTGTTTATTCTAGTTATTCACAACTTGATGTTTTATATGTGCAAGTATGAACTGTTGTGCTTAACATGCTTCTCGATGTACCTACACAGGACAATTTTGGGAACGAATGCTATTTTTCATCGAGGTTAGTTTCATCCTGACGGTGTCCTGGACTAGGGGGTACTCACCACGTCGTCTCCCGATCTGTTAGATTGGGCCGAGGACCCACAAGGCCATATACTCATGGGCCAGTTCGGACAGCTGCCGCATACATGGAAGATTCCACAAGACTTGGTGATCAAGACAAGGACTCCTCCCCACCGGCGTATTCAGCTAGGACTCTTGTTATCCTAGGCCTCTGGTGCATTATATAAACCGAGGTCAGGCTAGTCGATAGATCATATACAACAATCATAGCATAGGCTAGCTTCTAGGGTTTTAGCCTCTACGATCTCGTGGTAGATCAACTCTTGTAATACTCATATCATCGATATCAGTCAAGCAGGACGTAGGGTATTACCTCCATCAAGAGGGCCCGAACCTGGGTAAACATCGTGTCCCCTGCCTCCTGTTACCATCGATCCTAGACGCACAGTTCGGGACCCCCTACCCGAGATCCGCCGGTTTTAACACCGATACATCCCATGGCTTATATCTGCTCACTGTTCAGGATATCGGTAGCTGGTACCATATAGGTCGGTGGCTGATAAGGGACTAATCGGTGAATCAGACTTTTAACTGAATATATCTGCAACCCATTTATCATTAGGTTAACTAGGGCCATATGTAATATATCTGAGGACATGCACTGTACTTAATGTCTAAATATGCAATCCTAGGCTACATAGCAACAGGAAGAGTGTTACATTAATGTTCTAATGATATCTAGATATACGCAGAAGAACAGCATCAGCAACAACAACAACAACAACACAACCATGTTTGGATACTCAACTTAGCTAGAGGTTAGAGTTAGTTTCTAGCTCATTACTAACCCTGAACTAACTCCATGCAAAGAGTTGTTTGGATGGCAGGGTTAGATTGACAATAAATGCACTAGGAGAACTAGCCCCAATTAGCACATCTTGGGTTGGATAGTTTTTTTTGGTGGGTTATAGATGCAACTAGCTCAAACTAGCCCTCATGTTTAGATATACTTTTGGGCTATTTGAGCCCGAACTAGCTCAAACTAACTGTAACCCCTAGATACAACAGCAATT
This sequence comes from Triticum urartu, assembly GCF_056163025.1. Classification (NCBI taxonomy): domain Eukaryota; kingdom Viridiplantae; phylum Streptophyta; class Magnoliopsida; order Poales; family Poaceae; genus Triticum; species Triticum urartu. The sequence continues at coordinate 234,546,347 of NC_141873.1, forward strand.
AATCAGCCGATATTTTGTAAGAATGCGCCAAACTCCTTCCGGCCCATAATATAAGATGTTAATTCATCTAATATGTGAGTATATTGGATGTTATAAGATACTCCCTCCATTCCTAAATATTTGTCTTTTTAGAGATTTCAAATGGACTACCACATACAGATGTATATAGACATATTATAAAAGAGTGTTGTACTACATCATTGTGCAATTGTTGTTTAGCTTCTAATATTAACTTGGTGCTTTTAAGTACATATGTCATTGGTAAAGATCCGCGCTTTCACCCTTTCTACGTATGGGGCAATGAGATATCGATGAACCAGCATCAAGTGAGGAAGCTGATAAAGATTGTTAGTAAAATGGGTCCAAAGATGGCAATTAAACTATTTGTTTACACTTTATCCAAGACAACAACGAACTACAGGATGGTAAGTAAGAACTCTGTAGCCTTCTTTTTACTGCCCATAATGAGTTGTGTTAGATGACAATGTCTGAATCTTTTTCCTTTGCAGTGGTTGCCAAAGCAGTTTACTCAAGATTACCTCTCAAACTACATGATTGGTGGACATGCAAAGGTTAAAGTATTTCTACCAGAACACGATGATTATTTAGATGTTCTCATGAATACCGTGAAGGATGGGCGGTCGGTCATCACAAGGGGTTGGACTAGAGTAGTGCGTGCCTTCTGCATAGAGGAGGGCACAATATGGGCATTCCGCTTCACCTTGTTCAGCAACCAGAATATATTTTGACTCTTTCTTTACCATCTTTAATAGTACAAGTATACAATTGTGGTTCATTGTGACGCCTGGATAATTAAGCTACAGTAATCTCCTGCTGATGATGCCAGGTCATCACTTTTACTGTTGCTAAATCACTTGATCCAAATCACTGTTCAAATTCAAATTCAAGTTAAACTCCAAAATTCAAATTTCAGAAACATGCAAAAACAAATGTTCAAAGTGTGGCACATAATCCCTGGATATTTGTAATGCTAGTACCAACCTCTTTTGACTTCCCAAAATGCCTCTTGGATTTTATTTTGTGGTCCAACAATTGTCACTTTGGCCTTTTCTATTTCTAAAAATGGTTAGGCAACTCCTTTGACCCCCAAACTTTTTATTCCATCTCAAGGTGTTGAGTTAGAATTATGTGCCAAGTTTTGTTGAAAGGACAAATCGTTTGCTGCATGAACTAAATGCAAAAGAATGTTGGAAATTAAAAGGGAAAATATGAGAGACCTACTGTGCATTTAGGCCTGCTAAGCTACAGTGTGGCCTGGCCCACTTGGAGTCTTCCCTCTTCTCTGTTCACAGAACAGAGGCATGGAGGCCATCCGAGGTGCCATGGCCGGCCGAGCCTTGCGTGGCGGCCATCCGGCCTTCCCCCTGGCCTATAACCCCCTCTCCCTCACGCCCCCGAAAACCTAATCCCCTTTCCCCACTTGCCCCTCTCCCTCTCCAATTGCTCAATCCCGAGCTCGTCTGTCGCCATGTCGTCCTCACGGCCATCGTCGCCTTCATGCTGAGCTAGTGTGTCCGGGAGCTTCGTCGTGGACTTCTTCTTCATCATCAAGTGGACCGAGCCGGGAGGCCGCATCGCCGCTGTCTTCATCATTCCTCCCCAACTGCATCCGCGGCCACCGGTGCTCGATCTGCCGCCTTCACTGCGTCCCCAACCTCGTCGTCCCCTTCTATGCGACCATGGTGAGGCTCTCCTTCGATTCCCCCTTCTTCCCCGATGATTTAGTCACCGTAGGTGCCCTCTCCCGAGCTTAGCCGCCGTGGCCGGAGCTTCGCTCTCCGCGCTCCTGGTCGCGCTCCCACGAGCCCTGGGCATCCGGCCGCGCCCCTACAGCACCCCCGCGCCCGCCCGCCTGGGCCATGCCCTGCCTCGCCCCTGGAACGCGCTCGCCGTGCCTACAGCCGCCCGCCATCCCGCTCCCCTACTGCTCCCGCTAGCTGCTCCTGCTTCGAGCTGCTACTGCTCAGCCTCCCTGTGCCGCCTGCCTCCGCCACGGCTCATCCCACGCCTGCCGCCGTCGCGTGGCCTTCACCGCGCCACGCCCTGCCGGCCCACCGTCGCGGTCGCCGGCGTCCCGCTGCCTGCGCGCCCTGCTCCTCCCCATCGCCCGGCGACCTCGCCTGTGTTCGGGCGGGCTACGCCCAAGCGCCTGCGCCCGTTTAGCCCGTTCCAGTGGCCTTTGTGCCACTGGCAGCTGGGGCCCCTCCCCTAAAAAAGAGTTAAAATATATATTAATAAAATTAATTAATTAATTAGTTAAGTGATTAATTAACTTAATTAACCTAATGAACTGGATTAGTTAAATTAAATCAGTAATTAACTAGATGTGTGTATGACAAGGGGCCCACCCCCATGTTGACAAGTCAAACATTGACTGGTCAACAGGGACCCCATGGACCCACATGTCACCCTCTGGTACACTTCTGTGTACGCAGAGCTGGGTGCATCTAGCGTTTTAATCATTATTTTCGAATTAATAGTAATTTTAGAATATTGCTAAAACATTAGTAAATCATATAAAATAATCTGTAACTCGGATGGAACAACTTTATATATGAAAATTGCTCAGAAAAATCCAACGAATCCGAATACGTGGTCCTTTCACCTGTCACATGCCCCTAGCGTGCTGAACATGGAACCGTCCCCTCTCTTTCATCTGTCGGAATTCGTCTAACGTCGGGGATTCATCCTCGGATGTTTATCCCCTCCGTCTGCAACGTGTAGTACTACGTTAGGACAACCCTAGCTCTGCCTATTGCCATGTTATGCTTTATGGTGCTATGTTGCTTTATATTTACTGTTTCTTCCCCCTCTTCTCTCCGGTAGACCTCGAGACCGATGTTGCCCCTGTGATCGACTACGTAGACGATGACCCCTCCTTGCCAGAGCAACCAGGCAAGCAAACCCCCCTTGAGCATTCCGATATCGCCCATTTCTTCCCTCTCATGCTTGCATTAGAACTACTACTGCTTTCTGTATGATCCTACTCTGATGCATAGCCTGTTGTTGTTACCTGCTTTCATACCTTACCTGCTTATCCTAAACTGCTAAGTATAGGTTGGTTAGATATCCACCAGCGACCCCACCTTGTCCCAGTTGCCTCACTTTATGTTCGATGACTCGATCAACGTGATCGACGTCCAGGCCCCGACACCGCACATCACCCCCCTAGTTGTACGACTCTGCAGAGTTACCATCGAGTGCCGAGGGTGGAACCTCTTACATCACTCCTGATGAGATCTCCGTAGTGTAGCTATCCGGTCATGGTCATCGAGGGTGATTTCCTCCTTAACTACTTCTGATATGGATCTGTCATGCAACCCCTCAAGTGTGAACCTCGAGGGTGGATCCTCTTACGTTCACCTTGATGATTACATCGAGTGGAATTCACCGGGGGTGATTCCTCGGGTTTTCCCCTTGGTGTTAGACACATAGTTACTATGGTTACTATGACTTTGCACTAAGCCATGTTATTAAAGACGGGTCGGCCCTGAGGGGTACACGCACGAGCTTAATTGCGAGTGATGTGGAGTCGGGTTGACCTGGAAGGTGCCCGCGAGATACTTACGAGGCGTGGCCGGGCATTCTTAGCCCTTACCGCAAGTACTCGAGATGGGGCGACGGGGTCACATCGATCGTGAGTCTCTACTCGTTACCGCGTGCTCCTAATCCACTACGATTTGGATATTTGATCCGAGGGGCCTCTGGCCTGATAGCACTAACCATCACGTGGGCATAGTATGGGTGTTCTGCGTCGTATATATCAGTCGAAGCTTAGTAGACGTCAGCGACTGAGCGGCGCGCGCCGGGTTGGACTGCGTAAGCACCTGCCTTTTTGAAGGAGGTAGCTAGGTCTACTCATCGGCCGCCCACGCGACATGCAGGAGTTCCCGAGGCGATGGCCCATGACCCCTGGGGCATAGGTTTAGTCTGGCGTGCTGACCTCTCTATTAAGCCTAGGTCGGATTGCAGCGTATTGTTTGGCCGAGGCCGGGCATGACCTAGGAAAGTGTGTCTGGACGGAGTTAATCGAGCGTGGTGGGTAAGTCGGTGCACCCCTGCAGGGAAGAAAACATCTATCGACAGCCTGTCCTACGATAACGGACACTTGGAGTTGTATCCCGATCGATACAACTAGAACTGGATACTTCTGATGAGAAATGAATTGTGAATGAGAAATGGATAGTATGGCTCTGGGATTGCTTTCTCGCAAGGAGTCGAGAAAGGACCTCTGGCCAAGGTTGATAACTCTATTACTACTTTACATTATGTCGATCTTTACTCTTCTATATGTTGTAAGATGCTTGAAGATGCTTGTGACGCCCCGAGACCGATGTGCGAGGTGTCTTCTAGTTATTTGTTGTTGTTGCCATGTCTTTTGCTTGCGTGTTGCATCTTGCCATATCATCATCCGCATTGCATCATCATGTTTTCAAACTTGCATCCATCCGGGTCTCCCAGTTCCATCCGTTTTCCGTTCTGAGCCCAGACACACTTGCACGCGCCCGCGGCATGTCCGAAATAATATTTTATAAGTGGCCGGAAAATGTTCTCGGAATGGGTTGAAAGTTGGCGTGCGGTCTTGTGACGCCCCCGATTCAATCGTACACTAATCATACACGCAAACGTGTACGATCAAGATCAGGGACTCACGGGAAGATATCACAACACAACTCTATAAATAAAATAAGTCATACAAGCATCATATTACAAGCCAGGAGCCTCGAGGGCTCGAATACAAGAGCTCAATCATACACGAGTCAGCGGGAACAACAATGTAAGACTCTCGGGAATTGAACTATAGAAGCAAGTCCCGAATCATGAGTTCATCATTAAACCAAGGAGATGATGAGGAGGTAGCTGGTGGACTTGGCGACAACTCATCAAGATTCCCAAAATGATGGATTTCCACAATTATGTGAACAGGGAGATAACATTTGTTAGATCAAATGATATAATGAAGTATGATCGAGGAAAACATACACAATTAAACATTGGTTGAAGGTGCGCCCGAAACATGGGTTGGGTTGCACGACCAATGTCAGAATGGTGATTCAATAATCAATAGTCAAAGAATGAATGGCCGACCATTAACTTCAAAGTAATAGGATTGCTGGAAGGGCAGAATCCAAACAGCACCGTTCACTTGTTGGTACCCCGTTTGGAATCAACTCGAGGACCAAGAAAGAATGATGATGGGGAGAAGTATTGGTATACCAAGAATTCTTAAGAGGTGGAGCAATCCTCACAAGATTCTTGACATAAAAGATGGTAATATTCCAAGATAAAGAACAAATGCTGGATAGCAAGGATCTCAAGGTATAATACGAAACACGAACAAGTTTGTGTTGAACGGAAGGCAATAAAGTGGTCGATGACAACACAAATCATCGATGGCAAGGATGGTACTTCTCATCATGAATTCAATTGATATCCTGGAAGAGCTCAAAATATTGATGATGATCACGACACATTTGTCGAGAGAATTCATGAAGATGTAATCAATTGGCGATGACGTCAAGTCAAAGGAATGATGAAGCAAAAGGTTATTGAAACCATGGGTACGACACAAACTCCGAAGCAAGCTTGCTGTCCAAAGCGAAATGATATGATGAGGAAGATCGATGTAAGCTTAGCTCATCGTCAAAAATTGTGCTGTGGGAAGAAGGACCAGGTAGCACAGTCAAAATCGGCACGACAAGGATATAGCCAAACAGGCTAGGAATGACGTGATTGAGTTCAACTTGTAAGTAATGAAGGTTACCAAGAGTTGTTTAATCGCGATGCAGACCCGAGTCAGTTATCGGTGTCTTTGAGTATTTAATAACTCAGAGCCTGTGAAAAATTGGAATCAATGAGAATGTAGCACTTGATGAAGAACCCGTAAGAAGTTATGCAGTTCCGTGATAATCTTGAGTTACCAGGGGGGTAATACTCGACAACAAATCAAAATAGAGATTGGACTGGGGTATTACTCCGCAGAAGAAAAGTGCTTAAACTTGCACGAGAAATGGTATTTAAAGGAGAACATGGTCGAAACCACGATTGGAAAAGGCCAGATCCCAGATATAAGATGAACTTATACCAACGGAATAATTAATTTAAGAGAAGCTTTAATGATAAGATCTACATCGTGTCCATGGGCATGAACACAAAGTTCAAGGTCGACTCCCACTTCTCCAATGCATAACCTTTCATTCACTTCTCATTTTCGACGAAGTCATAGTGCTGAAATTTTATCTGGTAGACCACCAGAAGGATATGACTCGTGAAAGCTCTCGGGTTTGCACAGATTAGGGAAAGCATTGGTCCAACCCATCAGGTATCTTAGGGAAATATAGTACAAAGTTCAGAAGTAAATAACTCAAGCTCGAAAGCAGAGCAAGGTTGAGAAAGTAGAGGATACAATTTACCAAAGGCATTATGTATCCGAGGGAAGACTCACAAAGTTATTGAATATGAAGGGCGTTGTCGGATAAAATCCATTAAAGGGTCTGCCGGTCCATAACAGAGCTGATGTGAGTATCGGCACACAACCAGCGGAAGAAACAATGCGAAGGCATTGGATTATAGAAGCAACTGACTAATTCAAAGCTCTCATGTAAAGCAATTAAGGTTTCCAAATCAAAGGATTAGAAGCAAACGCTCCGATTAAGGATGGATAGGTTGAGTAAGCTTAGGGGTAAAATTGTCAACAATTTGATGGTCGAGATCCAGCTCATGTTTAAAATGACGTCTAATCCGAAAGGATGAATTCTAGGATCTGATTGAGGATTGCGGGCATTCACAATATTTCGAATCAATGGACTCAAAATGATAGTGACAAAGGCTGCCAATAAGATTACTATACTTATGGGATTAACCATAATGCAAGCAAGCAAGAATTTCAAGAGCGATAGGCTACTCAGGATTTTCGGAAGTTCGAATATTATTTTGAAGAACTTAGTGAAACACACAAACAACTAGGGATGGGCGGATACTCGGTAAGTGCGAGAAATTATCTGTAGGGGTGTATATGTGGATAATGAACTGCAAGGTGGTAGGTACAAAGTATTCTCGGAACAATAGAGAGAATTTCCGAGGTATCTTGTAATAACAAGATCAACTGGGAATGAAGTTATGGACGACAAGTGTATGTAGCTTTCCATAGGGATTTATTGGTGGTATGGAATTGCAACGGCGAAGGGCACAAGGGTCTCGGGGAAACATCGGAGAGTATTGTCAGAATCTTCTGTTGAAGCGGTCGATCATCTGTAATGAAGGGGCTCTCTGGCAGGAAGTGGTAACGAGAACCTAGAGTTAGATTTCAGCAAAATCATTTAACCCGAATAGAAGAGAGATTAGAATCCCAGAGTATAGACGAGGAATAAAAGATCCTAATACCAACCAATGGCGACGTGGGCCCAGGGGCCGCACAGCCAAGTTAGTAAAACAATTTTCAATGCCTAGACTCAACTTCGGCCAAGGAGTGTGGAAGGGGGATTCCTACAGGCAGTCGGCTCTGATACCAACTTGTGACGCCCCCGATTCAATCGTACACTAATCATCCACGCAAACGTGTACGATCAAGATCAGGGACTCACAGGAAGATATCACAACACAACTCTACAAATAAAATAAGTCATACAAGCATCATATTACAAGCCAGGGGCCTCGAGGGCTCGAATACAAGAGCTCGATCATAGACGAGTCAGCGGAAGCAACAATATCTGAGTACAGACATAAGTTAAACAAGTTTGCCTTAAGAAGGCTAGCACAAACTGGGATACATATCGAAAGAGGTGCAGGCCTCCTGCTTGGGATCCTCCTAAACTATTCCTGATCGTCGTCAGCGGGCTGCACGTAGTAGTAGGCTCCTCTCGAGTAGTAGTAGTCGTCATCGACAGTGGCGTCTGACTCCTGGACTCCATCATCTGGTCGCAGCAAATGGGTATAGGAAAGGGGAAAAGGGGGAGAAAAGCAACCGTGAGTACTCATCCAAAGTACTCACAAGCAAGGAGCTACACTACATATGTATGCATTGCTATCAAATGGTTCAAGGGTGTCATATGTGGACTGAACTGCAGAATGCCGGAATAAGAGGGGGATAGCTAGTCCTGTCGAAGACTATGCTTCTGGCAACCTCCATCTTGCAGCAGGAGAAGAGAGTAGATGGTAAGTTCACCAAGTAGCACCGCATAGCATAATCCTAACCGATGATCCTCCCCTCGTCGCCCTGTGAGAGAGCGATCACCGGTTGTATCTGGCACTTGGAAGGGTGTGTTTTATTAAGTATCCGGTTCTAGTTGTCATAAGGTCAAGGTAAAACTCCAAGTCGTCCTGTTACCGAAGATCACGGCTATTCGAATAGATTAACTTCCCTGCAAGGGTGCACCACATAACCCAACACGCTCGATCCCATTTGGCCGGACACACTTTCCTGGGTCATGCTCGGCCTCGGAAGATCAACACATCGCAGCCCTACCTAGGCACAACAGAGAGGTCAGCACGCCGGTCTAAATCCTATGGCGTAGGGGTCTGGGCCCATCGCCCATTGCACACCTGCACATTGCGTACGCGGCCGGTGAGCAGACCTAGCAACCTCCATTACAGTGGAAGTTGCGTTACATGGTCCAACCCGGCACGCGCTGCTCAGTCGCTGACGTCACGAAGGCTTCGGCTGATACCACGACATCGAGTGCCCATAACTGTCCCCGCATAGATGGTTAGTGCGTATAGGCCAGTAGCCAGACTCAGATCAAATACCAAGATCTCGTTAAGCGTGTTAAGTATTCACGAACACCGACCAGGGCCAGGCCCACCTCTCTCCTAGGTGGTCTCAACCTGCCCTGTCGCTTCGCCTCAAAGTAATAGTCGGGGGCCGTCGGGAACTCAGGCCCACCTCTACCGGGATGGAGCCACCTGCCCCTTCAACCCCCATCTTCGAACAGTATCATAAGTAATGTAACAGTATAAGTATATATCATATGCCCGTGATCACCTCCCGAAGTGATCACGGCCCAGTAGTATAGCATGGCAGACGGACAAGAATGTAGGGCCACTGATGGTAATCTAGCATACTATACTAAGCATTTAGGATTGCAGGTAAGGTATCAACAGTTGTAGCAACAATGACAGGCTATGCATCAGAATAGGTTTAACGGAAAGCAGTAACATGCTACACTACTCTAATGCAAGCAGTATAGAGGAGAGTAGGCGATATCTGGTGATCAAGGGGGGGGGGGGGCTTGCCTGGTTGCTCTGGCAAGAAGGAGGGGTCGTCAACAGCGTAGTCGGTCGGGGCACCAGCAGTGGCGTCGGTCTCGTAGTCTACCGGAGAGAAGAGGGGGAAGAAACAATGAATACAATGCAAACAGATGCATAACGATGCATGACAAAGCAAACAACGGTGTTAGGTGTACCCTAACGCGGTAGTAGGTGATACCGGCGAAGGGGGGAAACATCCGGGAAAGTATCCCCGGTGTATCGCGTTTTCGGGCAGAGGTACCGAAGGGGGAAAGTTACAGGTTTGCTATGATAGGGACGCGTGGCGGACGAACGGGCTGCGTATCCGAATTCGTCTCGTCGTTCTGAGCAACTTTCATGTATAAAGTTTTTCCATTCGAGCTACGGTTTATTTTATATTAATTTTAAAAGATTTAAATCATTTTTAGGATTAACAGAATTAATTAAATCAAAAGGCATTTATGACGTCATCATGACATCAGCGTGAGGCAATCGGTCAAAGTTGACCGTTGACCAGTCAACTAATGGGTGGGTCCCGCATGTCATAGGCTGTTATCTAATTGACAGTAGTTAGATTTATCAGCAGGTTAATTAGGTTTAATTAACTAGATTAATTAATTAATTGATATTATTATTATTATTTATTTCATTTATTTATTTATTTCCTTTTTGTTAAAACGTTTCAGGGGGCGGCCCCACTTGTCATTGGGCCAATGGGGGTTTACGGGCACCGGGTGCAGAGGGCAAACGGGCGCGGGCGATGGTTTCGGGCGCAACCCAATCGGGCACACGCCCAGGGGCACCGTGGCGAGGCCGGGCGGTCACCGGAGGGGGACGCCGGCAGGAGGGCAGCAGGGCAGCGCCGGAGTGGGGCCGTGGGCGTGGGGCGTCGCCTGCGTGTGGGGGGAGGAGGCCCCAGCAAGCACGAGGACGACGCCGGAGCGGCGCTGTGGACGGCGAGGAGGGAGGCCGAACACGGAGAGCAGGGGCTCGAGGCGATGACGGCCTCGCTCGGCAGCGACAGTGGCGAGGTGCAGCTAGGCGGGGCTCGGGCATGGGCAGAGTGGGACGGCCGTGGGCAAACTGCCGCCGGCGACAGCAACGGGAAGGGCTGCGCGAATGCGCGGACGACAAAGAGGCACGGCGAGGCCGTGGCGACCGGACGAGAGGGGAAAGAAGGAGGGGGGTCGTTGCTCACCCCCGTTGCAGGGGATCTGGGGCGGCGAGGCTCGCTGGAGCCGTTGAGGAGGAAGACGGGGACGACTGCGATGCCGGAGCAGTGATGGGGTCAGGGTGGTCCGGCGAGCCGGCGATGAAGCTCGGGGGCAGGAGGGGCAGCATGGTCGAGGCGGAGGACAAAGATGGGAGGCGAGGTGGTGGGGCGGCGCTGGTGCAGTTGGAGTGCGGCGACGGGGTGGGGCGCCGGCGTAGGGGCGCGGTCGTCGGCCCGATCCCGATCCAGAACTGGATCGGGGGGAGGGGGAGAGAGCGAGTGGGGGTGTGGGTGGTTAGGGTTTGCGGGGGGGAGGGGTGAGGGGATAAGGCGTGGCCGGCTGGGCCTTGTGGGCTACGGGGCCAAAGCCCAGTGAGGGAGGGGGGGTTCCCTTTTATTTTCTTTTGCTTCTCTCTTTCTTTTTATTTATTTTCTATCATGTTTTATTTCATTTTAAATCATTTAGTCATTTTATAAAAATGTGTTCTCTTTACTATAATTATCCTTGTAATATTCGGCACCCACCGAACATTTTTGTTTCAACTTTTGAAAACTTTTGTTGTTTGACATATTTAGAATTTAATTTTTGAAACGGCTTCGAATCATTGCGAGGTTAGCAATAGTAACCGAGGTGACGTGGCGTGATTAGCGTGGGATTACTGTAGCATGATTATCCGGGTGTTAGAATTCTCCTCTACTACAAGAAATCTCGTCCTGAGATTTAAGAGGGGAGTAAGGGGGGAAGGTTTGGTAACGAATCTAGTGGGTCTTCTCATCCTGGCTTGCTCTTCTCGAAGAGGCCGGTCCAATACATTGATGTCTTCATTTCTCTGCTTCAGGTCATCATGATGAAGTCGGCGCCCTTTCTTCAGGAACGCCATCATACTTACGAAAGAATAAAGGGTGGGCATTCTGGGACAACGGACGTCGGCAAGGTTGACTATCGGGTCGACAACATCGAGGAAGGTGGCGGAAAGTAACTCTCGAATTGAACCTTAAGAAATTATCGAGAGCAAAGTAAGGAGGTACCATGGGAAGTTTCAAGCGGGTAGGCAATCGTTCGATGCCTGAAACGGGGCGTGAAAGGGGTTCAAAGCAACGGAAATAAGTATTGTGTTTAATACCAGAATTGATGATCACAGGGAAGGTGGCTCATGAATTACACACCAAGCCAAGCGTGAGGAATAACTTTAGAAATAGGGTTGCACAGGAGAGTCAGGTTTCGATCCTATGGAACTGTGGGTTATGGGCCCACCATGTGGGTTAAAAAGCAGGAAGGGCGGTGACGTCTTGCACGATCATGAAAGCAAGGCATGTCAGAGGATAGTCTGCCGGTTATGTCGGCAACAACATCGGTACCAAGGGCGAGGGATGAAGAGAACCATTTTCCTGCTCGTTGAACGAGGCGGACCAATAGGCAAAGTTCTCGTCCATCGGTGGTTATTGGAATGTCATCAACAAAAGTAACACGGTCTTATTGATAGAATTTTACACCGAGGTGTTTACATAAGCAGGATAATATTACTGCTTAGATTATAATGATCACCATAAAGGTCAAACCAAACAATGGAAAGGAAAAGGTGTTTATCAGATTAACAACACAATGGAAAGGAAAATGTGTTTAAACACATATTTCAGGGGCATATCCCTCCCAGGGACAAGCAGAGCATGATATCTGTGACAAGATATAATGTAGAAAACCCTTTAGGTTAGGGGAGAGAAATTTCTTGACAGCGGTGTTTGGATAATTGAGTAGGAAACATTTAGCATTGGGCTTCAAATGTTCTTCTTGAAAATCATAGTACCATAGACATGCTTCAAGATAGCATTGACATGGTCAACAGGTGAAAATCAGACTTTGGAATCAAAAAGGATCCATCAGGAACAACTTATAGAATAAGTCTTACAATTTCCTCATGGAAGAATGGCTAACCTTGCTAAAAGAAAACTATAACAATACGTCCTCCGGCCAGGGGTGCTAGGCATGACATCACCTTACTGGGTCCTGAAAGGATGTTATAACTCTTGGAAATATGTTCCAACCATCATATCTGACCGAGATTCAGATCTGATTGGTGTCAGGATAACTCAGACTCAGGATGCCTGAGAAGAAAGGTGCAACACAAATTGTTGAGATGACATTTTAAGATTCTCGGGAATTGAACTATAGAAGCAAGTCCCGAATCATGAGTTCATCATTAAACCAAGGAGATGATGAGGAGGTAGCTGGTGGACTTGGCGACAACTCATCAAGATTCCCAAAATGATGGATTTCCACAATTATGTGAACAAGGAGATAACATTTGTCAGATCAAATGATATAATGAAGTATGATCGAGGAAAACATACACAATTAAACATTGGTTGAAGGTGCGCCCGAAACATGGGTTGGGTTGCACGACCAATGTCAGAATGGTGATTCAATAATCAATAGTCAAAGAATGAATGGCCGACCATTAACTTCAAAGCAATAGGATTGCTGGAAGGGCAGAATCCAAACAGCACCGTTCACTTGTTGGTACCCCGTTTGGAATCAACTCGAGGACCAAGAAAGAATGATGATGGGGAGAAGTATCGGTATACCAAGAATTCTTAAGAGGTGGAGCAATCCTCACAAGATTCTTGACATAAAAGATGGTAATATTCCAAGATAAAGAACAAATGCTGGATAGCAAGGATCTCAAGGTATAATACGAAACACGAACAAGTTTGTGTTGAACGGAAGGCAATAAAGTGGTCGATGACAACACAAATCATCGATGGCAAGGATGGTACTTCTCATCATGAATTCAATTGATATCCTGGAAGAGCTCAAAATATTGATGATGATCATGACACATTTGTCGAGAGAATTCATGAAGATGTAATCAATTGGCGATGACGTCAAGTCAAAGGAATGATGAAGCAAAAGGTAATTGAAACCATGGGTACGACACAAACTTCGAAGCAAGCTTGCTGTCCAAAGCGAAATGATATGATGAGGAAGATCGATGTAAGCTTAGCTCATCGTGAAAAATTGTAATCTAGGAAGAAGGACCAGGTAGCACAGTTAAAATTGGCACGACAAGGATATAGCCAAACAGGCTAGGAATGACGTGATTGAGTTCAACTCGTAAGTAATGAGGTTACCAAGAGTTGTTTAATCGCGATGCGGACTCGAGTCAGTTATCGGTGTCTTTGAGTGTTTAATAACTCAGAGCCCGTGAAAAATTGGAATCAATGAGAATGTAGCACTTGATGAAGAACCCATAAGAAGTTATGCAGTTCCGTGATAATCTTGAGTTACCAGGGGGTAATACTCGACGACAAATCAAAATAGAGATTGGACTGGGGTATTACTCCGCAGAAGACAAGTGCTTAAACTTGCACGAGAAATGGTATTTAAAGGAGAACATGGTCGGAACCACGATTGGAAAAGGCCAGATCCCAGATATAAGATGAACTTATACCAAAGGAATAATTAATTTAAGAGAAGCTTTAATGATAAGATCTACATCGTGTCCATGGGCATTGAAAGTGCGTTATATCGACTAGAGGGGGGGTGAATAGGCGATTTTTATGAAAGTCTTCAAAACTTGGGAGTTATGAAGACAAACAGTGAAGATTATGCCTATTACTATGCAGCGGAAGTTAGATTACACTAGGCCAGCCATGGTCATGTATTCAATAGAGTGAAAGCACAGTGACAAACAGCTTCAGTGTAATAAGGATCAAGTAGGAAGAAGTTATGAAGCCAAACAGATCATGCATTCACGTTGTGAAGACAAATGATAAAGCAAGCACGCAATGACTTCACAATGAGTAACAGCAAGAGAAGGAAGTGAAGATGAAACCAGTGACTCGTTGAAGACAATGATATGTTGGACCAGTTCCAGTTGCTGTGACAACTGTACGTCTGGTTGGAGCGGCTAGGTATTTAAACCTTAGGACACACAGTCCCGGACACCCAGTCCTGAACACACAGTTCAGGACACCAAGTCCTCACCGTAATCTCCTTGAGCTAAGGTCACTTAGTCCTCGCCCAATCACTCTGGTAAGTCTTCAAGGTAGACTCCCAAACCTTCACAGACTTCGTTCACTGGCAATCCACAATGTCTCTTGGATGCTCTGAACGCGACGCCTAACCGTCTGGAGGATTCATAGTCCTCAAGTGTAATAAGTCTTCAGATCACACAGACAAGAAGACTTAAGTGATGCCCAATTTACTCTGGCTCTGGGTGGTTAGGGCTTTTCTCCTCACTAGGAATTTTCTCTCAAAGGCTTCGAGGTGGGTTGCTCTCAAACGACAAAAGCCGTGCACTGAAATCTAAGCAGCCAACTGTTTATGGTTGTGGGGGTGGGCTATTTATAGCCACTTGGCAACCTGACCTGATTTGTCCGAAATGACCCTGGGTCACTAAGGAACTGACACTTGTCTCAACGGTCAGATTTCGAACTCTCATGGCAACTTTACTTGGGCTACAAGCAAAGCTGACTTGTCCGGCTCTGGAGAAGATTTGCTCTCATTGTCTTCACTCGAAGACATAGGTTTTTGATTTAGGCATCACTTAAGTCATTCTGACTTGTTCTCCTGGACCCCACTTAACAGTACGGTGGTTCCTATGACTCAACAAAAATAAAAAGAACTACGAAAGATCTAAGTCTTCGAGTTCCATAGGCTTCATAACGTGTCTTCTGTTGTCATAGTCTTCAATGTGAATATCTTCATATACCACCTTTGACTTCAATGTCTTCATTCATTTTTAGGGGTCATCTCTGGTAGTAAACCGAATCAATGAGGGACTTCTACCTGTGTTTTCCTGCAATTCTCACAAACACATTAGTCCCTCAACTAGGTTTGTCGTCAATACTCCAAAACCAACTAGGGGTGGCACTAGATGCACTTACAATCTCCCCCTTTTTGGTGATTGATGACAAACTAGTTGAAGTTTTCAACGGGAAATATAAAGTGTGAAGTCTGTAAAGGAATTGTCATCATAAGTTGCAAGTGCTCCCCCTGAAGATGTGCATATAAGTTAATTTGCTTTTGGAATGCAAATGCACATGGCAGGTTGTACTTGTGGAGATCAGCTTCAGCTTATGATGACAATCTACTATGCATGTGAAAGTATATGAAGATAATAACATGCATAATGGAAAATGGACGTCTGCAGAATGAGATGAGTGCGGAATTTATCTTTGCAAAAGGAGTGGTAAAACAAGTAGCAGACGACCATCGAGTTTTAGTGTTTACAACTCAAAAGAACCAAATGAAGCAAAACAAGAGTTGCAAACACGAAGCAAGTATAACAAAACAAGGCACCCGCCCATATTGACCCGCTTGAAGACTATAAACATCATATGCTTCTCCCCCTTTTGTGAGGAATGACCAAAAAGGTTTGAAGACGTAGAGTTTTCTACGCGTTCCCATGCGCAACAGGGTCGGTGGAGTTGTTTGGCGGTGCTGAGCTTTGAGGTGCTGAAGCGGGTGGTGGTGAAGTAGCATCATCATCTTCATCAATGATCCTCGCAGTGACGGTGGCAGCAGATGAGGAATACTCAGAGTCTTCAAGTGACGGTGTGTTGCGCATCATAGCCCTCCTAGGAGGTGTGGTGTCAAATTTGAAGCGCTCTGTGAAGCCATCCTCTTCAAGTTCAGCTTCAGTGCAGATCATTGAGAGCCCTTTCCACGTACTACGGCAAGTCTCATGCGTAACGAAGGCATTCTTGGTGGCCAGGTTTCGAAGACGATTGACATTCACCAAGAGGCTCTTCATCTGACGTTTCAGCCAATCGTGATGCCTATCTTACTTTTGGTGAAGGGCCACAAGAAGCTCTCGGTCAGTGAGGACACGAGCACGCTTCTTGGGTCTTGGAGCGTTTGTGCTATCTGTGGCTTCAGTTGATGCTGGTGCACGTGTAGTGCCAGCCATAGGATAGACCCTGGACATGGCTTCAACACCTTCAACATTCTGCGTGAAGCTCTGGTGTTCAGCATTCTGAAGACTTATTGGTTGCTTGGCAGGCTCAGGGTATATTGCTTCAGCAGAGATATCCACATCTGGCAGGAAGATGCGATGGTTTCGGGCTGAGGGCTGATATGAAATTTTAGAGTGCAGTTTGATCAGCCTCATCACCCAAGGGGCATAGATTTTTAGACCAAATAAGTCTGAGCCTGATGCAGCAAGTTGTCGTATGAAAAGATCCTATGCATTGAAGCATTTGCCATGCATGATAGAGAATATGAGAGTCTTCATTGCACCCTCAATCTTGGCATGTGGAGAGTGTCCCTTAATGGGCCAGAGAGTCCGCCGGATAATATGATATATGGTCCTGGGCAGGTACTCTAGGTCTTCAACGAAGAACTCAGTTGGATAGGGTGCATCTTGAGGCAATGGCTTCATCATTGAGAGCATCTGACTCATATTGGGTTCAGGTCTCTGAAATATGCTCTCAATAGCTTCAGAATGAAGTTGACACCCTTCCTCGAAGAATTCGCCTGGAGTGGGCAGGCCAGTGAGCTCAATGATATTGAATGCATTGGCTTCATGATGGACATTTCCGGTCATCCACTCCAGGATCCAAGTCTTAGGATCTCTGTTGTAGCCTTTGATGTGGAGAGTGGCATAAAACTGAAGCAGAAGCTCTTCGTTCCAGTGCTCTTCATCAGTCACGAACGGCAGCAGACCCACTTGCCTGAAGCAGTCCAAAGCTTCCTCAAGACATGGCAGACCAGCAATAGCTTCAACCTCAAGGCGCTTGTGTGGGAAGATGCGACCTTGGTTGTATAAGATGCAAGAATAATAGCTGCGCTGTGAATAGCTCCAGAACCTGTCTGATACAATCTTTCCCTTGAATAGGGGTTCTTGGAGCTATCGAAAAATGTGTTGTCTGCCTTGAAGCTGTTTACATCAAAGGAGCCAGGTGCTGATGCAGGACCTGGGAACCTTGGAAGCCTTGGGACTGGCTTCTGGACATGAGGCCTGTGCTCTATGTGATAGTCAAATTGTGGACCTGCAGCAGACTCAGGAACTGAAGTGTCTGGCTCAGTGGCTTCGCTGTCCGCTGAAGCATTTGGTGGGGCGGGCTCCACATTGGCTTCAGTGTTAGTAGTTTGAGGGACATCTTCAGGCACGTTCTCTTGGGGAACTGCATCTTGATGGAGCGAGGGAGTGAGTTCTGGAGGTGCTTCTTCATTGTCTTCGGCTGATGCAGCCGGAATTTCTGCAGACTGGACTTGAGGCCATGGACCTTTGCGAAGCCTACGGAACGCAGACGACGCTTGTGGTGTCGGAGTGGGCTGGGCCTGAATGTCTTCTTCCTCCTGAGGGCGATCCGCCCATGACTCATCTTGTGCCATTGGCGTCAGAGGACGACCAATGCTGATGGGTTCGCTTGTTTCAAGCTGAGGAAGGGCTGCATCACCTTGCACATTGTCCTGATGACCAATGTCTTCAGCAGCTAGTGGGTCGGCTGCTGGAATATCTTCAGCGTCAGGTGCCTCTGTGGGAGCAGGCTCATGAACTGTTAGTCTTCTTTCTGCATTGGGGTGAATGACAGAAAGGGGTTCAACCATCAAGGGCTCTGTGGGAGCAGCCCTAGATTTCTTAGTCTTGTGCTTCTTTTTACTGGGGGCAGAAGGAGAGGCTTCAGAGCTCTTCCTTTTTCTGGCTTCAGCTTCTGCAGCTCTTGTCTTCTTTAGCTCTGAAGCTGTTGACCGGCTCTTTGGCTTCGAGCCAGTCGTGGCGTTTGGGAAGACAATGGAAGTGGCTGCTTGTCTTGATGCCTCTGGTTCACTCACAGCAGGCTGCTTCTTCTTCTTTGCGGCCATCTTGGGGTTGATGCCTGGACGCCCAAGTGCCTTGCGCTTTTCAGCCTCGTTGTAGGCTTGAACACATTTGTCAGCCAATGACTTCATCCTTTCACGCGAGCCTTGAGCTTCAGCACGCTTCTTCAGAAAGTTTTCTTTGAGATCATGCAGCATGATTTTGAAGCTTCTCACTTCCTGCACGCTGAGACTGGCCATGTGCTTCTTGAACTGAGCTTTTTCGTGATCAATTTTCTGCTTCAGCTCAACAATGCGCTGAGCAATGGCCAGTTCTGAAGCAATTGCGCCTTGGAAGGCGACGCTGAGTCCAACAGGCAGCTGCAGATCATTGAAGCTTATATCTGGTGTGTCAAACCATTCATCGATGAAGCTGTGGATGATGGCGACATCAAAGAGAGGCAGATTGTTGAAGATTTCCGCTTCCTCCTTTCTTTTGATGAGCTGTTCTAGTGCGTCATCGCCCAGATCTTCATCGCTTGATAGATCAATGGCTTCACTGCGCAGAATGGCAGCAGCAGTGAGCTCTTTGCCTGTGTGTTGCTGGGGCTCCTTATCCTTCAGGGGCTTGGAGATGCGGGATACATCTTCAGATTGCACACTGACTTCAGGAGGTGCAGTTTTCAATGGCTTCGCCCTTGAGATTTTTGAGGCAGGGGCCGGCTTCGAAGCTTTTGGTTTCTTTGTCTGCTTTGGCTTCGGCACAGCAGGAGCTTCATCAGACTCAGAATCAGCTGGAGGGTCATTCACAGCAGTCCCTTGGACTAAGATGTGGGTGATCAGGCCCTCAAGATTGGCAAACAGACCGATGATATTGGGTTCCGCGTCGCGTGTGCCATCTGCCTTGGTGAGGAGGGACCAGGATTGAAGTCAAGCCCAAATTTCTTCTTGTTTAGCTTCGCAGACTGTTGAGCAAACTAAAAGTTGCGTTTGAAGAGATTGTCGTCACGACACCAGAGAAGTGACGACGGATGTGCATCATCAGGCTGTGGTCCTCGGACCATGCATGGGTAGAAGCCTTGAGCAATGGCTTCATCTCTGGTTCTGGGTACAAGGTTCTTGTATAAGATATCCCCCCATGGACTCTTGATTGCATTCTTTTCAGCATACTCCTGGGTGACGAAACGGTATTTGAACCACTGTTCTTCCCAATAGCGTCGAATCCATTGGATTCGGGTTTTGCGCTGCCCATAGCTCTCTTCTGGATCTGTTTTGTACATTTCTGCCAAGTCTTCAGGCAGATCCTTGGAAGTTCCCTCACGTCTCTGTCTGCCCCCCTTTCTTGCTGCTGCAACTGAAGCCATAAACTTTAACTTGAAAGGCTTCAAAACTTTCAAAGGCTTCAAAGGCTTTCTTTTTCTGGACAAACAGGAACTGGCTTCAGGAGAGTTTATGTGATGCTGTAGGAATTCTGCAAATGAATGCAGACTATGAGAACCGAAGGATTCTCCCAAGAACATGTACCTGTGACAGCATTAAGGTGCGAGGGAAGGGGAAGAGGTCATATGCATTCTCAGAACGTTTTGAAGATTAATCAGTTTAGAAGACATTGACCTCATTGTGCGAAGACATTCACTTATAGATAAGAAGTTGGTTCCAGATTTGTACGAACCCATAGATCAGTACAAGTGAGGAATCTAACTACTTTATGAAGCACAAGTGAATATACTAGGCATATTATGAGATGCAGCGAGAGATCTAACTGGTGTGAAGAGAAACTTCTTATGGTTGAAAGTGACAGAACCAAGAGATCAAAAGAGGCTGTAAAAAGAAGTTTTATTTACCACACTGGAACTGCTAGACGAAAGGAAGTTGATGCCGAGCAGTTCAGTCCTCCGTGCCCTAACTTGGCGACGGAAAACACCTACGGCGACGGCGGAGAGGACGATGTCTGCGGTCGGCGTGAGGACGACGTTGGAGAGGTTGCGGCAGCGAAGCGCTTCGTCTCCGGCGTCGTCGAGTGCTAGCGGTGGCGCTAGGGTTCGTGCGAGGATGGAAGAAGGAGATAATGACTGCGGTAAGTGTGAATTTATAGACTCAGAGGCGGCATTGTGCTATTACGCAGGTGCCCCTGGCGGTTCGCATTTGAGGCACGCGTGCCCAGTTAGCAGAAGTTTGGGGTTTGTTCCACGTCCCACGCACGCCTAAATTGTCGGGCGGTCGTTCCTGCTTCTCCGGATCTTATGTGGAGGAATGAGCATTAAAAACGGACTTTTATGGTTGTCTCTATGTCTTCAGCTGACAAGGACACAGTGAAGACATTTGACAGTTTCAACAGAATGCATATGACTTGGAGAGATGGAGTTTGAGATAGAAAGCATAGAGAGGTTAGGGTCCGATCACATTCACTTAGTTCAAAAGATTCAACCAAGAAGACATAGCTATAAGTGAATGCTGTAGAGGACAGAACACTTAGAGCATATATATATATAATCATCGTAGTGAAGATAATCATGAAGACATGTTAAGTTCGAAGCCAAACCAATGTGAAGATATTGCAAGGTAACGCCATGAGTTAAACACTTCAAAATGGAACGTTTGGTGGTGGCGTTACCCACCGTATAGGAAGTATTAGACCCAGACACGGCGCACAATTATTGTGGCGCTCCGAAGTCTAATTCCACATTAATGTATTCACACTTAGAATGTATGTCTTCATTGATTGAAGATATACTTTACTTTGTGCGTTGCACATCTAAGTCATCAATATGCATAAGTGTTAGGATGTGTGCCTGATCACAGGACATTTGAGGATTCCAAGATATTTAGCTCACACCGTAACTTGCAAAACCTCTTCTCATCCAAGGGCTTGGTGAAGATATCTGCCAATTGCTCTTCAGTGTTGACGTGTATGATATCAATGTCTTCCTTCACAACATGATCTCTGAGAAAGTGATGGCGAATTTCAATGTGCTTTGTCTTCGAGTGCTGAACTGGGTTGTTGGCAATCTTGATGGCGCTTTCATTGTCGCAGTAAAGTGGCACTTGCTTCAGATGAATGCCATAATCCTTGAGTGTTTGCTTCATCCACAGAAGCTGAGCGCAGCAAGATCCAGCAGCAATGTATTCAGATTCAGCAGTGGAGAGAGATACACAGTTCTGCTTCTTTGAAGACCAACATACAAGTGATCGTCCCAGAAAGTGACATGTGCCTGATGTAGACTTGCGATCAACTTTGTCACCAGCATAATCAGCATCCGAAAATCCAACCAAATCAAACTCTGAGCCCTTTGGATACCATAATCCTAGAGTTGGGGTGTGAGCCAAATATCGAAGAATTCGCTTCACAGCTAAGTGATGCGACTCCTTTGGTGCCGCTTGAAATCGAGCACACATGCAAACACTAAGCATGATATCTGGCCTAGATGCACATAAATAAAGCAAAGACCCAATCATGGAGCGGTATACCTTTTGATCGAACTCTTTACCATTGTCGTCAGGACCTAGATGATGTTTGGCTGGCATTAGTGTTGTGAAGCCTTTGCAGTCTTGCATACCGAACTTCTTCAGGCAATCTTTGAGATACTTCTCTTGAGATATGAAGATGCCATTGCGCTATTGTTGGATTTGAAGAACAAGAAAGAACTTCAGCTCCCCCATCATGGACATCTGATATTGCTCTTGCATCATATAACCAAACTCTTCACTGTACTTCCGATTGGTGCAGCCGAAGATAATGTCATCCACATATATTTGGCACACAAACAGTTCACCATCGTATGTCTTCGTGAAAAGAGTGGGATCCAGGGAACCAGGTATGAAGCCTTTGCTCTTCAGAAAGTACTTGAGTGTATCATACCAGGCCCTAGGGGCTTGTTTGAGGCCATACAGTGCCTTGTTGAGCTTGTATACCATATCAGGATGTTTTGGATTTTCAAAACCAGGTGGTTGTGCAACATACACTTCTTCTTCAATATTGCCATTGAGAAAGGCACTTTTCACATCCATTTGATATAGAAGTATGTTATGATGATTTGCATAGGCCAGCAGTATGCGTATGGCTTCAAGCCTAGCCACAGGAGCAAAAGTTTCATCGAAGTCAATGCCCTCTACTTGAGTATATCCTTGAGCAACGAGACGAGCTTTGTTTCTGACAACTTGACCATGCTCATCTTGCTTGTTGCGGTATATCCATTTGGTGCCTATTATGTTGTGCTTCCGTGGATCGGGACGCTTAACCAGTTCCCATACATTATTCAGCTCAAACTGTTGAAGCTCTTCTTGCATAGCTTGAATCCATTCAGGTTCCATGAAGGCTTCTTCAACTTTCTTGGGTTCTGATATTGAGACGAATGCGAAATGCCCACAGAAGTTTGCTAGCTGAGTTGCCCTTGAACGAGTGAGTGGACCAGGTGCATTGATGCTATCAAGTATTCTGTCAATCTGCACTTCATTTGCAACACGAGGATGTATAGGGCGAAGACTTTGCTCTTGCTGATCTGCGTTGTTGTTTGGAGGAATGTCTTCATGCTGAGCATTGTCTTCATGTTGATCAGGTGCTGAGATGATGAGTTCTTCTTCAGGATGAGCTTCAGAAGGCATAATCTCTCCAGTTCCCATAAGCTTGATTGATTCACTAGCTGGGACTTCATCTAGCACATTTGGCAGTTGCTCTCTTTGTGAACCATTTGTTTCATCAAACCGCACATCCACTGTTTCGACCACTTTGTAATGGAAGAGATTGAAGACTCTATAGGAGTGTGAATCCTTTCCATATCCAAGCATAAAGCCCTCACGTGCTTTTGGTGCAAACTTTGAGGTGTGATGTGGGTCCTTGATCCAGCACTTTGCGCCAAATACTCTGAAGTAACTGACATTTGGCTTCTTGCCAGTTAGGAGTTCATAAGATGTCTTGTTCAGAAGCTTGTGAAGATAAACACGATTGATTGTATGGCATGCAGTATCAATGGCTTCAGTCCAGAATTTTCTTGGAGTCTTGTATTCATCTAGCATTGTTCTGGCCATTTCAATGAGTGTTCTGTTCTTGCGTTCGACGACGCCATTCTGCTGTGGCGTGTACGGAGCTGAGAATTCATGTGTGATGCCCAAGGTATCAAGATATGTATCAAGGCCAGTGTTCTTGAATTTAGTGCCATTGTCACTTCTAATGTGCTTTATCTTGGCGCCAAAATTGTTCATAGCTCGATTGGCGAAGCGTCTGAAGACATCCTGCACTTCAGTCTTGTAAAGGATTATGTGTACCCAAGTATATCTAGAGTAATCATCAACAATGACGAAGCCATAGAGGCAAGCAGTAGTAGTAAAAGTCGAGTAGTGAGTGGGACCGAAAAGATCCATGTGGAGCAGTTCGAAGGGTTGTGTAGTAGTCATGATTGTCTTCGAAGGATGTTTTGCCCTTGTCATCTTCCCTGCTTCACAGGCACCGCATAAATGATCTTTCTTGAACTTGACGCCCTCGATGCCTATGACATGCTTCTTCTTCGCAAGGGTGTGGAGGTTCCTCATGCTAGCATGCCCAAGCCTCCGATGCCAAAGCCAGCATTCTGAAGCTTTTGCAAGAAGGCATACCGCAAGTTGTGGTCCTGCTGAGAAATCTACCACGTACAAATCACCTTTCCGATACCCTTCAAACACTAGAGATTTGTCAGATTCCATTAGCACCAGGCAGCGATATTTTCCAAACATTACAATCATATTCAGATCGCAAAGCATTGAGACAGACATTAAGTTGAAGCCAAGGGATTCAACAAGCATGACTTTATCCATGTGTTGATCCTTTGAGATTGCAACTCTACCTAGACCCAATACCTTACTTTTACCAGTGTCAGCAAATGTGATGTGGCTCTTGTCGGATGGACGTAATGTTGAGTCCATAAGAAGGCTTCTTACGCCAGTCATGTGATTTGTACACCCACTGTCAATAATCCATTCTGAAGATTTTGAAGATGCTGGTGTCATACCCTACAGTACAGTTAGGGGGATAGGCTTCACGAAGAGAATTGTGAAGCATAAACATTTGACGAACCAGTGGGTTATGAAAACTTAAATCCAGATTAGGACTAATAGGGAGAGTAGCATGCGATTCAGGAACGAAGTACATATTGATCCCATTCGGGCATTTTATCTTGCGCCCTACAAGATTTTTAAGGTCCCCAGCAATAGCATCAGAAGATTTTGTTTTTCTGCTGGAGACCTTTCCCTGCAAAGGAGAGTTAAGCTTTCTTAACCACCCACATCTTCAAGGGTGGCTTAGAAGCAATAAGTCTAAGTGCAGCATCTGAGAATTTTGGCTTTGAAGCCTTAGCAAACAGTCTAGCAGGTGGACAATAATACTCATAGGAATAAGCAGAATAATTTTTTGTCACGTGAACACGGTTCGATGAACCGCTCTCATACTCATGTGCCTGAGTATGGTTTCCCTGCAAAACATTTGTGTTAGTGTGATTCAGGTGAGTCCTCTGTTTGTATGAAGCCATTGGACCATATGAAGCCTTTGGTCTGAGATTTGTCTTCTTCAAGTGAGGTGTCATGAAGACATTCACAGGAAGATTTTCCAGACACTTTTTGGAAACCCAGATCTTCTTCATAGGCGGTCCATTCCTGCAGTTAGTACCAATGTACCTGGCAAACACTTCACCATTCTGATTCTTAAACAGTTTATAGTTTGCATCAAAGGATTCATCGATGATAATGGGGTTAGCACAAGTGAAGCCAGATAAGTTGGATGGATCTGCTGAAAGTTCCTTTGCAGCAACCCATGTGGTTTTGGGGTACTGCTCAGGTTTCCAGTAAGAGCCATCTGCATTGATTTTCCTCACAAATCCAACACCCTCTTTCCTAGGGTTTCGATTCAGGATCTGCTTCTTGAGGACATCACATAGTGTCTGATGTCCTTTAAGACTTTTGTACATCCCTGTTTCAAGCAATGTCTTCAACATAGCATTCTCATCAGCAATAGCAGTGGTATCCTCAGCAGAGGGGTTAGTTACCACGTCAACAGTTGAAGATATTGCAACAGCAGTAGAAGTGGAACATTCAGCAACAGAATTAGCATTATCACGCTCAATGCATTTAAGACATGGTGGTTCAAATCCTTCCTGAGCGGGACTGATATGTTCGGAGCGAAGTGACTCGTTTTCCTTTTGAAGATCTTCATGAGCCACCCTCAATTTCTCAAGTTCTTGCTTCCTTTGAAGATAATCATAGGAAAGCTTTTCATGAGTTGTTGATAGAGTATCATGACGATCTTCAAGTTCGTGATACTTAACGTGAAGGTTTTTTATGTCTTCAATTAAGGATTCAGATCGAGTCATTTTAGCACCCAACAGATCATCGCTTCTATCTAACAGTTTTTGAATATGTTCCATAGCTTTCTGTTGTTCAGTTGCAATTTTAGCAAGTGTTTTGTAGCTAGGTTTTGAATCACATTCAGAGTCATCGTCACTAGATGTTTCATAGCGAGTAGTGCGTGTGTTTACCTTGGCACCGCGTGCCATGAAGCAGTAGGCAGGAGTGGAGTCGTTCTTGTCATTTGCGTTGGTGTCGGTGATGCAGTCATTGTCTTCAGTGTTGAAGATGGACTTGGCAACGTATGTTGTAGCCAGACTCGCAATGCCAGAATCAGACTCCTCCTCAGACACCACCTCTGCCTCCTCAGATGCGGACTCCTCCTCTGAATCCATCTCCTTTCCAACAAACGCACGTGCCTTGCCAGATGAGCTCTTCTTGTGTGATGAAGACTTTGATGAAGACTTGGAAGAAGACTTTGAGTATTTCTTCTTCTTGTCGTCAGAATCATATTCCTTGCTCTTCTTCTTCCTTCTGTTCTCATTTTCCCACTGTGGACACTCAGAGATGAAGTGTCCAGTTTTCTTGCACTTGTGACATGTTTTCTTCTTGTAGTCATGAGCAGAAGCTTCATCATTCCTTGAGCTTGATCGTGAAGATTTTCTGAAGCCTTTCTTCTTGGTGAATTTTGGGAACTTCTTCACTAGCATTGCAAGTTCTCTTCCAATGTCTTCAGGATCATCAGAACTGCAGTCAGATTCTTCTTTAGATGAGGAGACAACTTTTGCCTTCAAGGCGCGAGTTCGCCCATAGTTTGGACCGTAGATATCTCTTTTCTCAGAAAGATGAAACTCGTGTGTGTTGAGCCTCTCAAGTATGCCAGACGGATCGAGTGTCTTGAAATCAGGACGTTCTTGAATCATCAGGGCCAGGATGTCAAACGAACTATCAAGTGATCTCAGCAGCGCTTTGACGATTTCATGTTTGGTGATTTCAGTGCGCCGAGGGCTTGAAGCTCATTTGTGATGTCAGTGAGTCTATCAAATGTGTGCTGGACATTCTCATTGTCATTTCGCTTGAAGCGGTTGAAGAGATTGCGAAGGACACTGATTCGTTGATCTCTCTGGGTTGAGATGCCTTCATTGACCTTGGAGAGCCAGTCCCAGACCAGTTTGGATGTCTTCAAGGCACTCACACGGCCATACTATCCTTTGGTCAGATGACCACAGATGATGTTCTTGGCAGTAGAGTCCAGTTGAACGAATTTCTTGACATTAGCAGCAGTGACACCTTCTCCAGCCTTGGGAACGCCGTTCTCGACGACATACCATAGGTCGACGTCAATGGCTTCAAGATGCATGCGCATCTTATTCTTCCAGTAGGGATATTCAGTTCCATCGAAGACGGGGCACGCAGCGGAGACTTTGATTATCCCTGCAGTCGACATAGCTAAAACTCCAGGTGGTTAAACCGAATCACACAGAACAAGGGAGCACCTTGCTCTGATACCAATTGAAAGTGCGTTATATCGACTAGAGGGGGGTGAATAGGAGATTTTTATGAAAGTCTTCAAAACTTGGGAGTTATGAAGACAAACAGTGAAGATTATGCCTATTACTATGCAGCGGAAGTTAGATTACACTAGGCCAGCCATGGTCATGTATTCAATAGAGTGAAAGCACAGTGACAAACAGCTTCAGTGTAATAAGGATCAAGTAGGAAGAAGTTATGAAGCCAAACAGATCATGCATTCACGTTGTGAAGACAAATGATAAAGCAAGCACGCAATGACTTCACAATGAGTAACAGCAAGAGAAGGAAGTGAAGATGAAACCAGTGACTCGTTGAAGACAATGATATGTTGGACCAGTTCCAGTTGCTGTGACAACTGTACATCTGGTTGGAGCGGCTAGGTATTTAAACCTTAGGACACACAGTCCCGGACACCCAGTCCTGGACACACAGTTCAGGACACCAAGTCCTCACCGTAATCTCCTTGAGCTAAGGTCACTTAGTCCTCGCCCAATCACTCTGGTAAGTCTTCAAGGTAGACTCCCAAACCTTCACAGACTTCGTTCACTGGCAATCCACAATGTCTCTTGGATGCTCTGAACGCGACGCCTAACCGTCTGGAGGATTCATAGTCCTCAAGTGTAATAAGTCTTCAGATCACACAGACAAGAAGACTTAAGTGATGCCCAATTTACTCTGGCTCTGGGTGGTTAGGGCTTTTCTCCTCACTAGGAATTTTCTCTCAAAGGCTTCGAGGTGGGTTGCTCTCAAACGACAAAAGCCGTGCACTGAAATCTGAGCAGCCAACTGTTTATGGTTGTGGGGGTGGGCTATTTATAGCCACTTGGCAACCCGACCTGATTTGTCCGAAATGACCCTGGGTCACTAAGGAACTGACACGTGTCTCAACGGTCAGATTTCGAACTCTCATGGCAACTTTACTTGGGCTACAAGCAAAGCTGACTTGTCCGGCTCTGGACAAGATTTGCTCTCATTGTCTTCACTCGAAGACATAGGTTTTTGATTTAGGCATCACTTAAGTCATTCTGACTTGTTCTCCTAGACCCCACTTAACAGTACGGTGGTTCCTATGACTCAACAAAAATAAAAAGAACTACGAAAGATCTAAGTCTTCGAGTTCCATAGGCTTCATAACGTGTCTTCTGTTGTCATAGTCTTCAATGTGAATATCTTCATATACCACCTTTGACTTCAATGTCTTCATTCATTTTTAGGGGTCATCTTTGGTAGTAAACCGAATCAATGAGGGACTTCTACCTGTGTTTTCCTGCAATTCTCACAAACACATTAGTCCCTCAACTAGGTTTGTCGTCAATACTCCAAAACCAACTAGGGGTGGCACTAGATGCACTTACAATGCATAACCTTTCATTCACTTCTCATTTTCGACGAAGTCATAGTGCTGAAATTTTATCTGGTAAACCACCAGAAGGATATGACTCGTGAAAACTCTCGGGTTTGCACAGATTAGGGAAGGCATTGGTCCAACCCATCAGGTATCTTAGGGACATATACTACAAAGTTCAGAAGTAAATAACTCAAGCTCGAAAGCAGAGCAAGGTTGAGAAAGTAGAGGATACAATTTACCAAAGGCATTATGTATCCGAGGGAAGACTCACAAAGTTATTGAATATGAAGGGCGTTGTCGGATAAAATCCATTAAAGGGTCTGCCGGTCCATAACAAAGCTGATGTGAGTATCGGCACACAACCAGCGGAAGAAACAATGCGAAGGCATTGGATTATAGAAGCAACTGACTAATTCAAAGCTCTCATGTAAAGCAATTAAGGTTTCCAAATCAAAGGATCAAAAGCAAATGCTCTGATTAAGGATGGATAGGTTGAGTAAGCTTGGGGGTAAAATTGTCAACAATTTGATGGTCGAGATCCAGCTCATGCTTAAAATGACGTTTGAGCCGAAAGGGTGAATTCTAGGATCTGATTGAGGATTGCGAGCATTCGCAATATTTCAAATCAATGGACTCAAAATGATAGTGACAAAGGCTGCCAATAAGATTAGTATACTTATGGGATTAACCATCATGCAAGCAAGCAAGAATTTCAAGAGCAATAGGCTACTCAGGATTTTCGGAAGTTCGAATATTATTTTGAAGAACTTAGTGAAACACACAAACAACTAGGGATGTGCGGATACTCGGTAAGTGCGAGAAATTATCTGTAGGGGTGTATATGTGGATAATGAACTGCAAGGCGGTAGGTACAAAGTATTCTCGGAACAATAGAGAGAATTTCCGAGGTATCTTGTAATAACAAGATCAACTGGGAATGAAGTTATGGACGACAAGTGTATGTAGCTTTCCATAGGGATTTATCGGTGGTATGGAATTGCAACGGCGAAGGGCACAAGGGTCTCGGGGAAACATCGGAGAGTATTGTCAAAATCTTCTGTTGAAGCGGTCGATCATATGTAATGAAGGGGCTCTCCGACAGGAAGTGGTAACGAGAACCTAGAGTTAGATTTTAGCAAAATCATTTAACCCGAATAGAAGAGAGATTAGAATCCTAGAGTATAGACGAGGAATAAAAGATCCTAATACCACCCAATGGCGACGTGGGCCCAGGGGCCGCACAGCCAAGTTAGTAAAATAATTTTCAATGCCTAGACTCAACTTCGGCCAAGGAGTGTGGAAGGGGGATTCCTACAGGCAGTCGGCTCTGATACCAACTTGTGACGCCCCTGATTCAATCATACACTGATCATACACGCAAACGTGTACGATCAAGATCAGGGACTCACGGGAAGATATCACAACACAACTCTACAAATAAAATAAGTCATACAAGCATCATATTACAAGCCAGGGGCCTCGAGGGCTCGAATACAAGAGCTCGATCATAGACGAGTCAGCGGAAGCAACAATATCTGAGTACAGACATAAGTTAAACAAGTTTGCCTTAAGAAGGCTAGCACAAACTGGGATACAGATCGAAAGAGGTGCATGCCTCCTGCCCGGGATCCTCCTAAACTACTGCTGATCGTCATCAGCGGGCTGCACGTAGTAGTAGGCTCCTCTCGAGTAGTAGTAGTCGTCATCAACAGTGGCGTCTGGCTCCTAGACTCCATCGTCTGGTCGTAGCAAACGGGTATTGGAAAGTGGAAAAGGGGGAGAAAAGCAACCGTGAGTACTCATCCAAAGTACTCGCAAGCAAGGAGCTACACTACATATGTATGCATTGGTATCAAATGGTTTAAGGGTGTCATATGTGGACTGAACTGCAGAATGCCGGAATAAGAGGGGGATAGCTAGTCCTTTCGAAGACTACGCTTCTGGCAACCTCCATCTTCCAGCAGGAGAAGAGAGTAGATGGTAAGTTCACCAAGTAGCACCGCATAGCATAATCCTAACCGATGATCCTCCCCTCGTTGCCCTATGAGAGAGCGATCACCGGTTGTATCTGGCACTTGGAAGGGTGTGTTTTATTAAGTATCTGGTTCTAGTTGTCATAAGGTCAAGGTACAACTCCAAGTCGTCCTGTTACTGAAGATCACGGCTATTCGAATAGATTAACTTCCCTGTAGGGGTGCACCACATAACCCAACACGCTCGATCCCATTTGGCCGGACACACTTTCCTGGGTCATGCCCGGCCTCGGAAGATCAACACATCACAGCCCTACCTAGGCACAACAGAGAGATCAGCACGCCGGTCTAAATCCTATGGCACAGGGGTCTGGGCCCATCGTCCATTTCACACCTGCACGTTGCGTACGCGGCCGGTGAGCAGACCTAGCAACCTCCATTACAACGGAAGTTGTGTTACGCGGTCCAACCCGGCGCGCGCCGCTCAGTCGCTGACGTCACGAAGGCTTCGGCTGATACCACGACATCGAGTGCCCATAACTGTCCCCGCGTAGATGGTTAGTGCGTATAGGCCAGTAGCCAGACTCAGATCAAATACCAAGATCTCGTTAAGCGTGTTAAGTATTCGCGAACACCGACCTGGGCCAGGCCCACCTCTCTCCTAGGTGGTCTCAACCTGCCCTGTCGCTTCGCCTCAAAGTAACAGTCGGGGGCCGTTAGGAACTCAGACCCACCTCTACCGGGATGGAGCCACCTGCCCCTTCAGCCCCCATCTTCGAACAGTATCATAAGTAATGTAACAGTATAAGTATATATCATATGCCCGTGATCACCTCCCGAAGTGATCACGGCCCAGTAGTATAGCATGGCAGACGGACAAGAATGTAGGGCCACTGATGGTAATCTAGCATACTATACTAAGCATTTAGGATTGCAGGTAAGGTATCAACAGTTGTAGCAACAATGACAGGCTATGCATCAGAGTAGGTTTAACGGAAAGCAGTAACATGCTATACTACTCTAATGCAAGCAGTACAGAGGAGAGTAGGCGATATCTGGTGATCAAGGGGGGGGCTTGCCTGGTTGCTCTGGCAAGAAGGAGGGGTCGTCAACAGCGTAGTCGGTCGGGGCACCAGCAGTGGCGTCGGTCTCGTAGTCTACCGGAGAGAAGAGGGGGAAGAAACAATGAATACAATGCAAACAGATGCATAACGATGCATGACAAAGCAAACAACGGTGTTAGGTGTACCCTAACGCGGTAGTAGGTGATACCGGCGAAGGGGGGAAACATCCGGGAAAGTATCCCCGGTGTATCGCGTTTTCGGGCAGAGGTACCGAAGGGGGAAAGTTACAGGTTTGCTATGATAGGGACGCGTGGCGGACGAACGGGCTGCGTATCCGGATTCGTCTCGTCGTTCTGAGCAACTTTCATTTATAAAGTTTTTCCATTCGAGCTACGGTTTATTTTATATTAATTTTAAAAGATTTAAATCATTTTTAGGATTAACAGAATTAATTAAATCAAAAGGCATTTATGACGTCATCATGACATCAGCGTGAGGCAATCGGTCAAAGTTGACCGTTGACCAGTCAACTAATGGGTGGGTCCCGCATGTCATAGGCTGTTATCTAATTGAAAGTAGTTAGATTTATCAGCAAGTTAATTAGGTTTAATTAACTAGATTAATTAATTGATTGATTGATTGATATTATTATTATTATTATTTATTTCATTTATTTATTTATTTCCTTTTTGTTAAAACGTTTCAGGGGGCGGCCCCACTTGTCATTGGGCCAATGGGGGTTTACGGGCACCGGGTGCAGAGGGCAAACGGGCGCGGGCGATGGTTTCGGGCGCAACCCAATCGGGCACACGCCCAGGGGCGCCGTGGCGAGGCCGGGCGGTCACCGGAGGGGGACGCCGGCAGGAGGGCAGCGGGGCAGCGCCGGAGTGGGGCCGTGGGCGTGGGGCGTCGCCTGCGTGTGGGGGGAGGAGGCCGCAGCAAGCACGAGGACGACGCCGGAGCGGCGCTGTGGACGCCGAGGAGGGAGGCCGGACACGGCGAGCAGGGGCTTGAGGCGACGGCGGCCTCGCTCGACAGCGACAGTGGCGAGGTGCAGCTAGGCGGGGCTCGGGCATGGGCAGAGTGGGAAGGCCGTGGGCGAACTACCGCCGGCGGCAGCAGCGGGAAGGGCTGCGCGAATGCGCGGACGACAAAGAGGCGTGGCGAGGCCATGGCGACTGGATGAGAGGGGAAAGAAGGAGGGGGGTCGTTGCTCACCCCCGTTGCAGGGGATCTGGGGCAGCGAGGCTCGCTGGAGCCGTTGAGGAGGAAGACAGGGACGACTGCGACGCCGGCACAGTGATGGGGTCGGGGTGGTCCGGCGAGCCGGCGATGAAGCTCGGGGGCAGGAGGGGCCGCGTGGTCGAGGCAGAGGACGAAGATGGGCGGCAAGGTGGTGGGACGGCGCCGGTGTAGTTGGAGTGCGGCGACGGGGTGGGGCGCCGGCGTAGGGGCGCGGTCGTCGGCCCGATCCCGATCCAGAACTGGATCGGGGGGAGGGGGAGAGAGCGAGTGGGGGTGTGGGTGGTTAGGGTTTGCGGGGGGGAGGGGTGAGGGGATAAGGCGTGGCCATCTGGGCCTTGTGGGCTGCGGGGCCGAAGCCCAGTGAGGGAGGGGGGTTCCCTTTTATTTTCTTTTGCTTCTCTCTTTCTTTTTATTTATTTTCTTTCATGTTTTATTTCATTTTAAATCATTTAGTCATTTTAGAAAAATGTGTTCTCTTTACTATAATTATCCTTGTAATATTCGGCACCCACCGAACATTTTTGTTTCAACTTTTGAAAACTTTTGTTGTTTGACATATTTAGAATTTAATTTTTGAAACGCTTCGAATCATTGCGAGGTTAGCAATAGTAACCGAGGTGACATGGCGTGATTAGCATGGGATTACTGTAGCATGATTATCCGGGTGTCACAATTCTCCTCTACTACAAGAAATCTCGTCCCGAGATTTAAGAGGGGAGTAAGGGGGAAGGTTTGGTAACGAATCTAGCGGGTCTTCTCATCCTGGCTTTCAACATCCGCAAGATCTATTATCGGTTCTTTTCAACGGTGTTCATTTCATCCGCCCCAAGCTTGCCTTTGTTTTCCCGCCCACCCACCCTTTTTCTTGAAGGACTAAGATTTCTTTATCAAGTATCCTTTTATTCTTGTGAAGTCTCTCCATTCTTTTCCGTCAATATTTTTATCCGGTGATTCTCATGAAGATCCTAACGGAGCTTCAAGTTATCATTCTTTGTTTTTTCTCTTCTCCGGCGGTTTCAAATCAACCTTTTGGTGTTGATCATATCCCTTTTTCCCTCGTTTCTAATGCTTTCTCTTGCCGGTGCACCTCTTAATCATCCACTTCTCACTACTCAATTGTTCAAGAGTGCTCAAGAAATCTCGAAGATTCATGTTTCCACTCTGCAGTTGTTCAATATCTTCGAGGACGTTCTCTCATTCAAGTCTTTTAATTCAACGGGTGCAATCTCTCTTTCGAGTAATCATTTCTACGGTGTTTCTTTGAGTGGGCCCTAACCCACAGGTCTTTTCCCAGGATCTTACCTGACACTTCTTATTTTCCTGGAGCTATCCTCAAATTTCTTTTCGAAGTTTGACGTAAGAATGATATATCATCAGTCAAATGTCTTCTCCAAGATCTGTCAAAATCTTTTCATCGTTGGCTCAACTTTTCCATTCTTCATTCCGGAGTGCCTCAATAATTATTGGTGGTGTTTCTCATCATAATTCTCAGATTTCGATGACCGAAGAAGAGTTTTCCTCAAAATATTTACCGTTCTCTCAGAGATGCGTAGTTCAAGCTTGTCGCCATCCTCTCATAATTGTTTTCGATTGTGAGATTTCTTTTCACCCATCCGGTGCAAATTCAGGAGTCTTTTCAGTCTGATTCTCTGGAGGCCATCATCTCATTATTATTCATTTCAGCTGGCAGCTCACATTCTCCAAATCTTACCGGTGCATCGTTCGAATATCCTCTAATCAGTTCATGATCTCTTCGTTCCCATGGATCTAAACCCTCTCATGTATCTTTGTTCATTTGCTAATTTTTCCCGATGTTTCTTTATCTTTACTTCGTTCATTTTCAATCCTACCGGTGTTTCATTGAAGACCTTATCAAGTTATTGTAAGTGCATCTAGTGCCACCCCTAGTTGGTTTTGGAGTATTGACGACAAACCAAGTTGAGGGACTAATGTGTTTGTGAGAATTGCAGGATAACACAGGTAGAAGTCCCTCATTGATTCGGTTTTACTACCAGAGATGACCCCTAAAAATGTATGAAGACATTGAAGTCAAAGGTGGTATATGAAGATATTCACATTGAAGACTATGACAAAAGAAGACACGTTATGAAGCCTATGGAGCTCGAAGACTTAGATCTTTCGTAGTTCTTTTGTGCTGAGTCATAGGAACCACTGTACTATTAAGTGGGGTCCAGGAGAACCAGTCAGAATGACTAAAGTGATGCCTAAACCAAAAACCTATGTCTTCGAGTGAAGACAATGAGAGCGAATCTTGTCTAGAGCTGGACAAGTCAGCTTTGCTTGTAGCCCAAGTAAAGTTGCCATGAGAGTTTGAAATCTGACCGTTGAGACACGTGTCAGTTCCTTAGTGACCCAGGGTCATTTCGGACAAATCAGGTCGGGTTGCCAAGTGGCTATAAATAGCCCACCCCCTACAACCATAAACGGTTGGCTGCTCAGATTGAGAGTACGACTTTTGTCGTTTGAGAGCAACCCACCTCGAAGCCTTTGAGAGAGAGAATTCCTTGCGAGGATAAAGCCCTAACCACCCAGAGCCAGAGAACATTGGGCATCACTTAAGTCTTCTTGTCTGTGTGATCTGAAGACTTATTACACTTGAGGACTGTGCATCCCCATACGGTTAGGCGTCGCGTTCAGAGCATCCAAGAGACATTGTGGATTGCCGGTGAACGAAGTCTGTGAAGGTTTGGGAGTCTACCTTGAAGACTTACCAGAGTGATTGGGCGAGGACTATGTGACCTTAGCTCAAGGAGAATACGGTGAGGACTTGGTGTCCTGAGCTGCGTGTTCAGGACTGGGTGTCCGGGACTGTGTGTCCTAAGGTTTAAATACCTAGCCGCTCCAACCAGACGTACTGTTGTCACAGCAACTGGAACTGGTCCAACACATCATTGTCTTCAACGAGTCACTAGTTTCATCTTCACTTCCTTTTACTTACTGATCACTCATTGTGAAGTCATTGCGTGTCTGTTCTATCTTTTGTCTTCACAATGTGAGTGTATGATCTGTTTGGCTTCATAGTATTTTCCTACCTGATCCTAATTACACTACAGCTATTTGTCACTGTGCTTTCACTCTGTTGATACTTGACCATGGCTTGCCTAGTGTAGTCTAACTTCCGCTGCATAGTAATAGGCATATCTCTACTGTTTGTCTTCATAACTTCCATGTGTTGAAGACTTTCATAAAAATCGCCTATTCACCCCCCTCTAGTCGATATAACGCACTTTCAATTGGTATCAGAGCAAGGTGCTCCCTTGTTCTGTGTGATTCGGTTTAACCACCTGGAGTTTTAGCTATGTCGACTGCAGGGATAATTAAAGTCTCCGCTGCGTGCCCCGTCTTTGATGGAACTGAATATCCCTACTGGAAGAATAAGATGCGTATGCATCTTGAAGCCATTGACGTCGACCTATGGTATGTCGTCGAGAACGGCGTTCCCAAGGCTGGAGAAGGTGTCACTGCTGCTGATGTCAAGAAATTCGTTCAACTGGACTCTACTGCCAAGAACATCATCTGTGGTCATCTGACCAAAGGACAGTATGGCCGTGTGAGTGCTTTGAAGACATCCAAGCTGGTCTGGGACTGGCTCTCCAAGGTCAATGAAGGCATCTCAACCTAGAGAGATCAAAGAATCAGTGTCCTTCACAATCTCTTCAACCGCTTCAAGCGAAATGACAATGAGAATGTCCAGCACACATTTGACAGACTCACTGACATCACAAATGAGCTTCAAGCCCTCGGCGCTACTGAGATCACCAAACATGAAGTCGTCAAGACGCTTCTGAGATCACTTGATAGTTCGTTTGACATCCTAGCCCTGATGATTCAAGAACTCCTGATTTCAAGACACTCGATCCATCTAACATACTTGAGAGGCTCAACACACGTGAGTTTCAGCTTTCTGAGAAAAGAGATATCTACGGTCCAAACTATGGGCGAACTCGTGCCTTGAAGGCAAAAGCTGTTTCCTCATCTGAAGAAGAATCTGACAGCAGTTCTGATGATCCTGAAGACATTGGAAGGGAACTTGCAATGCTAGTGAAGAAGTTCCAAAAATTCACCAAGAAGAAAGGCTTCAAAAAGTCTTCACGATCAAGCTCAAGGAATGATGAAGCTTCCGCTCATGACTACAAGAAGAAAACATGCCACAAGTGCAAGAAAACTGGACACTTCATCTCTGAGTGTCCACAGTGGGACAATGAGAACAGAAAGAAGAAGAAGAGCAAGGAATATGACTCTGACGACAAGAAGAAGAAGAAATACACAAAGTCTTCTTCCAAGTCTTCCTCAAAGTCTTCATCACACAAGAAGAGCTCATCTGGCAAGGCACGTGCATTTGTTGGCAAGGAAATGGATTCAGAGGAGGAGTCCGCTTCTGAGGAGGCAGAGGTGGAGTCTGAGGAGGAGTCTGATTCTGGCATTGCAAGTCTGGCTACAGCATACGTCGCCAAGTCCATCTTCAACACTAAAGACAATGATTTCATCACCGACACCGATGCAAATGACAAGGACTACTCCACTCCTACCTACTGCTTCATGGCACGCGGTGCCAAGGTAAACAAACGCACTACTCACTATCAAACATCTAGTGACGATGACTCTGATTGTGATTCAAAACCCAGTTACAAAACACTTGCTAAAATTGCAACTGAACAACAGAAAGCCATGGAACATATTCAAAAACTGTTAGACAGAAGCAATGATCTGTTGGGTGCTGAAATGACTCGATCTGAATCTTTAATTGAAGACATAAAAAATCTTCATGTTAAGTATCAGGAACTTGAAGATCGTCATGATACTCTCTCAACAACTCATGAAAAGCTTTCCTATGATTATCTTCAAAGGAAGCAAGAACTTGAGAAATTGAGAGCGGCTCATGAAGATCTTCAAAAGGAAAACGAGTCACTTTGCGCCGAACAGATCAGTTCCGCTCAGGAAGGATTTGAACCACCATGTCTTAAATGCATTGAGCGTGATAATGCTACTTCTGTTGCTGAATGTTCCACTGCTACTGCTGTTGCAATATCTTCAACTGTTGATGTGGTAACTAACCCCTCTGCTGAGGATACCACTGCTGTTGCTGATGAGAATGCTAGGTTGAAGACATTGCTTGAAACAGGGATGTACAAAAGTCTTAAAAGGACATCAGACATTATGTGATGTCCTCAAGAAGCAGATTCTGAACCGAAACCCTAGGAAAGAGGGTGTTGGGTTCGTAAGGAAAATAAATGCAGATGGCTCTTACTGGAAACCTGAGCAGTACCCCAAAACCAAGTGGGTTGCTGCAAAGGAACCTTCAGCAGATCCATCCAATTTATCTGGCTTCACTTGTGCTAACCCCATTATCATTGATGAATCCTTTGATGCAAACTATATACTGTTTAAGAATCAGAATGGTGAAGTGTTTGCCAGGTACATTGGTACTAACTGCAGGAATGGACCGCCAAGAAGATCTGGGTTCCGAAAAAGTGTCTGGAAAATCTTCCTGTGAATGTCTTCATGACACCTCACTTGAAGAAGACAAACTTCAGACCAAAGGCTTCATACGGTCCAAAGGCTTCATACAAACAGAGGACTCACCTGAGTCACACTAACGCAAATGTTTTGCAGGGAAACCATACTCAGGCATATGAATATGAGAGCGGTTCATCAAACCGTCATGTTCATATGACCAAAAATTATTCTGCTTATTCTTATGAGTACTATTGTCCACCTGCAAGACTGTTTGCTAAGGCTTCAAAGCCAAAATTCTTAGATGCTACACTCAGACTTATTGCTTCTAAGCCACCCTTGAAGATGTGGGTGGTTAAGAAGGCTTAACTCTCTTTTGCAGGGAAAGGTCTCCAGCAGAAAACCAAAATCTTCTGACGCTATTGCTGGGGACCTTCAAAATCTTGTAGGGCGCAAGATAAAATGCCCGAATGGCATCATTATGTACTTCGTTCCTGAATCGCATGCTACTCTCCCTATTAGTCCTAATCTGGATCTAAGTTTTCATAACCCACTGGTTCGTCAAATGTTTTTGCTTCACAATTCTCTTCGTGAAGCCTATCCCCCTAACTGCACTGTAGGGTACGACACCAGCGTCTTCAAAGTCTTCAGAATGGATTATTGACAGTGGGTGTACAAATCACATGACTGGCAAAAGAAGCCTTCTTATGGACTCAACCTTACGTCCATCCGACAAGAGCCACATCACATTTGCTGACACTGGTAAAAGTAAGGTATTGGGTCTAGGTAGAGTTGCAATCTCAAAGGATCAACACATGGATAAAGTCATGCTTGTTGAATCCCTTGGTTTCAACTTAATGTCTGTCTCAATGCTTTGCGATTTGAACATGGTCGTAATATTTGGAAAATATCGTTGCCTGGTACTAATGGAATCTGACAAGTCTCTAGTGTTTGAAGGGTATCGGAAAGATGATTTGTATGTGGTAGATTTCTCAGCAGGGCCACAACTTGCAGTATGTCTTCTTGCAAAAGCTTCAGAATGCTGGCTTTGGCATCGGAGGCTTGGGCATGCTGGCATGAGGAACCTCCACACCCTTGCGAAGAAGAAACATGTCATAGGCATCGAGGGTGTCAAGTTCAAGAAAGATCACTTATGCGGTGCCTGTGAAGCAGGGAAGATGACGAGGGCAAAACATCCCTCGAAGACAATCATGACCACTACTCGACCCTTCGAACTACTTCACATGGATCTTTTTGGTCCCACTCACTACTCAACTTTTACTACTACTGCTTGCCTCTATGGATTCGTTATTGTTGATGATTATTCTAGATATACTTGGGTGCACATAATTCTTTACAAGACTGAAGTGCAGGATGTCTTCAGACGCTTCACCAATCGTGCTATGAACAATTTTGGCGCCAAGATAAAGCACATCAGAAGTGACAATGACACTGAATTCAAGAACACTAGCCTTGATACATATCTTGATACCTTGGGCATCACACATGAATTCTCAGCTCCGTACACGCCACAGCAGAATGGCGTCATCGAACGCAAGAACAGAACACTCATTGAGATGGCCAGAACGATGCTAGATGAATACAGGACTCCAAGAAAATTCTGGACTGAAGCCATTGACACTGCATGCCATACAATCAATCGTGTTTATCTTCACAAGCTTCTGAACAAGACATCTTATGAACTCCTAACTGGCAAGAAGCCAAATGTCAGTTATTTCAGAGTATTTGGCGCAAGGTGCTGGATCAAGGACCCACACCACACCTCAAAGTTTGCACCAAAAGCACATGAGGGTTTTATGCTTGGATATGGAAAGGATTCGCACTCCTACAGAGTCTTCAATCTCTTTCATTACAAAGTGGTTGAAACAGTGGATGTGCGGTTCGATGAGACAAATGGTTCACAAAGAGAGCAACTGCCAAATGTGCTAGATGAAATTCCAGCTAGTGAATCAATCAAGCTAATGGGAACTGGAGAGATTATACCTTCTGAAGCTCATCCTGAAGAAGAACTTATCATCTCAGCACCTGATCAACATGAAGACAATGCTCAGCCTAAAGACATTCCTCCCAACAACAACACAGATAAGCAAGAGCAAAGTCTTCGCCCTGTACATCCTCGTGTTGCCAATGAAGTGCAGATTGACAGAATAATTGACAGCATCAATGCACCTGTTCCACTCACCCGTTCAAGGGCAACTCAGCTAGCAAATTTCTATGGGCACTTCGCATTCGTCTCAATATCAGAACCCAAGAAAGTTGAAGAAGCCTTCATGGAACCTGAATGGATTCAAGCTATGCAAGAAGAGCTTCAACAGTTTGAGCTGAATAATGTATGGGAACTGGTTAAGCGTCCTGATCCACGGAAGCACAACATAATAGGCACCAAATGGATATACCGCAACAAGCAAGATGAGCATGGTCAAGTTGTCAGAAACAAAGCTCGTCTCATTGCTCAAGGATATACTCAAGTGGAAGGCATTGACTTCGATGAAACATTTGCTCCTGTGGCTAGGCTTGAAGCCATACGCATACTGCTGGCCTATGCAAATCATCATAACATTCTTCTATATCAAATGGATGTGAAGAGTGCCTTTCTCAATGGCAAGATTGAAGAAGAAGTATATGTTGCACAACCGCCTGGCTTTGAAAATCCAAAACATCCTGACATGGTATACAAGCTCAACAAGGCACTGTATGGCCTCAAACAAGCCCCTAGGGCCTAGTATGACACACTCAAATACTTCCTGAAGAGCAAAGGCTTCATACCTGGTTCCCTAGATCCCACTCTTTTGACGAAGACATATGATGGTGAACTGTTTGTGTGCCAAATATATGTGGATGACATTATGTTCGGCTGCACAAATCAGAAGTACAGTGAAGAGTTTAGATATATGATGCAAGAGCAATATCAGATGTCCATGATGGGGGAGCTGAAGTTCTTCCGTGGTCTTCAAATACGACAACAACGCAATGGCATCTTCATATCTCAAGAGAAGTATCTCAAAGATTGCCTGAAGAAGTTCGGTATGCAAGACTGCAAAGGCTTCACAACACCAATGTCAGCCAAACATCATCTGGGTCCTGACGACAATGGTAAAGAGTTCGATCAAAAGGTATACCACTCCATGATTGGTTCTTTACTTTATTTAAGTGCATCTAGGCCAGATATTATGCTTAGTGTTTGCATGTGTGCTCGATTTCAAGCGGCACCAAAGGAGTCGCATCACTTAGCTGTGAAGCGAATTCTTCGATATTTGGCTCACACCCCAACTCTAGGATTATGGTATCCAAAGGGCTCAGAGTTTGATTTGGTTGGATTCTCGGATGCTGATTATGCTGGTGACAAAGTTGATCGCAAGTCTACATCAGGCACATGTCACTTTCTGGGACGATCACTTGTATGTTGGTCTTCAAAGAAGCAGAACTGTGTATCTCTCTCCACTGCTGAATCTGAATACATTGCTACTGGATCTTGCTGCGCTCAGCTTCTGTGGATGAAGCAAACTCTCAAGGACTATGGCATTCATCTGAAGCAAGTGCCAATTTACTGCGACAACGAAAGCGCCATCAAGATCGCCAACAACCCCGTTCAGCACTCGAAGACAAAGCACATTGAAATCCGTCATCACTTTCTCAGAGATCATGTTGTGAAGGAAGACATTGATATCATACACGTCAACACTTAAGAGCAATTGGCAGATATCTTCACCAAGCCCTTGGATGAGAAGAGATTTTGCAAGTTACGGTGTGAGCTAAATATCTTGGAATCCTCAATGTCATGTGATCAGGCACACATCCTAACACTTATGCATATTGATGACTTAGTTGTGCACCACACGAAGTAACGTATATCTTCAATCAATGAAGACATACATTCTAAGTGTGAATACATTAATGTGGAAATTGACTTCAGAGCGCCACGATAATTGTGCGCCGTGTCTGGGTCTAATACTTCCTATACGGTGGGTAACACCACCACCAAACGTTCTATTTTGAAGTGTTTCACTCTTGGCGTTACCTTGCAATGTCTTCATATTTGGTTTGGCTTCAATCTTAACATGTCTTCATGATTATCTTCACTACGTTGATTATATAGATATATATATATATATACTAGTGTTCTGTCCTCTACAGCATTCACTTATAGCTATGTCTTCTTGGTTGAATCTTTTTGAACTAAGTGAATGTGATCGGACCCTAATCTCTCTATGCTTTCTATCTCAAATTCTATCTCTCCAAGTCATATGCATTCTATTGAAACTGTCGAATGTCTTCTCTGCGTCCTTGTCAGCAGAAGACACAGAGACAACCTTTAAAACCGTTTTCAATGCTCATTCATCCACAAGAAATCCGGAGAAGTAGAAACGACCGCCCAACAATCCAGGCGTGCGTGGGATGTGGAACTGCCCCCAAAATACCGCATGATGGCCACGTCCTACTCAGATGCGAATCGCCAGGGGCACCTGAGTAATAGCGCAGTGCCGCCCCTGCACCTATAAATTCACACTTACCGCGGTCATTATCTCCTTCTTCCACCCTCGCACGAACCCTAGCGCCACCACTAGCTCTCGACGACGCCGGCGACGAAGCGCTTCGCTGCCGCAACCTCTCCGACGCCGTCTTCACGCCGATCGCGGACATCGTCCTCTCCGCCGTCGCCGTAGGTGTCTTCCGTCGCAAAGTTAGGGCACGGAGGATTGAACTTCTCGGCATCATCTCCCACTCCGTCTAGCAGTTCCAAGTGTGGTAAATAAAACTTCTTTTTACAGCCCCTTTTGATCTCATGGTTCTGTCACTTTCTACCATAAGAAGTTTCTCTTCACACAAGTTAGATCTCTCAATCTGCATCTCATAACATGCCTAGTATATTCACTTGTGCTTCATGAAGTAGTTAGATTCCTCACTTGTACTGATCTGTGGGTTCGTACAAATCTGGAACCAACTTCTTATCTATGAGTGAATGTCTTCGCACGATGAGGTCAATGTCTTCTAAACTGATTAATCTTCAAAACCTTCTGAGAATGCATATGACCTCTTCTCCTTCCCTCGCACCTTAATGCTGTCACAGGTACATGTCCGTGGGAGAATCCTTTGGTTCTCATAGTCTGCATTCATTTGCAGAGTTCTTACAGCATCACATAAATTCTCCTGAAGTCAGTTCCTGTTGGTCCAGTAAAAGAAAGCCTTTGAAGCCTTTGAACGTCTTGAAGCCTTCCAAGTTAAGGTTTATGGCTTCAGAAACAGCAGCAAGGAAGGGGGGCAGATAGAGACATGGAGGAACATCCAAAGATCTGCCTGATGAACTGGCAGAAATGTACAAAACAGATCCTGAAGAGAATTATGGTCAGCGCAAGACCCGAATCCAATGGATTCGACGCTATTGGGCAGAACAATGGTTCCAATACCGCTTCGTCACCCAGGAGTATGCTGAGAAAAGTGCCATCAAGAGACCGTGGGGGGACATCCTTTACAAGAACCTCATACCCAGGACCGGAGATGAAGCCATTGCTCAAGGCTTCTACCCATGCATGGTCCGAGGACCACAGCCTGCTGAAGCACATCCGTCGTCACTACTCTGGTGTCGTGACGACAATCTGTTCAAGCGCAACTTCCAGTTTGCCCAGAACTCAGCGAAGCAGAACAAGAAGAAGTTGGGGTTAGACTTCAACCCTGGTCCCTCCGCACCAAGGGCAGATGGCACACGCGACGCAGAACCCAATATCATCGGTCCGTATGCCAACCTTGAGGGCCTCATCATCCGCATCTTAGTCCAAGGGACTGCCGTGAATGACCCTCCAGCTGACTCTGAGTCTGATGAAGCTCCTGCTGTACCGAAGCCAAAGCAGTCGAAGAAGCCAAAAGCTTCAAAGCCGGCCCCTTCACCAAAAATCTCAAGGGCGAAGCCATTGGCAACTGCACCTCCTGAAGACAGTGTGCAGTCTAAAGACGTATCCCGTGTCTCCAAGCCCCAGAAGGCCAAGATGCCTCAGCCACACACCAGCAAAGAGCTCACAGCTGTTGCCATTCTGCGCAGCGAAGCCATTGATCTGTCAAGTGATGAAGATCTTGGAGATGACGCTCTCGAGCAGCTCATCAAGAGCAAAGAAGAAGCTGAAATCTTCAACAATTTGCCTCTCTTTGATGTCGCCATCATCCACAACTTCATCGACGAATGGTTTGCCACACCAAACATCAGCTTCGAAGATCTGCAGCTGCCCGTTGGCCTCAGCGTCGCCTTCCAAGGCGCTATTGCTTCAGAACTTGCAATTGCCCAGCGCATTGTTGAACTAAAGCAGAAAATTGATCATGAAAAGGCTCAGTTCAAGAAGCATATGGCCAAGCTCAGCGTGCAAGAAGTGAAGAGCTTCAAGATCATGTTGCACAAACTAAAGGAAAACTTTCTGAAGAAGCGCGCAGAAGCTCAAGGTTTGCGGGAGCGAATGA
Source organism: Triticum urartu (assembly GCF_056163025.1). Classification (NCBI taxonomy): domain Eukaryota; kingdom Viridiplantae; phylum Streptophyta; class Magnoliopsida; order Poales; family Poaceae; genus Triticum; species Triticum urartu. The sequence goes on from NC_141873.1 coordinate 234,590,961, forward strand.
AGACTCTGGCAGACAGATGTGTGCAGGCCTACAATGAGGCTGAGAAGCGCAAGGCACTTGGGCGTCCTGGCATCGACCCCAAGATGGCCGCAAAGAAAAAGAAGAAGACTGTTCTAGCTGAACAAGAGGCACCAAGGCAGGAAGCAGTTCCGCTTGTGTTCCCAACTGCAACAACTGGCTCGAAGCCAAAGAGCCGGTCAACAGCTTCAGAGCTCAAGAAGACAAGAACTGCTGAGGCTGAAGCCAGGAAGAGGAAAAGCTCTGAAGCCTCTCCTACTGCCCCGAGCAAGAAAAAGAGAAAGACCAAGAAATCTCGGGCTGCTCCCACAGAGCCCTTGATAGTTGAACCTATTTCTATGGTTCACCCTGACACAGAACGTCAACTGACGGTGCATGAGCCTGCTTCCACAGAGGCTCCTGTTCCTGAAGACATTCCAGCAGCTGATCCCATCGCTGCTGAAGACATTGGTCATCGTGACAATGTAGAAGATGATGCAGCCCTTCCTCAATTAGAACACAGCGAACTCATCAGCATTGGTCATCCACTGACGCCAATTGCACAGGATGCTTCATGGGCGGATCGCCCTCAAGAGGAAGAAGACAATGAGGCACAGCCCACTCCAACCCCACAGGCGTCGTCTGCATTCCGCAGGCTTCGCAAAGGTCCAAGGCCTCCAGTCTATGCTGAAGACATTCCGGCTGCATCAGCCGCAGAAGAAGCACCACAAGAGCCCACTCCTATGCTCCACCAAGAAGCAGTTCTCCAGGAGAACGTGCTTGTGACCGACCCTCCAGCTAGTCAAGCGGAGGCTGAAAATATTGAGGCTGCCACAACCAACACTGAAGCCAATGTGGAGCCCTCCCCACCAAAAGCTTCAGAAGACAGTGAAGCTACTGATCCAGACACTTCTGTTCCTGAGTCTGCTGCAGGTCCTCAATTTGATTACCATGTTGAGCACAGGCCTCATGTCCAGAAGCCAGTCCCAAGGCTGCCGAGGTTCCCAGGTCCTGCATCAGCACCTGGCTCCTTTAACATCAATAGCATCAAGCCAGATAATACGTTCTTCAACAGCTCCAAGAACCCCTATTCAAGGGAAAGGATTTCATCAGATAGGTTCTGGAGCTATCCTCAGCGCAGCTACTATTCATGCATCCTATACAACCAAGGTCGCATCTTCCCGCACAAGCGCCTTGATGTTGAAGCCATTGCTGGTCTGCCCTGTTTAGAGGAAGCGTTGGATTGCTTCAAGCAAGTGGGTCTGCTGCAGTTTGTAACTGATGAAGAGCACTGGAATGAAGAGCTTCTGCTGCAATTCTATGCCACCCTCCACATCAAAGGATACAACAGAGATCCGAAGACTTGGGCCCTGGAGTGGATGACTGGCAATGTCCATCACGAAGCCAATGCATTTGATATAATTGAGCTCACCGGCCTGCCCACTCCTAGCGAATTCTTTGAGGAAGGCTGTCCACTACACACTGAAGCTCTTGAGAGCATATTCCAGAGGCCTGAACCGAATATGAGTCAGATGCTCTCCATGATGAAGCCATTGCCCCACGATGCTCCTTATCCAACAGAGTTCTTCGTTGAAGACTTTGAGTACCTGCCCAGAACCATCTATCACATTATCCGGCGGACTCTCTGGCCTATCAAAGGGCACTCTCCAAATGCCAAGATCGAGGGTGCAATGAAGACTCTGATATTTTGTATCCTTCATGGCAAATGCTTCAACGCACGGGACTTCTTCATACGCCAACTTACTGCATCAGGCTCAGATTTACTTGGTTTGAAGTTCTATGCTCCTTGGATAATGAGACTGATCAAGCTTCACTCTGCGATCTCATATCAGCCCTCAGCCCGCAACCATCGGATCTTCTTGCCAGATGTGGATACCTCTGCTGAAGCTATATATCCTGAGCCTGCCAAGCAACCTTTGAGTCTTCAGAATGCAGAACACCAGAGCTTCACTCAGAACGTTGAAGGTGTTGAAGCCATCTCCAGGGTGTATCCTTTGGCTGGCACTACACGTGCACCACACCCTGCTTCAACTGAAGCCACTGACAGTGCCACTTCTTCAAGACCCAAGAAGCGCACTCGTGTTCTCAACGACCGAGAGCTTCTTGTGGCCCTTCATCAAAAGCAGGATAGGCATCATGACTGGTTGAAGAGACAGATGAAGAGCCTCTTAGTGGATGTAAATCGCATCCGAAATCTTGCCACCAAGAACGCTTTCGTTGCCCATGAAACCTGTCGCCGCACATGGAAAGGGCTAACGATGATGCTTTCTGAAGCTGATCTTCAAGAGGATGGCTTCACTGAGAGATTCAAGTTTGACTCCACACCTCCTCGAAGAGCTGTGCTGCTGGGGACTCCATCTCTTGAAGACTCTGAGTTTTCTTCCTCTGCTGCCACAGTCACTGCCAGAATCATTGAGGAAGAAGACGATGCTACCTCACCGCCACCTGCTTCAGCACCTCCACGCTCTTCTGCACCGCCAAACAACGCCAACAACCCTGCTACTTTATCTACTCCTCATAGGGACGAGTAGAGGCTCTATGTCTTCAAACCTTTTTGGTCATTACTGACAAAAGGGGGAGAAGCATATGAGATTGATAGTCTTCAAGCGGGTTCATATGGGCGGGTGCCTTATATTTTGCTTCATGCTTACAACTCTCGTTTTTTTGCTACATTTGGTTCTTGTGAGTTGTAACACTTAAACTAGATGGTCGTCTGCTACTTGTTTGCCACCCTATTTTGCGAAGATAAATTCCGCATGTGCGACGATAAATTCCGCACTTATCTCATTCTGCAGACATCCATTTTCCATTATGCATGTCATTATCTTCATATATCTTCACATGCATAGTGGATTATCATCATCAGCTGAAGTGGATCTCCACAAGTACAACCTGCCATGTGCATTTGCATTCCAAAAGCAAATTAACTTGTATGCACATCTTCAGGGGGAGCCCTTGCAACTTATGAAGACAATTCCTTATCCTTTACAATTTCACAGACTATATTCCCCGTTGAGAACTTCAACTAGTTTGTCATCAATCACCAAAAAGGGGGAGATTGTAAGTGCATCTAGTGCCACCCCTAGTTGGTTTTGGAGTATTGACGACAAACCTAGTTGAGGGACTAATGTGTTTGTGAGAATTGCAGGATAACACAGGTAGAAGTCCCTCATTGATTCGGTTTTACTACCAGAGATGACCCCTAAAAATGTATGAAGACATTGAAGTCAAAGGTGGTATATGAAGATATTCACATTGAAGACTATGACAAAAGAAGACACATTATGAAGCCTATGGAGCTCGAAGACTTAGATCTTTCGTAGTTCTTTTGTGTTGAGTCATAGGAACCACCGTACTGTTAAGTGGGGTCCAGGAGAACCAGTCAGAATGACTGAAGTGATGCCTAAACCAAAAACCTATGTCTTCGAGTGAAGACAATGAGAGCGAATCTTGTCCAGAGCTGGACAAGTCAGCTTTGCTTGTAGCCCAAGTAAAGTTGCCATGAGAGTTTGAAATCTGACCGTTGAGACACGTGTCAGTTCCTTAGTGACCCAGGGTCATTTCGGACAAATCAGGTCGGGTTGCCAAGTGGCTATAAATAGCCCACCCCCTACAACCATAAACGGTTGGCTGCTCAGATTGAGAGTACGGCTTTTGTCGTTTGAGAGCAACCCACCTCGAAGCCTTTGAGAGAGAGAATTCCTTGCGAGGATAAAGCCCTAACCACCCAGAGCCAGAGAACATTGGGCATCACTTAAGTCTTCTTATCTGTGTGATCTGAAGACTTATTACACTTGAGGACTGTGCATCCCCAGACGGTTAGTCGTCGCGTTCAGAGCATCCAAGAGACATTGTGGATTGCCGGTGAACGAAGTCTGTGAAGGTTTGGGAGTCTACCTTGAAGACTTACCAGAGTGATTGGGCGAGGACTATGTGACCTTAGCTCAAGGAGAATACGGTGAGAACTTGGTGTCCTGAGCTGCGTGTTCGGGACTGGGTGTCCGGGACTATGTGTCCTAAGGTTTAAATACCTAGCCGCTCCAACCAGACGTACTGTTGTCACAGCAACTGGAACTGGTCCAACACATCATTGTCTTCAACGAGTCACTGGTTTCATCTTCACTTCCTTTTACTTACTGATCACTCATTGTGAAGTCATTGCGTGTCTGTTCTATCTTTTGTCTTCACAACGTGAGTGTATGATCTGTTTGGCTTCATAGTATTTTCCTACCTGATCCTAATTACACTACAGCTATTTGTCACTGTGCTTTCACTCTGTTGATACTTGACCATGGCTTGCCTAGTGTAGTCTAACTTCCGCTGCATAGTAATAGGCATATCTCTACTGTTTGTCTTCATAACTTCCATGTGTTGAAGACTTTCATAAAAATCACCTATTCACCCCCCTCTAGTCGATATAACGCACTTTCAGTTATCGATATCTCTCCTAATCCTTTCAACGAGAATAAGTGGTATGCCAAATCCATTGTTTGTCACCAATTTAATTGGAGAAGGATAAGCATAATGTGATTCTTATTCTTGTTTCATCGAGTGAACTCAATTCCCTATTCCAGAGGCTCATCAAATTCCTGATTTCAATTATTTCATCTTCTATTTTTCCCGGAGGTCCAACCTTTTTCAATTATTTCACCACGCAGATTCATCTAAATCGGTACAAGGATTCACCTTGTGTTTTCAACTTCTCTTTCCTTCCGGTTGATCATTCTTTTGTTTAACGAAGTTCTTCATGGAGACTCTACATGATGGTTCATCAAGGATTTAATTCCTTCTCGAAGTGTTCATCAAGATTCTTTTCAGATGAGCTCAAGCATTCTTCATCTTGCAATCCGGAGTGCAATTCTTCCTTCCGTATCAATAGAGGTGGTATTATATCATTCTTGATAATTTGAGTTCATGTTTCATGATTCACATGTTGTCAAGAATGAGGTATTTAAACCCATCACTTTCTTCATTGGAATTATCTTGGGTTATATTTCACCTAAAGCTTTCCTTTAAGGATTGTCGTTCTTATGGTGTTTATCAATGATCCAAGTTCTTCATTTATCCTCCCGGCGAGATAGCTTCTCGTCTCCTTGTTCTTATCAATCCAATTCTTTTTCCCGTGAGTGGCAGGTTGTCACCTCATAATTTGAGATGTACTCCATAAGACCATATCAAGCTTATTCTTATCGTTGTTGGTTTACCCAACAACTCCGTTCGACCCTTCTCCTAAAGATGCCTTTTCAAGCTCTTTTGTGGCAGAAGTTGACATTTTTTTCTCCATTCCCCTATTTCAATTATCTATCTTCTATTCTTTTGTTCCGAAGGCATTGTCATGTTGCGCTTTTCAACCCATCATCTCGTTTTTGTCAAAGACCATGTTCTTTTTGTGCTTATCCATTTAACCGGAGTGTTGTGCCCTTTTGCTCAAGTTTTTTTTCGCCTTATCAAGCCTTGCATCTCTTTTCAACCGGAGTGTTGTCTGAGATCTTTCGTACCGCTTGTTCCATTCATTCAATAGTTCCGGAGGCAGTATGTTGTTGATCTCATCAAGTATCTTCTCATCTTACCAAGTTCTTATTCAATTCCTTTTCTTTTCAATCGAAGTGCTGCCCGAAGTTGTTCTTCCTTGTTCCTCTTTTCTAACGGAGTGTTTTCAACTTCGTTCATCTCCATTACATTCTTTCTTTAAATTTGTTCAACTTCTCAAGGTTCTTTGGTTTCACTCGTTTGTCAAAGAAGCAACTTAGTTTTACCTCTTCTCTTTCTCTTCCGTTTTCCCTCTGGTGCCATTCTAGATCTCGGGACGAGATCCTCTCGTAGTGGTGGAGTGTTGTGACGCCCCGAGACCGATGTGCCAGGTGTATTCTAGTTATTCGTTGTTGTTGCCATGTCTTTTGCTTGCGTGTTGCATCTTGCCATATCATCATCCGCATTGCATCATCATGTTTTCAAACTTGCATCCATCCGGGTCTCCCAGTTCCGTCCGTTTCCCGTTCTGAGCCCAGACACACTTGCACGCGCCCGCGGCATGTCCGAAATAATATTTTATAAGTGGCCGGAAAATGTTCTCGGAATGGGTTGAAAGTTGGCGTGCGGTCTTATTATAGTGTAGATAGACCGCCTCTCAAATTTCATCGCATTCGGAGTTCGTTTGACGCCCCAACGGATAACTATAGCGGCAGTATAGCCGGTCTTCTCGTCGGACGTTTTCGGTCTCCGGAAACAGATGCCGGGCCCTCTCTCTCTCTTCTCCCCCTCGCAGTCTCGCCACAGCCCACCTAGTCCATCCTCCTTCCCCTCTTCGCTTCCGGAGTTGTCCGATGCGACCGCACGGTCCGAAACCCTCTCTGCTCAGTGCATCAAACCCCCTCACGCGCGCGTCCGAGAAGCTGTCCCGGACCCGACCCGGACTGTCGCCACTGTTGTGTCCGGATCATCCCCAAACATCTACAAAACGTCACCGTTTCCTTGTTTGGACTCCCTAACCCATTCATCTCCGACCGTCCGATTTTGATCGGATGATCCAAAATACTCCTCCTATCTATATTCTGGTATTTATAGACCACCCCTAACCCTAAATCCTAGGACATTTGCCCCCCTAGCCGCCGCCACCCACTCACCATTTTCCCCTCGGGATCCATCCCCACCTATCAGCATCTAACCCCTGATACCCTCCTCTCGATCTCGTTTGGATTGAGGCCACCACCGCCTCCGCCCGAGAGCCACCAGCAGGACCCCGTCAAGCCCCCGCCTCGTCGAGTTCTCCTCGCCGCCCGGATCCTTTCCCCTACCGTCGGACCTCCCTGCAAGCATCGCCGCCGGCGGCCACAGGCCCATCACCCTGCCTTGCCTCCTTCCCTCACTCTTCTTCCTCCCTTGCCTCTCTCTCACAGTGCGCTCCCTCTCTCTCCCATGTCTCTGCAGGAATCGAGCGGCGCTGTTGTCCCGAACCTGTCTGCCGCCATCCCCGTCGGCAGTCCGCCTCGCCCTGCCTTGGAGCGAGCTCCTGCTCGCGTTGACTACTTGCAGCTCGTCTCGATGAACAGCGCCAAGTCGCCCGCACGAGGCCTCCTCCTCTGCTTCCGTCGCAGCCCAGCTCCGTCGCCTGACCTTGGAACGGCCAGGTCCGTCCGGCCTCCGTCAGCCTCGCCGTACGCCAAGTCCGCCGCCGTCATCCTGCTTCACGAGGCCCTGTGTTCCCTGCCTCCTCCCCACCAAGTTCGCTGTCGCCGTCCTCTCTCTTCTCGGCGAGCGCCTCGCCTCTGCTTCGAGGACGAGCCAGGCAAGCCCCGGGTTGACCCTCTGTATGGACCGCGCCACTGCTTCCTCTCCGTCCTGCTCGTCCGCGACCCCTGCGCCCGTCCCGTCCGCCCTCGACCTTCCCTTGCCCGTCGCCTGCTTTTGTAGGAGTCCAGGGCCGCCGCTAGCTCCTACTTCGAGCACGAGTTCAAGGACGAAGACGCACCTGCTCCCGTTGACCGTGCGCTCTCCCATCGCCTCGTTGGGCCACTGCCTAGATCCACCCTACTTCCCCAGATCCGGCCTACTGCAGCCTCTTCCCAACTGGGCCTCAGCGCAATGTGAGCCACCCCAGCATTTCCCCTTTTTTTTACCTGTTGGGCCGGCCTGCCAGTTTTTTCCCGAACAGGTTTTTTTAGGCTCTGCGTTTTTCTGTTTATTTCCCGAGACTGCAGTTTTTCAGAAGAACCCCTAAACTTCATGCATTTAATATCTCCACAACCGTGCATCGGTTTAAAATGTTTTATATATGAAACTTGCTTAGAATTTTGTCTAGATTCATAATATGTCACTTTCACCCATGTTTAAAATGTTTAAACTGCTGTTTGGTTAAATTTGCTCCTATGACATGATCAAATGGTTTATTTCATAACTTAATAACCGTAGCTCGGTTTTAAGTAAACTTTATATGCATTTGGGGTAGAAAATTGCCTAGTTTATCATGGTGACCTTACTTTGCATGTTTAATAACTCTAAAATTGTATTTAGGGCAGAACAGTACCAAACCGAATATATGCATATGGGGATTTACCGGAATTGTTGTTCGTTGCTTCCGGCCTCATTTAAACTTGACTAGATAGGTAGTTTTACTTTGCTTCACCCTCTTGCCATGCTAACAACATTTAATCTTGTTGGGTACATAAACGAGATCGAACTAAGTAACTCGAATGTGGTGTTTCGTCAATATGCAACGGAGTTGTATGTTGAGCTCCACTTAATTTGTAGGATTGTTTGTGCATTTTGCCATGCCATGCTTCATTAAACTGGACATGCATCATACTTGATTGTGCATCATGCCATGTTTATGTGGTGGTTGTTTACTATGTTGTTTGCTTTCTTTCTGGTGTACTTCTTCTCAGTAATCCGGTAACGTCGCGTTTGTGAGGATCCGTTCGACTACGTCCGTTTGTCTTCTTCATGGACTCGTTCTTCTTCCTTGTGGGATCTCAGGCAAGATGACCATACCCTCGAAATCACTTCTATCTTTGCTTGCTAGATGCTCGCTCTTTTGCTATGCCTATGCTACGATACCTACCACTTGCTTATCATGCCCCCCATGTTGTTAAACCAAGCCTCTAACCCACCTGGTCCTAGCAAACCGTTGTTTGGCTATGTTACCGCTTTGCTCAGCCCCTCTTATAGCGTTGTTAGTTGCAGGTGAAGATTGAAGTTTGTTCCTTGTTGGAACATGGAGATGTTGTTCCTTGTTGGAACATGTTTACTTGTTGGGATATCACAATATCTCTTATTTAATTAACGCATCTATATACTTGGTAAAGGGTGGAAGGCTTGGCCTTATGCCTGGTGTTTTGTTCCACTCTTACCGCCCTAGTTTCCGTCATATCGGTGTTATGTTCCCGGATTTTGCGTTCCTTACGCGGTTGGGTTATAATGGGAACCCCTTGACAGTTCGCCTTGAATAAAACTCCTCCAGCAAGGCCCAACCTTGGTTTTACCATTTGCCACCTAGCCTTTTCTTTCCCTTGGGTTCTGCAGACTCAAGGGTCATCTTTATTTAAACCCCGGGCCGGTGCTCCTCTGAGTGTTGGTCCAACCTGTCAGCCGCCGGTGGCCACCAGGGGCAACTCTGGGCTAGCCTACCGGAAGTTTGGACAATCCGGTGTGCCCTGAGAACAAGATATGTGCAGCTCCTATCGGGATTTGTCGGCACATTCGGGTGGCTTTGCTGGTCTTGTTTTACCATTGTCGAAATGTCTTGTAACCGGGATTCCGAGTTTGATCGGGTCTTCCCGCTAGAAGGAATATCCTTCGTTGACCGTGAGAGCTTGTGATGGGCTAAGTTGGGACACCCCTGCAGGGATTTGAACTTTCGAAAGCCGTGCCCACGGTTATGGGTAGATGGGAATTTGTTAATGTCCAGTTGTAGAAAACCTGTAGTTGACCTTAATTAAAATACATCAACCGCGTGTGTAACCGTGATGGTCTCTTCTCAGCGGGGTTCAGGAAGTGAACACGGTGTTGAAGTTATGTTTGACGTAGGTTGTTCTAGGATCACTTCTTGATCATAGTTTTATCGACCGTGCCTTGCCTTCTCTTCTCGCTCTCATTTGCGTATGTTAGCCACCAAACATGCTAGTCGCTTGCTGCAGCTCCACCTCATACCTTTTACCTTACCCATAAGCTTAAATAGTCTTGATCGCGAGGGTGTAAGATTGCTAAGTCCCCGTGACTCACAGTTACTTCCAAAACCATTTTGCAGGTGCCGATGATACCGGGCAGGTGACTCAACCAAGCTCAAGGAGGAGCTCGATGAAGATCTTGTCTATTATGTTGTTTCGTTCTAGTTGATCAGTAGTGGAGCCCAGTTGGGGTCGATCGGGGATCTGTGTAGCATTTTGGGTAGTCTTCTTTTATTTTGGTTCTGTAGTCGGACCTTGATTGTATCTGGATGATGTAATGCTTTATTCATGTAATTGTGTGAAGTGGCGATTGTAAGCCAACTATGTATCTCTGTCCCTTATGTATTACATGGGTTGTGTGAAGATTACCTCACTTGCGACATTGCTTTCAATGCGGTTATGCCTCTAAGTCGTGCTTCGACACGTGGGAGATATAGCCGCATCGAGGGCGTTACAATGCTTGAAGATGCTAGTCTTCGATAGGCTAGGCTTTCCCCTTCTCTTCTGGCATTCTGCAGTTTAGTCCACAGATACAGGCCATTTTCCTTGATACAGATGCATACTTAGTTTAGATCTGATGTAAGTCTTGCGAGTACTTTGGATGAGTACTCACGGTTGCTTCACTACCACTTTTTCCCCATACCCGATTGTTGCGACCAAATGATGGATCCCAGGAGCCAGACGACACCACTGATGATTACCACTACCCCGAGAGTGCCTACTACAACGTGACGTCCGCTGACGACTTGGAGTAGTTAGGAGGCTCCCAGGCAGGAGGCCTTGCCTTTTCGATCGTTGTTGTTTTTGTGCTAGCCTTCTTAAGGCAAACTTGTTTAACTCATGTCTATACTCAGATAATGTTGCTTCCGTTGACTCTTTTGTTTTCGAGCTTATGTATTTGATTCCTCGAGGCCCCTGGCTTGTAATATAAGGCTTGTATTATTTTAATTTGTGTCTAGAGTTGTGTTGTGATATCTTCCCGTGAGTCCTTGATCTTGATCATACACATTTTCCTGTATGATTAGTGTACGGTCAAATCGGGGGCGTCACAAGTTGGTATCAGAGCCGATTGCCTGTAGGATTCCCCCTTTCCAACTCCTTGGACAAAGTTGAGTCTAGTCACTGAAAAACTTTTACTAACATTGGTTGTGTGTCTTACGGGCCCATGACGCCATATGGGTGGTATTAGGATCTTTTATTCCTCGTCTATACTCTCGGACTCCAATCTCTCTTCTATTTTCGGGTTAAATGGTTTTACTAACTTGAACATTAGGATCTCGTGATCACATCCGCCCGGAGAGCCCCTTATTTTAGATGATCGATTGCTGCATCAGAAGACTCCTAAGATACTCTATGATATTTTCTCGAGACTTTGTGCCTGTTGCCTTTGCAATTCCCTACCACCGAAATATCCTTATGGATAACTACACACACCTGCCAATCTTACATTCTATCCCATTGATCTTGTTATTACCAGATGCCCTAAACGGCTCTCCTTTGTTCCGATAATCCTTTGAGCTTACTGCCTTTCAGTTCCTTGTCACCTGAATACCCCTACGGATAACTTTGTACACTTATCGAGTATCCGTTCATCCCCAATTGATTCATGTATTTCATAAAAGTCTCTGAAATACCATTCGATCTTCTGAAAGTCCTTAGTAGCCTATTGCTCTTGTTCTTCTTTACCTACTTGCATTATGGTTAAGTCCATATGTCCTGCAATATTCCTTAAAATCCTTTGCGATTGACGTCCTTACCCTATTCATTCAACATGTGCGTGAATGCACACAATCATCAGTTTTTCCTTGTAAATTGTCCTTCCAGCTCAGACGTCATTCTAGACATGAGCTGGTTCTTGGTAAATCAAACCTTGATTGATTGCCCGTCTCTACTTACTCACACTTAATCAGAGCATCTGATTTTGATACATCGATCTGGATATCAAAATTCCTTTGTTACTTAAACTTTGAATTAGTCAGCTATTTCTATAATCTGATGCCTTTGCATTCTTTCCTTCTTCTGATTGAGTACTGATACTCACATCAGATCCTTTGAGGATCGCCGAATCCTTTGTTGGATTATTATCCGGCTATGTCCTTCATATTCTAAATCTCGTGCGCTCTTCCCCTGATACATATTGCCTTCGGTAAATTGTATCCTCTCCTTTTGTCAACCATGATCTACCTTCGAGCTTGTGTTATTTTACTCGTGGGGTTTGTGGTATATGTTCCCAAGATGCCCCTATGGGTTGAACCTATGCCTACCCTAATCCATGTGAACCCGAGAGTTCTCACGAGTCTTACTCTTCTGGCGTTTTTCCAGGTATAATTTCAACACTATGACTTCATCGAAAACAAGAAGTGAATGGAAGGTTATGCATTGAAGAAGTGGGAGTCGACCTTGAACTTTGTGTTCATGCCCATGGACCCGATATGGAACTTATCATGGAAGCTTCTTGTGATAATAATAATCCCCTTGTTATAAGTTCATCTGGTAACTATGTTTGGTCCTTTGAAATCGTGGTTCTGACCATGATTGTTCCCCTTTGATTCCATTTCCCGGACAAGTTAAAGCACTTGTCTTCTGCAGATCAATGCATCTTGGCAACCTCTATCTTGACCTTCCTTCGAGTATTACCCTCCAGTATCTCAAGAATATCAAAGAACTGGGTTGCTTCCTATGAGTATTCATCTAGTATTACTTCTCACTGATTTTAGATCCCCCCCCCGGGTTCTGAGTTATTAGTCACTCGAGAACACCGATAAGTGAATCAATTCCGCACTCTGGTTCTATAACTCTAAGTAATTTTCATTGCTTACGAGTTTAATAATCCTTCAAGTAATTCCTAGCCTGGCCGGTTATGTCAATATCGTGCTAAATTTTAACTGTGCTACCTGGTCCTTCTTCCCGGAACAGAATTTTTGACGATGAGCTAAGCTTATGTCGATCTTCCTCGTCATACCATTTCGCCTTGAACAGCAAGCTTGCTTTCGAGATTGTGTCGTACCCGTGGTTCCAAATAACTTTCTCTTCATCATTCCTTTAACTTGATGTCATCGCCGATCGATTACATCTTCCTGAAATCACTCAACAATTGTGTCGTGCTCGTCAACATTCTGAGCTCTTCCAACATATCAATCGAATTCGGATAAGAAATACCATCCTTGACCTTCGATGATTTGAGTTGTCATCGACAACCCCTTGTGTCCTTTCCAACACATATTTGATCATGTCTTGATTATACCTTGGACTCCTTGCTATTCCTGCAATTGTTCCTTGAGTATTTCTTGTGATCTTCAACTCAAACCACTACTTGGGACACCATGTTAATGCTACCTCGAAGAATGACTGAGGTATTTCGAATATCAACAAGAACATTGGAAGCACATTGCCGAATGTTTCTTGATATATTATCCAAAGACCGTTGTATGGGTAATATCATGATTCTCATTGCCCCATTAACTAAATGGATAAGTACTTGATGTCCTGTCATGTATATCTTGCTCTTTTTATTCTTGGGAAGCATATACTCTAATACTTTTGTATAAGCACCTTTTCCTTTCCATTGGTCTGGTTAAACTAATAATCACATTTTCCTTTCCATTGGTTTATTTAACCATTCTCGTAATCTAACTTATCAAAGCAGAGTTAATTCTCTGCTTAGGTAAACACCTCGGTGTACAACTCTGTCGGCAAGACCCTGTTACTATTGTTGATAACATTTCGGTAGCCACCGATGGATGAGAACTTTGCCTATTGGTCCGCCTCGTTTTAACGAGCAGGAAAATGGTTCTCTTCGTCCCTCGCCCTTGGTACCAATGTTGTTGACAACATAACTAACAGGCTATCCTCTGACCTGCCTTGCTATCATGTTGTGTAAGATGTCAGCACCCTTCCTACTTTCAACCCACATGGTGGGCCCATAACCCACAGTTTCACAGGATCGAAACCTGACTCTCCTGTACAACCTTGATTCTGAATTATTCTTGGCACTCGGCTTCGTATGTAATACACGAGCTAACTTCCTCACCATCTTTCATTCCGGTATCAGGTGCAACATTATTCTTCATTGCTCTGAACCCCTTCATCACCTATTTTATGCATCAGCTGGATGCTACCAGGTTGGAACTTGTTGAACCTTCTTATAGCACTCTCGATACGTTTTCTGGTGCTGATAAAATCTTTTTCCTTGAGATAAATACCGGATGCCGATCCTTTCAGACATCCGTCCTTATAGCTTCCCCCTTATTCCACGCCTTAAATCTCAGGATGAGATTTCTTGTAGTGGAGGAGAATTGTGACGCCCGGATAATTAAGCTACAGTAATCTCCTGCTGATGATGCCAGGTCATCACTTTTACTGTTGCTAAATCACTTGATCCAAATCACCGTTCAAGTTCAAATTCAAATTCAAGTTAAAGTCCAAAATTCAAATTTTGGAAACATGCAAACACAAATGTTCAAAGTGTGGCACATAATCCCTGGATATTTGTAATGTTAGTACCAACCTCTTTTGACTTCCCAAAATGCCTCTGGGATTTTATTTTGTGGTCCAACAATTGTCACTTTGGCCTTTTCTATTTCTAAAAATGGTTAGACAACTACTTTGACCCCCAAACTGTTTATTCCATGTCAAGGTGTTGAGTTAGAATTATGTGCCAAGTTTTGTTGAAAGGACAAATCGTTTGTTGCATGAACTAAATGCAAAAGAATGTTGGAAATTAAAAGGGAAAATATGAGAGACCTACTGTGCACTTAGGCCTGCTAAGCTACATTGCGGCCTAGCCCACTTGGAGTCTTCCCTCTTCTCTATTCACAGAACAGAGGCGTGGAGGCCATCCGGGGTGCCATGGCCGGCCGAGCCTTGCGTGGCGGCCATCCGGCCTTCCCCCTGGCCTATAACCCCCATCTCCCTCGCGCCCCCGAAAACCTAATCCCCTTTCCCCACTTGCCCCTCTCCCTCTCCAATTGCTCAATCCTGAGCTCGTCCGTCGCCATGTCGTCCTCGCGGCCATCGTCGCCTTCGTGCTGAGCTAGCGTGTCTGGGAGCTTCGTCGTGGACTTCTTCTTCGTCACCAAGTGCATCGAGTCGGGAGGCCGCATCACCGTTGTCTTCATCATTCCTCCCCGACTGCATCCGCGGCCACCGGCGCTCGATCCGTCGCCTTCACTGCGTCCCCAACCTCGTCGTCCCCTTCTATGCGACCATGGTGAGCCTCTCCTTCGATTCCCCCTTCTTCCCCGTTGATTTGGTCACCGTAGGTGCCCTCCCCCGAGCTTAGCCGCCGCGGCCGGAGCTTCGCTCGCCACACTCCTGGCCGCGCTGCCACGAGCCCTGGGCATCCGGCCGCACCCCTGCGGCACCCCCGCGCGTGCGCTCGCCTGGGCCATGCCCTGCCTCGCCCTTGGAACGCGCTCGCCATGCCTGCAGCTGCCCGCCATCCCGCTCCCCTACTGCTCCCGCTAGCTGCTCCTGCTGCTCAGCCTCCTTGTGCCGCCTGCCTCCGCCGCGGCTCGCCCCACGCCTGCCGCCGCCGCGTGGCCTTCGCCGCGCCACGCCCTGCTGGCCCACCGTCGTGGCCGCCGGTGTCCCGTTGCCTGCGTGCCCTGCTCCTCCCCATCGCCCGGCGACCTCACCTGTGTTCGGGCAGGCTACGCCCAAGCGCCTGCGCCCGTTTAGCCCGTTCCAGTGGCCTTTGTGCCACTGGCAGTTGGGGCCCCTCCCCTAAAAATAGAGTTAAAATATATATTAATAAAATTAATTAATTAGTTAGTTGAGTGATTAATTAACTTAATTAACCTAATGAACTGGACTAGTTAAGTTAAATCAGTAATTAACTAGGTGTGTGTATGACAAGGGGCCCCACCCCCATGTTGACCAGTCAAACATTGACTGGTCAACAGGGACCCCATGGACCCACATGTCACCCTCTGGTACACTTCTGTGTATGCAGAGCTGGGTGCATCTAGCGTTTTAATCATTATTTTTGAATTAATAGTAATTTCAGAATATTGCTAAAACTTTAGTAAATCATACAAAATAATCTGTAAATCGGATGGAAAAACTTTATATATGAAAGTTGCTTAGAAAAATCCAACGAATCCGAATACACAGTCCTTTCACCTGTCACATGCCCCTAGTATGATGAACATGGAACCGTCCCCTCTCTTTCATCTGTCGGAATTCGTCTAGCGTCGGGGATTCATCCTCGGATGTTTATCCCCTCCGTCTGCAACGTGTAGTACTACGTTAAGACAACCCTAGCTCTGCCTATTGCCATGTTATGCTTTGTGGTGCTATGTTGCTTTATATTTACTGTTTCTTCCCCCTCTTCTCTCCGGTAGACCCCGAGACCGATGTTGCCCCTGTGATCGACTACGTCGACGACGACCCCTCCTTGCCAGAGCAACCAGGCAAGCAAACCCACCTTGAGCATTCCGATATCGCCCATTTCTTCCCTCTCATGCTTGCATTAGAACTGCTACTGCTTTCTGTATGATCCTATTCTGATTCATAGCCTGTTGTTGTTACCTGCTTATCCTAAACTGCTTAGTATAGGTTGGTTAGAGATCCATCAGTGACCCCACCTTGTCCCAGTTGCCTCGCTTTATGTTCGACGACTCGATCAACGTGATCAATGTCCCGGACCCGACACCGCACATCACCCCCCTAGTTATACGACTCTGCAGAGTTACCATCCAGTGCCGAGGGTGGAACCTCTTACATCATTCCTGATGAGATCTCTGTAGTGTAGCTATCCGGTCGTTGTCATCGAGGGTGATTTCCTCCTTAACTACTTCCGATACGGCTCTGTCGTGCAACCCCTCAAGTGCGAACCTCGAGGGTGGATCCTCTTACGTTCACCTTGATGATTACATCGAGTGGAATTCACCGAGGGTGATTCCTCGGGTTTTCCCCTTGGTGTTAGACACACAGTTACTATGGTTACTATGACTTTGCACTGAGCCATGTTATTAAAGACGGGTCGGCCCTGAGGGGTACCCGCGTGAGCTTAATTGCAAATGATGTGGAGTCGGGTTGACCTGGAAGGTGCCCGCGAGATACTTACGAGGCGTGGCCGGGCATTCTTAGCCCTTACCGCAAGTACTCGAGACGGTGCGACGGGGTCACATGGATCGTGAGTCTCTGCTCGTTACCGCGTGCCCCTAATCCACTATGAATTGGATATTTGATCCGAGGGGCCTCTAGCCTGATAGCACTAATCATCACGTGGGCATAGTATGGGTGTTCTGCGTTGTATACATCAGCCGAAGCTTAATAGATGTCAGCGACTGAGCGGCGCGTGCCGGGTTGGACTGCGTAAGCACCTGCCTTTTTGAAGGAGGTAGCTAGGTCTGCTCACCGGCCGCCCACGCAACATGCAGGAGTTCCCGGGGCGATGGCCCATGACCCCTGGGGCATAGATTTAGTCTGGCGTGCTGACCTCTCTATTAAGCCTAGGTCGGGTTGCAGCGTATTGTTTGGCCGAGGCTGGGCATGACCCAGGAAAGTGTGTCCGGCCGGAGTTAGTCGAGCGTGGTGGGTAAGTCGGTGCACCCCTGCAGGGAAGAAAACATCTATCGATAGCCTGTCCTACAGTAATGGACACTTGGAGTTGTATCCCGATCGATACAACTAGAACTGGATACTTCTGATGAGAAATGAATTGTGAATGAGAAATGGATAGTATGGCTCTGGGATTGCTTTCTCGCAAGGAGTCGAGAAAGGACCTCTGGCCGAGGTTGATAACTCTATTACTACTTTACATTATGTCGATCTTTACTCTTCTATATGCTGCAAGATGCTTGAAGATGCTTGAAGATGCTAGTCTTCGATAGGCTAGGCTTTCCCCTTCTCTTCTGGCATTCTACAGTTTAGTCCACAGATACATGCCATTTTCCTTGATACAGATGCATACTTAGTTTAGATCTGATGTAAGTCTCGCGAGTACTTTGGATGAGTACTCACGGTTGGTTTGTGTCACACCCTCGATGCGACTATAGCTCCCACGTGTCGAGGCACGACTTAGAGACATAATCGCATTGAAGACATATGTCGCAAGTCAGGCAATCTTCACAACATCCCATGTAATATAGATAATAAAAGGGGGAGATAACATAGTTGGCTTACACTCGCCACGTCACTCAAGTACATAAAATAGCATTACATCATCCAAACACTCATGGCCCGACTACGGCGCCAAAATAAAAGATAACCCAACATGCGACACGGTCCCTATCACCCCCAACTGGGCACCACTACTGATCATCAGGAAAAGAAACATAGTATTGTTGAGAGTCCTCGTCGAATTCCCACTTGAGCTCGAGCGCGTCACCTGGAGCGGAATCAGCAGGCCCTGCATCTGGTGTAATAGTAATCTGTGAGCCACAGGGACTCAGCAATCTTGCACCCTCGCGATCAAGACTATTTAAACTTATAGGTAAGGCAAGGTAAATATGTCGAGCTGCAGCAAGCGACTAGCATATATGGTGACTATCCTATTCGCAAAAGAGAGCGAGAAGAGAAGGCAAAGCGCGAGCGAGAAACTAGAGAGCAACCTGCGCAAGCATTACTCCAACACCGTGTCCACTTCCCGGACTCCGCCGAGAAGAGGCCATCACGGTAACACACTCAGTTGATTCATTTCAATTTAGTTAAGGTTCAAGTTATCTACAAACGGACATTAACAAATTCCCATCTGCCCATAACCGCGGGCACGGCTTTCGAAAGTTCAAATCCCTGCAGGGGAGTCCCAACTTAGCCCATGACAAGCTCTCACGGTCAACGAAGGAATAGACCTCCTCCCGAGACGTTCCGATCAGACTCGGTATCTCAGTTCTTCAAGACACTTCGACAGGTTAAAACAAGACGAGCAACACCGCCCGAATGTGCCGACAAATCCCGATAGGAGCTGCACATATCTCTTTCTCAGGGCACACTCAGATTGTCTTAGGTACGGGTAGGCCAGCCCAGAGTTTCCCCTGGTGGCCACCGGCAGCTGACAGGTGGACCAACACTCAGAGGAGCACTGGCCCGGGGGGGTTTAAAATAAGATGACCCTCGGGCTCCGGAAACCCAAGGGAAAAAGAGGCTAGGTGGCAAATGGTAAAACCAAGGTTGGGCATTGCTGGAAAAGCTTTAATCAAGGCGAACTATCAAGGGGTTCCCATTATAACCCAACCGCGTAAGGAACGCAAAATCCGGGAACATAACACCGATATGACGAAAACTAGGGCGGCAAGAGTGGAACAAAACACTAGGCGAGAGGCCGAGCCTTCCACCCTTTACCAAGTATATAGATGCATTAAGATAACATGGCAATATAATGATATCCCAACAAGTAAAATAATGTTCCAACAAGGAACGATCTCCATTCTTCACCTGCAACTAGCAACGCTATAAGAGGGGCTGAGCAAAGCGGTAACATAGCCAATCAACGGTTTGCTAGGACATGGTGGGTTAGAGGTTTGACATGGCAATTTGGGAGGCTTGAAAGCAAGTGGTAGGCATCGTAGCATTGGCATAGCAAAAGAGCGAGCATCTAGCAAAGCAAAGATAGTAGTGATTTCGAGGGTATGATCATCTTGCCTACAAAGTTGTCAGAGTTGACTGGATCCTCGAAAGCAAACTCAACGGGCTCATCGTTAGCGAACTCGTCTCCCGGCTCTACCCAAACAAGACAAACAAGCAAACGGAACACAATCAACTACGTGCAAGGATCAAACAATATGATGCAAAGATGGTATGCTATGCGGGATGCAATATGCGATGCATATGCAAGATTTGACAAGGAATGAATGAACCTGGCCTCAACTTGGAAATCCAAGTGTGCCACTGGAAAGATGATATGAAATCGCTTGAAAACGATATAAAGAACGCCGGAATCGGAGTTACGGTTTGGAAATGGCAAGCGATTCAAATATGACCACGTTCTGCGATTTACAGCAAGTAGCCATCTAAATGCAATGAGATGAACAAGCTACAGCACCCAAACATGGCATAAAAATACATGGCAAGGATGCATTCAAGATGCTTAACAAAAGTCTAGCACTGAGCTACGGCCAATTCATCCATTAGCAGGTTCAAACAAGCATGGCAAAAATGCATATGGTAAACAGATCTCAGACTTAGTGAAATTAACACTTGTCTGAAGATTTCAGATCAGATAGCACTCTTCGGAGCAACAAAACTACATGCTACAGGACCTGAACAAGGCAAAGTAAAACATGGAATGGAGCTACTCAAAAAGCTTAACAAAAGTCCCTTAGTGACCTTGAGCCAAAAGGGATAAGAAAGCACATTTGCAAGCATGTGAACATAGCAAAAGCATAATCAGTTTTTCAGACTAAGTGAAAACTAGCACATGCTGAAAACAGATTTCAAGTAGGCATGTTTACGAGCTCAATGCACTCACTACAGAGCAAGTCATGACAAGCTAAGCATACATCCATCAAGAATACACAAAATGCAAGCTAGACATGGCAAAAAACAATAACATAGCATGCACGGATCAACTACAACATCCCCGGCAAAATTGCTAACAAGTAGACAATCTGCCCAGATTCACGAAGTAGCAAAAGTAGAGCTCGATTGACTCAAGCTATGGTGCTCCATAATTGCAAACAAAGACATGCATGGATAGAGCACTACAAGATTAACAAAACATCCTTACTGATCATCCTCAAAAGAGGCACGGATCACTAGGAAACAACAAGAACATGTGGCCATATGAGATAAACAGCTCAAGGACTTAGTGGAAATGCTAAGTCCCTGAAATCAGCATTACTAAGTGCCTCAATTTGCAAGCTTGTGCTAGTCACCACACACATCACAAAAATACATGGGTTGCACCTCTGGAAAGATGGCAAAACCCTTAAAAAACATATGTAGATCTCATGGGCATATCATGCACACAATAATCATGGCAAAAATGACAAATATCTAAAAGGAGCAGCAGATCTGACAATTATCTCAAGTAGCACTCTTCTAACAGCATTTCGGGCATCAAGATGAACTCAAATGAAAATGATGCAATGGAATGAAATGATGTACTCTCTGAGACGAACATTTTGATATGCTATATGCCCAAAACGGAGTTACAGATGAGGAGTTGTAGCACGATGAACAGGAGCATATGAACTAGGGTTTCGGGCAAAAAGTCAACCCAGACGAGATCCAGATCTGGATCTAGCGCATTTCCCGAGGTTGGCCGGAGTGAGCTCGCCGGAGTTTGAAGTCGGCCGCCGGAGTTTGTTGGGGAGGCGGCGTGGGGCTTGCCGGAGTCGGTGGCCGGCCGGATCTCGCCGGATCCGGGGCCGGGACGGCGTTTGGGCGAGGCGGCGGGGCGGCGGTCGCCGGCCAGGGGCGGCGGAGAGCGGTGGTCGCCGGCGAGGGGCGGTCGCCGGCGCGGTGGCGCGCGGACGCCGGCGCGGAGGTGGACCGGGGCGGCTCGGTGAGGACCCAGGCGAGGAGGCACGGTGGACGCGCGGGCTCCAGAGGGCCAGCAACGGGCCTCGCGGGCCTGGCGGTGGAGGGAGCGGCCGGTGCCACATGGCGGCGCCTCAGTGGCCGTGGGCGGCGGCGGACGCGGTGTCCGGCGCGGCGGACATGTCCGGCGCGCGACGGGGTAGGTGGACTAGGGTTAGGGTGGAAGAAGACCCGAGATTTCGGAGGAGGGGCTATAAATAGGCATAGAGGGAGCTAGGAGTGTCCAAATGAGGTGCGGTTTTCGGCCACGCGATCGTGATCGAACGCTCTAGATGATGGAGAGGGTTTTGGTGGGTTTTGGGACAAATTGGAGGGGTGTTGGGCTGCAACACACATGAGGCCTTTTCGGTCCCTCGGTTAACCGTTGGAGCATCGATCGAAGTCCAAATGGTACGAAACTTGACAGACGGTCTACCGGTAGTAAACCAAGGCCGCTTGGCAAGTCTCGGTCCAATCCGGAAATGTTTAATCCCCACACACGAAAGAAAGGTAGAATTGACCACCGGAGGGGAACGAAGCGCCGGAATGCAAAACGGACAACGGGGAAAATGCTCGAATGAAATAGATGAACACGTATTCAAAAGCAATGCACATGATGACATGATATGAGATGCATGACAATGACAACAACATACGGAGACAAAAACCCGAACCCGAGAAAAATAAAATAACTTAAAGCCGGAAATGGCAAGAGTTGGAGTACAAATTGGGTAAGTTACATCCGGGGTGTTATAGTTTGCTACCTCTTTTTTCCCCATACCCGATTGTTACGACCAGATGACGGATCCCAGGAGCCAGATGACACCACTGATGATTACCACTACCCTGAGAGTGCCTACTACAACGTGACGGCCGCTGACGACTTGGAGTAGTTAGGAGGCTCCCAGGCAGGAGGCCTTGCCTTTTCGATCGTTGTTGTTTTTGTGCTAGCCTTCTTAAGGCAAACTTGTTTAACTCATGTTTGTACTCAGATAATGTTGCTTCCGCTGACTCTTTTGTTTTCGATCTTATGTATTCGAGCCCTCGAGGCCCCTGGCTTGTAATATAAGGCTTGTATTATTTTAATTTGTGTCTAGAGTTGTGTTGTGATATCTTCCCGTGAGTCCTTGATCTTGATCGTACACATTTGCGTGTATGATTAGTGTACAGTCAAATCGGGGGCGTCACATTCATCATTCTTTATTTGGTTCTTATGTAATTCTTGAACATATGTACCTATGAATCGAATAATGCATTGGTTGTTTGAACCTGATGGATATGAATAAAGTTGTAGCATGCATTCAAATTCAAATTCAAATCTAATACAATTTTAACTAGCAGCAATTAAATTACGGTGAAATTACGCACTCCAGGTTGTTACGGCACACATGGTTGGTAAAACACAAACGTTGGCAATATACACCATAATCCGAGACGGTTCACGGAGAGGAAACGTGTGCAAGCATGCACACAGTTGTCGTTTCCAAAGCGTGTGCGATGTCAGACAATATCACAAATGGTGTGGGCAAACTAAACATTTGTATTAGTTGCCTTATCGTACATGATTCGCAACCATGAACTGTTTCTGATGAAGTATGCATCATAAACGTTGCACCACAAAATAGCGTGTGCGATAGTTGTCGTGTACGATGATGTTACGACGGTTCGACGTTTCGTAATCCTGTCCGACACTCGTACGACGATTAGCTAATCTTCTTAACAGTGAACCGTTTGTGATGGGCCGTGCATCATATATGTTCTATAATAGTGAGTCGTTTGTGATGGGCCGCGCATCGTAAATGTAGCACCACAGAATACCGACTGCGATGGCAATGCGAGCAGAAATGATTAGGAGTACTGTAGGGTCCCTATCCCCGATGGTTTCTGGGTCGTGTGGGAAGGACCCCCCTATCGCCCACACTCGGCGACGATTCCAAATGCCGTCGCGGAAAGGGTTAAAAACCGTTTGTTTAGGACCGACGCGCACCAGTGTCCGGTCAGGGTCGGTCGTCCAATGTTTTGGGTCTGTTGGCGCTTGATCGATCGTATGGTCGGGGTCGGATGTCCGGTGCGTCGGTCGTCCGGAGGTCTCCATTCTTCCGAAGTTTTGGCTCAGGTGTGGTGGTGCCGGTCGTCCGGAGGGGGTCGGTCGCCTGGGACCTGGAGTGCGTCAGACGTCCGATAGGCGTCGGCCATCCGGGCACTGGGGCGTCTTCTGGCTGGGACTTGGTCGGCTGCCTGATGCTCCAGGCGTCGGTCGTCCGGTCAAGGTCGGTCATCCGGCGGTTGGGGACCTTCAGGCTGCTCTTCTTCTCGCTCCTTGTACTTGGTGTCCGCGCCGTCTTGTCCATTGAATGTAGCTGCTCCTTGGCCTTCCTCTGAGTACCTCATCACACATAGTGTTTCCGCTTGAGGTAGTAGCCATGTCGTATGTGTAGAGAGTGGTAGCTCGGAGAGGAGCGAGTTCACCTTATCTTCGATAGCCTTTGTCCGGGCTCTTGTCATTGGTCCAAGTGGTGTCGTGGGAGACGTCGATGCGTCCATGAGGATGACCGTGGGATGCTCTGCATCATCCAGGCACCTATATATTTCGTACCTAGACCATTTGTTAGGGTTAGCAAAGGATATGATATGATTTAGAGAGAGCTTTGCTCATCTACCTCCTCCTTGAGGATCAAGACATCCTTAGGGAGAAGGATCCCCATCATAGGATCATCAAGACGTCACAAGGGAGAAGGATCTACCTAGATCATCAATACCTCATCTCCTCTTGTATTTGGGATGAACTTTACCTTATGTCTTTATTCCCTTTGTTGTTCATGTACCTTTGCGGATGTAGCAACCAGACCTCAAATAGTCTGATCTCTGTGTATAAGTGTCATCCCTGGATCGGTAATGCTGACACACACACAGTACTTGAAGGATTTATAATAGAGTGGCAATCACACACTTATTACATCGAATGTCTCAAAAGAGAACTTATTATAATAAATATGGCTTAAGGCCATCTAATACGATAACAGCGGAAGGCTTGGAAGATAAAGTGAGTCCATCAACTCCAACGGCATCACTGAGTGAAAGACCACGACCTAAGGCTCCTTACTCATTGTCTGAAAAGTCTGCAACATGATACGTTGCAGCCCGAAAACGGGTCAGCACATAGAATATGCTGGCAAGGTAACACAAGAGAGTAATGAACAGTGTAAAGCTATCACTATATGCATATATGGCTGGTGGAGGCTGTATGGTTGATATGTTTTTGCGTAAAGCCAATTTTTCCCTACTGCAAAGGAATAAATTTTATTTAACTATCATGGTAGTTGTTAAACATTGAGAAGGTTCACCCAACTCAATCCCAATTAAAAATAATCATCATTAAACCCAATCAAATTATATTAAGAGTGATGAGATCCACATGATAATCCAAGAACTAGATACTCAAGATGTCCATAACCGGGGACACGGCTAACCATGATTAGTTTGTACACTCTGCAGAGGTTTGTGCACTTTTCCCCACAAGACTCGATCTCCTCTGTTGGATTTCTTGCACTACATGTTGTTTGAGAAACGGATGACCGAGACACAGTCTTTCAGAAGCGTTAGCACCTTACGATGGGTAGACCGGTACACCTACATCCCCTACATCTGCTAGCCTACCACTGTAAGAGTTCACACGACTTAATCAACTATGCCAGAGCCCATAATGGCATGTGGCTGCACACGGAAGTTTCCAGTATGAATAATCTTATGATCCCTTTGAGCCTGGGTGGCGGTCCATAGGAGAATCACACGGTACCCCGGGATTTCCAAAAATACAGGCAATCACTGGGTTCCCCAGATGCCTCAATCCACCCAGATGTGTATTAAAGTTGCCACCTTAAGTAACCATTAATTTAACAATCTCACATCTGTCATGAATACACTCAAACCCAATCCACATCTACGAGCATAGCATGGCAATATAAGCAACGTAGAAGTAACTCCCAGGGTTTGATAATGAAACAAGTGAATAAGTACTACCTCAACTACTTCCCAACCCCACAATTTAATTCAGATCCTAACCATGCAATGTTTGAGGGTTGATCTAATGCAATGAAAATTGGGTAGTAAGAGGTATGATCAAAGTGTTACTTGCCTTACTGATGATCCGCGAAACCTAGAGACTCGATGTAGCATGCTTCGCACTCTGGGTACTCTATCGCAATCAAACAAGCATACAATAAGCAATCAAGCAAAAGCACGGGTAAAACTCAAATAAGAGATCTAACCAGAAAGTTCAACTTAAGAACTCCGGTTTGCAAAAAGAAACAAATCAAACGAAGCAACAAAACTCAAACGGCGAGAGAAACAAGCTTCGTTTACTAACCTGGACCTAGGTCAAATTTTACAGTAGCAAAAACTTGTTTAAGTTGATTGAACGGAAAGAGGGTTTCGAGACGAAACTCTAGGCGATTAAATCGCGTGATTCTGATAAACGAGCGAAAAGTTATACTAGAATGAAAATCGGATCAGAAATCACGATCGAAAATAATCGCGGAAAATCTGAGAAAAAGAAAAACTGACGAACATGCTAACGAACGAACGTTCGTCATCTGTAACTAACGAGCGAAAACCGTTAGTT
Source organism: Triticum urartu (assembly GCF_056163025.1). NCBI lineage: Eukaryota > Viridiplantae > Streptophyta > Magnoliopsida > Poales > Poaceae > Triticum > Triticum urartu. Next base: position 234,616,728 of record NC_141873.1, read on the forward strand.
AAAACGAACGTAGGGACGAACGTCCGCTAAATAACTAAACCGAAAAAACACTGATCTAAATAAATAAAAAGCCGCGGATCTAAAAAACGCACGGTTTTCCGAAGAAAACTGGCGGCGGCGGCACTACCTCCGGCGAGACGGTGAGGGGCGGCGGCACGGCGCGGCAAGCGGCGATGAGGTGGCGTGGGCGGCGGCGAGCGGCGCGCAGCGGCGGCGGCGGCTAGGGTTAGGGTTCGGGCGGGGCTGGTGGGTCGAACGGGCCTCGGGGCGGCGGCTTATAAGAGGCCTGGCCCGAGAAGTCCTGGCCGAAAACGACCCTAAGTCGGTTGACTTTTTTTTTAAATAATTTCGAAGCGCCAAAAAAGAAAGAAAAGAAATACTAAACGGACTCCAAAAATCCCGAAATAAATTATCCCCGTCCTCTAAAAATAAGCAGGACAAGGTGAACATTTATTTGGGCCTAAAATGCAATTTTGAAAAACACGCTTTTTTCCTAATTCAAATAAAATAGCGACAAAACTCTGTATAAAAAATCTTATTTGATTTTAATATTAAATCTCTGATATTTCTTTACTTTGAGGAAGTCATTTTATCCTCTCTCTCTCTTTTATTTTTAATAAAAGAAATATTTCAGAGAAAATAATTAAAATCAAACGATCCTCTTTTCATAATTCGAGAAAATATCAAATATGAAAATAACGAAATCCCCAACTCTCTCCGTAGGTCCTGGAGTTGCGTGGAATTTATAGTATCAACCAAAATGCAATAAAACATGATATGCAATGATGCTCTAATGTATAACATTCCAAATTGAAAATTTGGGATGTTACAGTGGATCTTGTGTGGATGTGTGATTGGACTTCTTCTTGAGTGTTTCTATTGTGATTTCTCCCCATTCTTTCCCGTGTTCTTCAAGGTTTCCCCCTCCAATTCGTGAAAGATCCCCAATTAGGGTCTCCACCCTACAACACTTAGCCTTTTATAGGAGGAGTAAAATGAGAAGCTCCGACAGGGTAATTGTGTCGCTTTGTAGTAAATCATGTGTTTCCCCATGCAACGTGCGATAATCACACATGGGAATTGAGGGAGTGGTTGATTAAATGACCATATCTAGGCGCACTATCTCTTTTATGATAAGACCTGACGAAGGTGGGACCCCAGCCCACTCACGCACGCTATGTTGACCGACGAGTCAGGGGTGCCACGCAACCACGTGGTTTGATAGATGAGACTGGTCAGTGCTGTCAAAGCCATGCGGGGCTGTCATCACAAACCAAGCGCGAGATACTTCACGGCTAAGGAAAAGTTGCATGGGGAAATTTCCAACATCAAGCTCGATACAGAGACGACGAAGAACCCATCGGAAAATAAAGAGAGGGCGCGACGGCTCTTTGGATACACTTGGACAAACAAGACGTCATATGTGGGAAGGATTGTTGAATGAGTTTTCAAGATCAACATCTCAAGATGAAGAGCAGATCGGAAGATCCGAGGAGCATCTCCAAATTGAAAACCGGATTATAGGCTACTGAAGGTGTCCTGGATTAAGGGTCGCTCACCATGTTGTCTCCCGGATAGATGGGCCAGGCCGAGGACCCCATGTCAGCTCACCAGTGGGACACATCAAGGCAGCCTATAGCGCATAGAAGGTATATTTTTGAAGACTTGGTGCATACTCCAAGATTTAGGTGTCGTCTATAACACGATTACCTTATCCGTATCCACCCTTACTGTAACACTAGACCCCCTATCTATATAAACTAGGGGTAGGCTCATAGGTGACATCATCGATCTCATGGTAGATCAACATGTACTTTGTACCCCATCCCAAATCAATAACACAAGCAAGACGTAGGGTTTTATCTCCTCGGAGAGCCCGAACCGGGGTAAAATCCTTCTCTCTGCTACCATCGCATCTAGGCTACTAGCTCGGAAACCCCTACCCGAGACCAGCCGGAATCGACTCCGTCATAGAGCATCCCGCATCCAATCCCAAGGTCGCCCCATCAGAATCGAGTCTGTGTCCGCCCATTCTCCCGCCGCCATCACCATGACCGCAGCGCCGACGCCTCTAGCCGCGATGACCGGACACATCTTTGGGCACCTTGATGCGCTAGAGCGTTGGGCATCGTCCGACCGTCCTGCTATTGCACTGTTGTCCGGAGTGTGTTTGATGAGAACATGGCTACCGCAGTTACACCCATATCCCCTGCTGTTTTACCTCTTGGAACAATTGCTAGAGCTCGCATACGCCAATTAAATTATCAGGTACTTTCGTTTCTTGGTAATGTTTCTAGTGTTCATGAGAATATGATGCTGCCTAACTTAGATACATCTGTGTTGCTTGCAATTGAAGGGCCTAGCACGGACAACAAGGATGAACATTGGAGCATCGTCAAGCACGGAGATGAAGGTGCGTGCCAAGAGAGCAAGAACAGAGGTTCAAGTGGAGATTTCTGGACTTTGAAGCCACCATGATGACATACAAGAAGATGGACGAAATATACAAGATGGCCTTTCATAAATTTCGTCCATAGCTTATTATTGGTGTTGCGCCACCTTATTTTGGGCCATGCCCATGTAATCCATTTTTAGAGTCCATACTGTAGGGGAAATGACTTAGGAGGTGTTTTAGTCCCACCTTGCCTAGGGTGGACGAAATCCCCTCTCTTTTCCCTATAAATATAGACCTTAAGGCATCGTTTAGACTTGGGTTTTATTTAGTTAAAAGTTAGCCATCGCTACAACTTTGTATACTTCGTTTGTGTCCAACGACCAGACCAAGACCGCTTATGAAACCCCACTTTTATAAATACTTCATCCATACTCGCAATATTCAGATTGCTTAATCATATTCTTGCTTGTTTTTCGATTGCTTGCAGGAATAGACTTTCGTGGTCAGGTTGATCGTGCTCCAGCATGGTCAATAACCTATCGGAGTTGGTTTAGCGATTGCTAAGGCGCAACATCGTGCACGTTTGTAGTCAGATCGTCAAAGTCGTCTCCACCAAATCGATAGTTATCATCTCATTGAAAGATCAGGACCCTCGCCCATATCAAGTGGTATCAGTTTTCAGGTTGCTCGGTGAGATTCTACCAGTTTTTTGTAGTCTAGATTGCATCTGTTCTTCATACCTAGAGTCCAAGAAAAAGCAACAAAAAAAGTGCAGTTTAGTTCATCCCTGTCCCAGACAGTCCGAGCCTTTTTGCCATTACCACTTAGTTTTTGTTCTGTTGAATTTTCGGTTGCATCGTGAGTCGAGTTGCTGGTTTCTAGTGTCTAGTCTTTTAGAGTTTCGAATTCTAGTCACGTTTTGTTCACGCCGCATCCGCAAACACTGCCATCCACCTCGTTGTCATATTCCGCTGCCACTGCCGCCATCACCACCATCCATCCATTGTTGTCGTTCCATCTTGATTCATATTGAAGAGAGAGAAAAATTATTGCGGTTGTTTGCTGTAAGAGAGAAAGGACAGAGTTTTCAAGAAGAAGAAAAAATACATTGGTTACATGAGAAGAAAATCAGAGAGAAATTTATTTTGAAGCGAAAATAAAAAGTAGAGAAGACCTCGTGAGGAAGTTGTGATGCGTTTGGATTCTCTCCTATAACTTGGGTCGGTTGGAGTTTGGGAAAGAAGGAAAGTGTTGATGCGGTCGGAGTTTACCAAAAAAAATAATAGCAACCCACGTGGATCCACACGTTTTTGAGAGATCATCTATCTACTATCTATCTATCTATCTATCTATCTATCTACTATCTATTATCTACTATCTATCTATCTATCTACTATCTACTATCCACTATCTACTACCACTATAAAAGCACGAGAGGGTGGAGAACCAAATCATTCTATCCATCGAAACCTGCAATCTGATGGTCTATATCCCTCCAGCATACTAAACGCGTTTTATACTTTAATTACCCACCATGTCATTGGGTTAACATCCTCACCAACAGGTCGCTGCCCTCTGCTCTCTCGCGACCACGCCCTCGGGGCAGTTTTCCATTGCCCAGCGCCCCACACCTCGCCCCACCTCTTCCCTCCCCGCCAGCCACCGCCTGCCTCCATCTGCACGCGTCGCCGGACCGCCGCGTCCACGCGTAGCCCGGACTGCCGCCCACGCTCCAGGCGCCCGGTCCGCCACGCCCACGCTTGAGGCGCCCAGGCCGCCCCATCCACGCTCCAGGCGAACCGCGGCGCCCACGCTCGAGGCTCCCGGGCCGCCCCCTCCATGCTCCAGGCGGACCACGGCGCCATAGCTCCAGGCGCCCGGACCGCCACGCTCACGCTCCAGCCGCTCGGGCCGCCGCGTCCATGCACCGCCCGGTCACAGGCACCGCTGGTCCTCCACACTGCAGGTGCTTTCCCCTCACATTCTTCCTGGTTGCAGTGACAATTTTTGGTTTAATTGTACGCATGTTCAATACCACTGCCTTCTAATTTCTGCTGCTGTGAGTTCTAGGCTTGCTTCATAGAGTGCCATAGTTAAAACAGATGCAAACATATGTATTGCAGCAGTGGACTGCATAATGGGATAGTTGTACATAATGGGAAGATGATTCCGATCCGTCTATCTATGTTGAGGCTCCTGCACTTTATCAATGTTGCTTACTCTAAACTTTGTAGTCGCACATTGTACATGCTGTTCCAATGTCTGATTATTACATATGCTTTTTCACCTCTTTCTGTACTTTGTTGATTTTTCTTTAACATTAGTGTTTTTCCTAAAGGATGAGCAAGAGTAATCCAGACAAAGTTCCAGGAATGACTACGCATCGTTCCCCATTTAAAGACATAACGAACTCGTCTATGATTGAGAATGCAAATGTCACTACTAATAGTCAAGAAGCAAAAAAGAATACATTGTATGCCCGAATGTCTGATGAGAAGAGAGCAACATTCCTTGAAAAACGTTGTATGTCCCGACAAGAAAAGAAGTCTCAGGCTCTGAATATTGTTAATGGTCAACTAACACTTGAGGCACATGCTCCGTTAGGATCCAAGGAATGTACACCTTTGAGAAACATAACCAACACACACACAAATGGTATGTTCATACTCTGCATATCATAATTATTGAATGACCATTTGCTCATTTTGCTAGGAGGTTTGTCTCCTGCGTTGTGCCAGATGCAACATGTACTGAAGCCGCAGGACGCCCTTGAACAGCGGGATCTGCCGCCTCCCTTGGACTTCGCCGGCAAGGCGTGATCCGTCGTCGCCACCCACTCCTCCCATGGGAGGATGCGGCTGCTATCATCAACCTCCGCTCCATGGGCGTGCTCCCAAATTCAGTATGTTAGATTTGCAGAGACTGATGTTGCATGACGCAAGAAGAAACATGTGGTTCTGTTGCGAATCACCGCAGCGATGCAGTAAGTTTCTAGATTGATGCTATTGTTACTGCACATGAGGGAATACATGGTTATTATTTTGACCATATAGGTGCCATGGAAGCTGGAGAATTTTTATCTACTATACTTGTTCGTTGCCTGCATCATATTGCAGTTCCAAAGTCCACATAAGGTATTCCATTAACATTTCGTACACCATTTTTCCGCCACTCGATCACATAATGAATATCATGAACATTCATACCAAGTTATTTTGTGTCCTATCAGGAATTTTAAATAATACATAATTCATTGGCGTGTACTCTGTCATAGGATGTTGCTTTACATGTAAGATTGTTATCCCCTTTCTAATGCTAATGATGAAGATAATCCTTTTCTGGAATTAAGCTTCATTTAGAGTGGATAATGTATGGTTGTGCATATGTTGTGTATTTTTTATATTAGATGCATAAACTTTTCTGGTATTAAAACAAGTGAGATTGGTTACAAATAAACAAGTTAGTTCAGCAGCATTCACGTTTTACAACTGGAATCATTTTTGCCAGAGTTATTCCGACCTTTTGGCAAAGTGATTGAATTTTTCCTTTGCACTGCAGTTTGGGCGCACCATGTTTTAACTGAGAAGGCAGTTGTTGGTACAGTTAGAGTTCAAAGAGGTCCTTCGACGAGGGTGTGTCAAAACTCAGCTAGGCGCTTCGATGTCAACTGGTAAGAAGTTAGTGCCGTAGGAAGCTAGATAATTGGTAACATGTATAGCATCATAATTTGTAAACTACAACTTAGTGATTTTGTTTTAGAGGCAACAATTGTGGTATCATATTCACTGATTTTTTTCATAAAATAGTTCATTGGGTGCTAGCTATCCCTGAAGACTGGTTGTTGTACATACTGGCTGCTGTACATATTTCAGAATATTTGGCTGCTTGCTAGAGAGTGCATACTGGCTGGTGTACAAATTTCAGAATATTTGCAGTACATAAATATCTTATGATGTTAAAAATTCACAGTGGTTCCTTCGCTACCCTCCTCATTCGGTGTTCCACCTCACCACTCCCCAGCAGTGGGAGCAGAGCAGCCGACGGGTTCCTGGCTTACTTGCCTCGCAAAGAGGTAGTCATGACTGAACCTGAAAAAATGTTGCTTCCTGTATACATTAGTAGAGGAAAAAATGACTTGATTTCTGTAGGAGTGTCTTGTGGATTAAGTGGATATGTAATGTCCTTTTTAAAAAGTGGATAGGTAATGTACTATTCTTGATTGCAACTGGTGCTTTTTTGGAAATTTGATAACACCACAAGCAGCAATCGATTTTGAAAGCCAAAAACATCCAAAACATGTACAGTGGGAGTACTGCCAGTTTAGGAGCAAAGTAACCATTACTAGAGTAATGAATATGAGAAATGAATAGTTGATGAAACTGAGTGCTGTTGTAATTCTCGACAGTGAAATGGTCTTTTTTGTCCCAGTAAAGGTTGGAGGTAGAATCAGCTTCAATCTCGAGTACCCAATTGTAGAGAAGACGAAAGGAGGCACAACATATATGGAAGTACGAACTCTTGCAGTAACAATTTTATGTTTCCAAGTTAGGTTGATGATATTCAACTTAATAGAACCCAAACTTCTGTTGTTGAGTTCAATATACAGTGTCCCGTGTATAGTTTTTAAGGTGTCATGTTTCTCAAGAGAATACATCTGCACGTAAGGAACTAGCTACCAGTATCAATCTAAATGAACAAGCTCATAAGCAGCCTTTTTTGATTCATTCGTTTTATACTTTTGTTGGAGCATAGTTCCATTCATATTTGTGATATACTTACTTTTCTGTATCACTTACAATTTTTGTTTAGCAAAGTGATGTCCCTCTTGAATAATCATATGCTGCTATCCGTTCAGACATTGCAGTTAGCAAATGTAATCTTTTATGGGATTAGATGTGATTTTCTGTTTCATTATACTGATTGTGACATCAATGGGATATTGCGTACAATGTTATAATGTTAAGATGTTGTAAGTACTCATTGTGGTTTCGACATGATGCTTGGTATATGGAGTCTATAGCATCAATGTGATGCATAAGCCTTTCCAAATTAAATCAACTTGTCTGAATTCTTTCCTCTCTTATCGCATGCTTAAGTTTCTTGCTCGTGTTTAGTATGATGCGCAAGAGAGTTGATGCCCACCGAGTTCCAACACTGAAAGATGTGCATCTCATTATACCTAAAGCACACCCCAAGTAGCAAATCCTGAATGGGATGATGTCTTTTTTTCTTCTGCCGTCGTCGATTACCAGCTCGTGTTCCAAAAAACAAAGACAACTGACTACCTTTCAAACCACTAAAGCATATTATTTAGTTTTTCTAACGCTCAAGATAATGATAATGCATATATCTACAAGAACTGGTCTGATTATTTTGCTTTTAGTTTATTGCACTCATGGAATGCGAAGGAACTAAATCTACCAATTTGCAGGGTCAATATTCATTATTTCATGATTTTATGTTCTACTATGCAAAAACTTAGATTGACTTGCTATTTTCATTCGGGATGGTAACCAGATAATGAAGTAATTTTTGGTGCACCTACTCAACTACATCAACAGTGAAGCTGCACACAACATTTCGGATGTTTGAGAGAATTGATCAGCTTCATCAGGAAATACTGCTATAATTTTTTGGCTCTATGAATACGATGAGTCGATGATACATTGAAGTGTCTTCTTGATTTATAATAGTACTTTTTAGTGCAATTAAAATATCTTTCTGGGTATGTTAATTCTTACATATATATTAGTTGAGACGTGCATTTGCACGGGCACGCTTACTAGTAAGGAAAGAAAAGCATTGAATAGGAAAGAGAGTTGATTGCAGATTCGTTTTTCCTTTGGAGCCTTGTTTCTTTTCGTGGTAAAATAGCAAAAAAAAAAAGGTGTGGCAGATCTGTTGGGATTTGGAACGTGATCCTTCCCACGTGTGTTGTTTGACTTTGGAAAGAATCAGAATAAAAAGAGAGAGGACGACTTAATTGGTAGAGTTCGGAAGGAAATAACGTGAGTTATTGGAAAGAAAGGAGGTAAAAAGAAAGAGATTTAAAAGGAAAGGAGAAAAATCAGATTTTCCTTGCTCGTTTGGAGGAGGAAAAAACTGCCGGGCGCATACATGGTCAGCTAACTTGTAGGAGAAATAATAGGCACATTTGTTCCGGCGCTTGAAAAAAAAGCAAGGTTGGTTGTGGTTCTTTGAAGAGATAAAGTCTAGATTCGTTTGATCCACAAAAAAAAGTAAGATTTCGTTGGAGGTTTTCAAGTCTGGACCTGTCCTTGAAAAAAAAAACCATACGTGGTGGGATTTTCTGTTGAGAAGAGAGAGAGAGATTTGAACAAGGAAAGAAAGAGAATTGTTTTGGCAAGTGTGCATCCGGAAGAGATATAAGAATATTTCAAAAAAAAAAGGAGGAAGTGTCGCTCTTTGGAAGTCCACGCTGGTTTCCTTCTATCGTGGATACAGTTCAGGGATCCGGCTTGCCTGCTCCCTTCCCATGCTTCCATCCGTGCTCTTACCTCATCCAACGGTTGTATTTTTTCCTTTTTTCTTTCTAATTTAATCATTTTCCCCCTTGATTTTTAAGGGGGTGGGGCCAGGCTTTATTTTGTTCCAATCAAATCAAGCCACGTATGCGGGGGCACGGATGGGCACACGGGAGGGAAGCAGGCAAGTCTCGTCCACAGTTCAGGCATCACATAATTTCGATGGAGATATATTTAGTATTTTTTCCGATTATTCTGGCTGTAGGTCCCATCCATTGATTCACGTGAGGAAAGTGATCATTGTAGCTTTTTTAAACATCAGTACACATACAAGTGCTCATATACACGCGCATACACTCACCCCTATAAACACACACACGCACACCCTACCCCTATGAGCACCTCCGAAAAACTGAGCCGGCATATCATCTTGAAATTTACGAAGTCACCGTAGGCACCTCGTCGTTGATGGGAACGTCTCCTCTCACTAAATGCGCATCGCCGGAAATCCTGAAATAAATCCAGAAATAAATGCGAGCATCAAGATTTGAACCCTGCTGGGCTGGGGATACCACAATCCCTCTAACCATCCAACCACAGGTTGGTTCGCATTGATTGTAGCTATTCGTTGTGCATCCCTTGTGACTTAATAAAAAAAAGAGTGGTACCAGGAGGTTTGCACCAATGTTGTGTGTTGGCTGGAGCCCACGTTGGACATTGGATAGAAACAAAAGAGCAGGTGTTTGAAAGGGAATATAGTGCTAATATTTTTTGGTTCGGTTGGAGAGTGGACTTTAAAAAAAAGAAGTACAAGTGGCTAGTGGTGATACTACTTGGATCGTTGTGAGGCGAAAAGGAGAAAAAAAGGAGGCGAAAAGGAGAAAAAAAAGTTAAGGCCTCTTTTGGTTCATAGGATAGAATTATCGTAGGAATAGGAATCTTGTAGGAAATGAGATGACATGTATCTCAAATCCTATGAGTAGGAATAGGAAACAAGATGTCATTTGGTTGACATCAAAGGAATTTTTCCATTGAGTCTAGGCTCATTTTTATTTTCCTATGAAATATGGAGGATAGGAACCAATCCTATGTAGGAATAGGAAACCATTCCTATGAACCAAAGGGCTCTAAAGGAAAAAATCCTATAAGAATCCTATCCTTTAGAAATCCTATGAAATTCCTACAAACCAAACGAGCCCTAAGTGGCTTGCTAGCGCTACTTGTTTGTATATCCTCTTTTGATCTAGCACTTGGTATTTTCACTTTGGTTCCGGCTGTGAATTCGTCTGTGTGTTAGGCTCGTGTCTCTAGTCTGGTAGCCTAAGACCAGCATTCGACCACTTTGAACGAATTTTCAGCTTGCATTAATTAATGTGGTTATAGCATTTTTTTCCACATATATAAAGCCAACCCAGCTTCACATATTTCTACACTGTGTATCCATACTTTCACCTGGCAATCGCTTTACCCAACTTTTGGAGTTACTTGACACCGCTGGTTGCCGATCACCGCCTGCTGCACGGTAAGAACTTGTAAGACATTGATATTTGCGTTACTGTGAGCGTTTTACCACCACATCCTAGTAGTTATAGGAACATTATTTTTGGATTTTTTTTCTTGTTTCTACTAATCATGACAGGATCTAGAGTCAATTCATGGGCTTTGTCGGTCGCGGAGACGTGCCACCACCTATGCAAATTCCACAACGATCACGAGAGGTGCATGAACATCCAAATGCATATGATCATGTTAATGTTCCTATACCATCATTTAATGACCGTTTTAGACCTGCTTTATATATTGAATGGGAGTTCGACATAAATAATATATTTGCTTCCCATAATTTTGATGAACGTAAAAAGTTAAGGTTGCAGTTGTTTCTTTCACTGGTTATGCTTTAGTTTGGTGGAGTGAATATTGTCGGTTACACCCTGATTATATACCTATTACTTGGGATGATTTGAAACTTGCCATGCGACATACATTCGTCCCCGCTTATTATACTCGTGACATGATTAAAAAGTTGCAACATTTAAAACAAGTAGTGACACTGTAACGAAATATTATGATGATTTACAAACTACATTGTTGCATTCCTCTTTAGAAGAAACTGAAGATGATTTTTATGGATAGATTTTGGGAAGGATTAAACTGTGACATTCAGGAGATACTAATTCATGAACAGTGTTATCCTATGGACCGTTTGTTTCGTCTTGCTTGCAAAGCTGAATAGGAGATTGCCCAGAAAACAAACAAGCGGAAGGTGCAAATCCCAAGAGTTGCGACGGTTGTTCCTTCCACCACTGCGCCTACTATGACAACAACATCCATTATTGTGAGCACTACATCACCTCCACCACATGACCTGTTGCCACCTAGAGTGCCTACATCATCTGAGTTAACCATAATAGGTAATGACAAATGTATTATTCTTCCACCTCCACATGAGTATGGTGAATGTCTTGTTAATTTAAATGCACCATGTGATGAGCTACCTACTACTTTGATCACACCAGCTTTTTTAGAGGACTCTGTTGATGATTTGACTTTGCCATGTGATCAAGCAATTTTGAGTGAACCCGTTGAATTAACTATCGATGCGAAAGAATCACGTGAATCAGGGAATAACTCAAATTTGGATCAAATACGTTTGAAAATAATTGTGCCAATGTTTAATCATTTTGATATGACCTCTAATCTTGGTGATGGTTCATCAATGTTGGGTTGGTTTAATGACAAGCATTGTCAATCTTCTGATATGAATAAGAGCTTCTTATATGTGCAAACTGAGTTGAAATATTTTCATGCCTTTGACTTCTTGTGATAATATATTGGCTTTATATTTCACGACTTTTGAAGGGTACTCTTGTATAACCATGTCACATGTGCCCTAACCGAGATCAGCAAAAATGGATGGCATATACATATACAACGTGTACACCTTATCTCTTTTGTTAGCCACATTTCAGACTAATCAACGCCGAGGACGGCTTTGTTTTCAAGAAGGGGAGGATGATGAGAACATGGCTACCGCAGTTACACCCATATCCCCTTTTGTTTTACCTCTTGGAACAATTGCTAGAGCTCGCACACGCCAATTAAATTATCAGGTACTTCCGTTTTTTGGTAATGTTTCTAGTGTTCATGAGAATATGATGCTGCCTAACTTAGATACATTTGTGTTGCTTGCAAACGAAGGGCCTAGCACGGACAAGAAGGATGAACATTGGAGCATCTGAAGGAAATATGCCCTATAGGCAATAATAAAGTTATTATTTATTTAATTATATCATGATAAATGTTTATTATTCATGCTAGAATTGTATTAACCGGAATACATGTGTGAATACATAGACAAACAGTATGTCACTAGTATGCCTCTACTTGACTAGCTCATTGATCAGAGATGGTTAAGTTTCCTAACCATAGACAAATAGTTGCCATTTGATTAATAAGATCACATCATTAGGAGAATGATGTGATTGACTTGACCCATTCTGTTAGCTTAGCACACGATCGTTTAGTATGTTGCTATTGCTTTCTTCATGACTTATACATGTTCCTATGACTATGAGATTATGCCACTCCCGTTTACCAGAGGAACACTTTGTGTGCCACCAAACGTCACAACGTAACTGGGTGATTATAAAGGTGCTCTATAGGTGTCTCCGAAGGTACTTGTTGGGTTGGCGTATTTCGAGATTAGGATTTGTCACTTCGATTGTCGGAGAGGTATCTCTGGGCCCACTCGGTAATGCACATCACTATAAGCCTTGCAAGCATTGCAACTAATGAGTTAGTTGCGGGATGATGTATTACGGAATGAGTAAAGAGACTTGCCGGTAACGAGATTGAACTAGGTATTGAGATACCGACGATCGAATCTCGGGCAAGTAACATACCGATGACAAAGGGAACAACGTATGTTGTTATGCGGTTTGACCGATAAAGATTTTCGTCGAATATGTAGGAGCCAATATGAGCATCCAGGTTTCGATATTGGTTATTGACCGGAGACGTGTCTCGGTCATGTCTACATAGTTCTCGAACCCGCAGGGTCCGCACGCTTAAAGTTCGATGACGGTTATATTATGAGTTTATGTGTTTTGATGTACCGAAGGAGTTCGGAGTCCCGAATGAGATCGGGGACATGACAAGGAGTCTCGAAATGGTTGAGACGTAAAGATCGATATATTGGACGACTATATTCGGACATCGGAAAGGTTCCGAGTGATTCGGGTATTTTCGGGAGTACCGGGGAGTTAAGGGAATTCGTATTGGGCCTTAATGGGCCATACGAGAAAGCAGAGAAAGGCCTCAAAGGGTGGCCGCACCCCTCCCCATGGGCTGGTCCGAATTGGACTAGGGAAGGGGGCGCCCCCTTCCTTCCTTCTCCTTTTCCCTTGCCTTTCCTTCTCTCCTACTCCTACTACTTGGAAGGGATCCTAGTTCTACTAGGAAAGGGGGAATCCTACTCCCGGTGGGAGTAGGACTCCCCTAGGGTGCGCCATAGAGAGGGCCGGCCCCTCCCCTCCTCCACTCCTTTATATATGTGGCCAGGGGGCACCCCATAGGGACAACAGTTGATCAAGTTGATCTTTTAGCCGTGTGCGGTGCCCCCCCTCCACCATAGTCCACCTCGATAATACTGTAGCGGTGCTTAGGCGAAGCCCTGCATCGGTAGAACATCAACATCGTCACCACGCCGTCGTGCTGACGAAACTCTCCCTCAACACTCGGCTGGATCAGAGTTCGAGGGATGTCATCGGGCTGAACGTGTGCTAAACTCGGAGGTGCCCTGCGTTCGGTACTTGATCAGTCAGATCATGAAGACGTATGACTACATCAACTGCGTTGTGCTAACGCTTCCGCTTTCGGTCTACGAGGGTACGTGGACACACTCTCCCCCTCGTTGCTATGCATCACCATGATCTTGCGTGTGTGTAGGAAATTTTTGAAATTACTACGTTCCCCAACAGTGGCACCCGAGCCAGGTTTTATGCGTAGATGTCATATGCATGAGTAGAACACAAGTGAGTTGTGGGCAATATAAGTCATACTGCTTACCAGCATGTCATACTTTGGTTCGGCGGTATTGTTGGATGAAGCGGCCCGGACCGACATTACGCGTACGCTTACGCGAGACTGGTTCTACCGACGTGCTCTGCACACAGGTGGCTGGCGGGTGTCAGTTTCTCCAACTTTAGTTGAACCGAGTGTGGCTACGCCCGGTCCTTGTGAAGGTTAAAACAGCACTAACTTGACAAACTATCATTGTGGTTTTGATGCGTAGGTAAGAACGGTTCTTGCTAAGCCCGTAGCAGCCACGTAAAACTTGCAACAACTAAGTAGAGGACGTCTAACTTGTTTTTGCAGGGCATGTTGTGATGTGATATGGTTAAGACATGATGCTAAATTTTATTGTATGAGATGATCATGTTTTGTAACCGATTTATCGGCAACTGGCAGGAGCCATATGGTTGTCGCTTTATTGTATGCAATGCAATCGCCCTGTAATGCTTTACTTTATCACTAAGCGGTAGCGATAGTCGTAGAAGTATAAGATTGGCGAGACGACAACGATGCTACAATGGAGATCAAGGTGTCGCGCTGGTGACGATGGTGATCATGACGGTGCTTCGGAGATGGAGATCACAAGCACAAGATAATGATGACCATATCATATCACTTATATTGATTGCATGTGATGTTTATCTTTTATGCATCTTATCTTGCTTTGATTGACGTAGCATTATAAGATGATCTCTCACTAAATTTCAAGATAAAAAGTGTTCTCCCTGAGTATGCACCATTGCCAAAGTTCTTCGTGCCCAGACACCACGTGATGATCGGGTGTGATAAGCTCTACGTCCATCTACAACGGGTGCAAGCCAGTTTTGCACATGCAGAATACTCGGGTTAAACTTGATGAGCCTAGCATATGCAGATATGGCCTCGGAACACTGAGACTGAAAGGTCGAGCGTGAATCATATAGTAGGTATGATCAACATAGTGATGTTCACCATTGAAAACTACTCCATTTCACGTGATGATCGGTTATGGTTTAGTTGATTTGGATCACGTGATCACTTAGAAGATTAGAGGGATGTCTTTCTAAGTGGGAGTTCTTAAGTAATATGATTAATTGAACTTAAATTTATCATGAACTTAGTCCTGGTAGTATTAGCATATCTATGTTGTAGATCAATAGCTCACGTTGAGCTCCCCTATATTTTTTTTGATATGTTCCTAGAGAAAACTAAGTTGAAAGATGTTAGTAGCAATGATGCGGATTGGATCCGTGATCTGAGGTTTATCCTCATTGTTGCACAGAAGAATTATGTCCTTGATGCACCGCTAGGTGACAAACCTATTGCAGGAGCAGATGCGGATGTTATGAACATTTGGCTAGCTCAATATGATGACTACTTGATAGTTTAGTGCACCATGCTTAAACGGCTTAGAATCGGGACTTCAAAGACGTTTTGAACGTCATGGACCATATGAGATGTTCCAGGAGTTGAAGTTAATATTTCAAGCAAATACCCGAGTTGAGAGATATGAAGTCTCCAACAAGTTCTATAGCTAAAAGATGGAGGAGAATAGCTCAAGCAGTGAGCATGTGCTCAGATTGTCTGGGTACTACAATCGCTTGAATCAAGTGGGAGTTAATCTTCCAGATAAGACAGTGATTGCCAGAGTTCTCTAGTCACTATCACCAAGTTACTAGAACTTCATGATGAACTATAATATGCAAGGGATAACGGAAATGATTCCCAGGCTCTTCGTGATGCTGAAATCGACGAAGGTAGAAATCAAGAAAAACATCAAGTGTTGATGGTTGACAAGACCATTAGTTTCAAGTAAAGGGCAAAAGGAAGAAGGGGAACTTCAAGTAGAACGGCAAGCGAGTTGCTGCTCAAGTGAAGAAGCCCAAGTCTGGACCTAAGCCTGAGACTAAGTGCTTCTACTGCAAAGGGACTGGTCACTGGAAGCGGAACTGCCCCAAGTATTTGGTGAATAAGAAGCATGGCAAAGTGAACAAAGCTATATTTGATATACATGTTATTGATGTGTACTTTACTAGTGTTTATAGCAACCCCTCGGTATTTGATACTAGTTCAGTTGCTAAGAGTGGTAACTCGAAAACGGGAGTTGCAGAATGAACATAGACTAGTTAAGGGTGAAGTGACGATGTGTATTGGAAATGGTTCCAAGATTGATATGATCATCATCGCACACTCCCTATACTTTAGGGATTAGTATTAAACCTAAAATAAATATTATTTAGTGTTTGTGTTGAGCATAAATATGATTGGATCATGTTTATTGCAATACGATTATTCATGTAAGTTAGAGAATAATTGTTGTTCTGTTTACATGAATAAAACCTTCTATGGTCATACACCCAATGAAAATGGTTTGTTGGATCTCGATCGTGGTGATACACATTTTCATAATATTGAAGCCAAAAGATGCAAAGTTAATAATGATAGTGCAACTTATTTGTGGCACTGTCGTTTAGGTCATATTGGTGTAAAGCGCATGAAGAAAATCCATGCTGATGGGCTTTTGGAATCACTTGATTATGAATCAGTTGATGCTTGCGAACCATGCCTCATGGGCAAGATGACTAAGACTCCGTTCTCCGGAACAATGGAGCGAGCAACAGATTTATTGGAAATCATACATATTGATGTATGTGGTTCGATGAATATTAAGGCTCGCGGCAGGTATCATTATTTTCTGATCTTCACAGATGATTTGAGCAGATATGAGTATATCTACTTGATGAAACACAAGTCTGAAATATTTGAAAAGTTCAAAGAATTTCAGAGTGAAGTGGAGAATCATTGTAACAAAAATAAAAGTTTCTACGATATGATCACGGAAGTAAAATATTTGAGTTACAAGTTTGGCCTTCAGTTAAAATAATGTGAAATAGTTTCACTACTCATGCCACCTGGAACACCACAGTGTAATGGTGTGTCCGAACATCGTAACCATACTTTATTAGATATGGTGCGATCTATGATGTCTCTTACCGATTTACCACTATCGTTTTGGGGTTATGCATTAGAGACAGCTACATCACGTTAAATAGGGCACCATCTAAATTCGTTGAGACGACACCGTATGAACTATGGTTTGGCAAGAAACCTAAGCTGCCGTTTCTTAAAGTTTGAGGTTGCAATGCTTATGTGAAAAAGTTTCAACCTGATAAGCTCAAACCCAAATCGGAGAAGTGCGTCTTCATAGGATACCCAAAAGAAAATGTTGGGTACACCTTCTATCACAGATCCGAAGGCAAGATATTCATTGCTGAGAATGGATCCTTTCTAGAGAAGGAGTTTCTCTTGAAAGAAGTGAGTGGGAGGAAAGTAGAACTTGATGAGGTAACTGTACCTGCTCCCTTATTGGAAAGTAGTTCATCACAGAAATCTGTTCCTGTGACTACTACACCAATTAGTGAGGAAGCTAATGATGATGATCATGTAACTTTAGATCAAGTTACTACCGAACCTCGTAGGTAAACCAGAGTGAGATCCGCACCAGAGTGGTACGGTAATCCTGTTCTGGAGGTCATGTTACTTGACCATGACGAACCTACGAACTATGAGGAAGCGATGATGAGCCCAGATTCCACGAAATGGCTTGAGGCCATGAAATCTGAGATGAGATCCATGTATGAGAGCAAAGTATGGACTTTGATTGACTTGCCCATTGATCAGCAAGCCATTGAGATTAAATGGATCTTCAAGAGGAAGACGGACGCTGATAGTAGTGTTACCATCTACAAAGCTAGAATTGTCGCAAAAAGGTTTTCGACAAGTTCAAGGTGTTGACTACGATGAGAGTTTCTCACTCGTATCTATGCTTAAGTCTGTCCGAATCATGTTAGCAATTGCCGCATTTTATGACATCTGGCAAATGGATAAACAAAACTGCATTCCTTAATGGATTTATTAAAGAAGAGTTGTATATGATGCAACCAGAAGGTTTTGTCAATCCTAAAGGTGCTAACAAAATATGCAAGCTCCAGCGATCCATCTATGGACTCGTGCAAGCATCTCGGAGTTGGAATATACACTTTGATAAGTTGATCAAAGCATATAGTTTTATACAGACTTGCGGTGAAGCCTGTATTTACAAAAAAGTGACTGGGAGCACTACAACATTTCTGATAAGTATATGTGTATGACATATTGTTGATCGGAGATAATGTAGAATTATTCTGCAAAGCATAAAGGAATGTTTGAAAAGAGTTTTTTCAAAGAAAGACCTCGGTGAAGCTGCTTACATATTGAGCATCAAGATCTATAGAGATAGTTCAAGACGCTTGATAAGTTTTTCAATGAGTACATACCTTGACAAGATTTTGAAGTAGTTCAAAATGGAACAGTCAAAGAAGGAGTTCTTTCCTGTGTTACAAAGGTGTGAAGTTGAGTAAGACTCAAAACCCGACCACGGCAGAAGATAAAGAGAGAATGAAAGTCATTCCCTATGCCTCAGCCATAGGTTCTATAAAGTATGCCATGCTGTGTACCAGACCTATTGTATACCCTGCCCTGAGTTTGGCAAGGGAGTACAATAGTGATCTAGGAGTAGATCACTGGACATTGGTCAAAATTATCCTTAGTGGAATAAGGATATGTTTCTCGATTATGGAGGGGACAAAAGGTTCATCGTAAAAGGTTACGTCGATGCAAGTTTTGACACAGATCCAGATGACTCAAAGTATCAATCTGGATACATATTGAAAGTGGGAGCAATTAGCTAGAGTAGCTCCATGTAGAGCATTGATGACATAGAAATTTGTAAAATACTTACAGATCTGAATGTGGCAGACCTGTTGACTAAACTTCTCTCACAAGCAAAACATGATCACGCCTTAGTACTCTTTGGGTGTTAATCACATAGCGATGTGAACTAGATTATTGACTCTAGTAAACCCTTTGGGTGTTGGTCACATGTCGATGTGAACTATGGGTGTTAATCACATGGTGATGTGAACTATTGGTATTAAATCACATGGCGATGTGAACTAGATTATTGACTCTAGTGCAAGTGGGAGGCTGAAGGAAATATGCCCTAGAGGCAATAATAAAGTTATTATTTATTTCCTTATATCATGATAAATGTTTATTATTCATGCTAGAATTTTATTAACCGGAAACATAATACATGTGTGAATACATAGACAAACAGTATGTCACTAGTATGCCTCTACTTGACTAGCTCATTGATCAGAGATGGTTAAGTTTCCTAACCATAGACAAAGAGTTGTCATTTGATTAATAAGATCACATCATTAGGAGAATGATGTGATTGACTTGACCCATTCTGTTAGCTTAGCACATGATCGTTTAGTATGTTGCTATTGCTTTCTTCATGACTTATACATGTTCCTATGACTATGAGATTATGCCACTCCCGTTTACCGAAGGAACACTTTGTGTGCCACCAAACGTCACAACGTACTGGGTGATTATAAATGTGCTCTACAGGTGTCTCCGAAGGTACTTGTTGGGTTGGCGTATTTCGAGATTAGGATTTGTCACTCCGATTATCGGAGAGGTATCTCTGGGCCCACTCGGTAATGCACATCACTATAAGCCTTGCAAGCATTGCAACTAATGAGTTAGTTGCGGGATGATGTATTACAGAACGAGTAAAGAGAATTGCCGGTAACGAGATTGAACTAGGTATTGAGATACCGACGATCGAATCTCGGGCAAGTAACATACCAATGACAAAGGGAACAACATATGTTGTTATGCGGTTTGACCGACAAAGATCTTCGTAGAATATGTAGGAGCCAATATGAGCATCCAGGTTCCGCTATTGGTTATTGACCAGAGACGTGTCTCGGTCATGTCTACATAGTTCTCGAACCCGTAGGGTCCGCACGTTTAAAGTTCGATGACGGTTATATTATGAGTTTATGTGTTTTGATGTACCGAAGGAGTTCGGAGTCCCGGATGAGATCGGGGACATGACGAGGAGTCTCAAAATGGTTGAGACGTAAAGATCGATATATTGGATGACTATATTCGGACATCGGAAAGGTTCCGAGTGATTCGGATATTTTCGGGAGTACCGGGGAGTTACGGGAATTTGTATTGGGCCTTAATGGGCTTTACGGGAAAGGAGAGAAAGGCCTCAAAGGGTGGCCGCACCCCTCCCCATGAGCTGGTCCGAATTGGACTAGGGAAGGGGGCGCCCCCTTCCTTCCTTCTCCTTTTCCCTTGCCTTTCCTTCTCTCCTACTCCTACTACTTGGAAGGGATCCTAGTTCTACTAGGGAAGGGGGAATCCTACTCCCAGTGGGAGTAGGACTCCCCTAGGGCGCGCCATAGAGAGGGTCGGCCCCTCCCCTCCTCCACTCCTTTATATACGTGGCCAGGGGCACCCCATAGGGACAACAGTTGATCAAGTTGATCTTTTAGATGTGTGCGGTGCCCCCTCCATCATACTCCACCTCGATAATACTGTAGCGGTGCTTAGGCAAAGCCCTGCATCGATAGAACATCAACATCGTCACCACGCCGTCGTGCTGACGAAACTCCCCCTCAACACTCGACTGGATCGGAGTTTGAGGGACATCATCGGGCTGAACGTGTGCTAAACTCGGAGGTGTCATGCGTTCGGTACTTGATTGGTCGGATCGTGAAGACGTACGACTACATCAACTGCGTTGTGCTAACGCTTCCGCTTTCGATCTACGAGGGTACGTGGACACACTCTCCCCCTTGTTGCTATGCATCACCATGATCTTGCGTGTGCGTAGGAAATTTTTGAAATTACTACGTTCCCCAATAGCATCGTCAAGCACGAAGATGAAGGTGCGTGCCAAGAGAACAAGAACAGAGGTTCAAGTGGAGATTTCCGGACTTTGAAGCCACCATGATGACATACAAGAAGATGGACGAAACATACAAGATGGCCTTTCATAAATTTCGTCCATAGCTTATTATTGGTGTTGCACCACCTTATTTTGGGCCAGGCCCATGTAATCCATTTTTAGAGTCCATGTTGTAGGGGAAATGACTTAGGAGGTGTTTTAGTCCCACCTTGCCTAGGGTGGATGAAATCCCCTCTCTTTTCCCTATAAATATAGACCTTAAGGCATCGTTTAGACTTGAGTTTTATAAAAGTTAGCCATCGCTGCAACTTCGTGTACTTCATTTGTGTCCAACGACCAGACCAAGACCGCTTATGAAACCCCACTTTTATCAATACTTCATCATTCTCGCAATATTCAGATTGCTTAATCATATTCTTGCTTGTTTTTTGATTGCTTGCAGGAATAGACCTCGTGGTCAGGTTGATCATGCTCCAGCATGGTCAATAACCTATTGGAGTTGGTTTAGCGATTGCTAAGGCGCAACGTCGTGCATGTTTGTAGTCGGATCATCAAAGTCGTCTCCACCAAATCGATAGTTATCATCTCATCGCCTCTATCAGTGTTGTGGAGTACCGTCACACTTGTGTCCGAATGGGCTCCCGGAAAGAAGAAATTCCTTATTGATATGAGTAGTCTATAATTCCTAATAAGCCAGGCCATCACATACACCCCCACTCAGAGGAACTGACGTCCTCGTCGGGCCACAGGAACATTCCCTCTTGGCACATACGTCTGTGCTTCCAGTCCAGTACATGTGTCATGTCGGGTGCCACGACGGGTCACAAACGTCATGAACAACATGACCACGCACCTGTCCGCAACCATCCGTGTAACCGCGAGGGTCGGCTCTGATACCAACTTGTAACACCCCGGACACACCTGCCGGTGGTTGTTACTCCTGGCGGGATCTAGACTGGCCCCACAGATCAATACTAGTCTTTTCTGCGCACTTTGTCCTCACTCATGCGCACCCGGGAGCAACTTCCCGGTCGGTCACCCATCCTGACACTACTCCAAGCCGAGCACGCTTAACTTTGGAGTTCTGTCCGAATGGGCTCCCGAAAAAGAAGAAATTCCTTATTGATATGAGTAGTCTATCATTCCTAATAAGCTAGGCCATCACAGTCACGCTTGTGCATCATCGTCTGTGGGTGCGTGGAGTGCGTGCGTGCCATTGACAAATGGGCTTCACATCTGACCTGGAATGATATTTACAGAATGTGTTCTGGCAACACACATGCCATATTGTAGAAACGTGTAAATACATTTTGCAGTATACTGTAAACCACACTCGAAGAAAAGGTATACTATAAGCTGATTTTGCGGTATGAGAATTTTTTAAACTGGTATGAGAGTTTAAGGTATGGTCTATAGATAATTTGGTGCATGTTACCGTGCCCATCTATTTGTACAATTAAATATATTGACGCATGAAACATAATATTTTTTGCATAAACATAAGTGTCTATTAGTTCCTTAGATTATTTTTGTGTGAGAATCTTGCTAGAGCTTCTTCTGTGTAACACCAAGAAGATATAGACCTTGCGGTGTTAGCCCAATCTCCATGGTGGCATCCGTTGCAATCTTTTTGGAAGGCATCAGCTGAAATCCTCTTGCTGATGCAAATGAAGTAGATGATGTAGTGAGAGAATGCATAGTCATAATTCTTCTATGTTTCTTCCTTGCACCAATGGTTTGAGGTAATGTGCATACCCACTCTCTTTGAATTAAAATCACAACACTTATTTTGAAATGAAGAAAGTATGTAAGTTCACATGTACAAATTGGCTTTGATGTGACGAAAGAACAATGTACACTTAGTTCATACAGGTAGTCAATATTGTCAAGGCGGGTAATAAGCAACAACAGAAATAAACATGTAACAATTGACATGAGTTGTAATCATACATTGTATGCATAGTGCATTACTATAATCTTCACCAACCTCCCAAAGGACGACATGCTCGGCTTGTCATCACAAACAATCACTCACCATACCCTAAAAAAGTTGATCACTTCTCCATTAATTATACATGCAATATCATATATACTATGTAGTAGGGAAATGACAGCACAGAGACAAAGTGATGTTTTTGGGTTTGGGCCAAGGAAGAAAATATGTGAAACTGTTGTTGGGTTTCGTAGTAATTTCAAAAAATTTCCTACGCACACGCAAGATCATGTGATGCATAGCAACGAGGGGGGGAGTGTTGTCTACGTACCCAACGCAGACCGACTGCGGAAGCGATGACACGACGTAGAGGAAGTAGTCGTATGTCTTCACGATCCAACCGATCAAGCACCGAAACTACGGCACCTCCGAGTTCGAGCACACGTTCAGCTCGATGACGATCCCCGGACTCTGATCCAGCAAAGTGTCGGGGAAGAGTTCCGTCAGCACGACGGCGTGGTGACGATCTTGATGTACTACAGCAGCAGGGCTTCGCCTAAACTCCGCTACAGTATTATCGAGGTATATGGTGGCAGGGGGCACCGCACACGGCTAAGGAATAGATCTCAAGGATCAACTTGTGTGTCTAGAGGTGTCCCCTGCCTCCGTATATAAAGGAGTAGAGGGGGGAGGCTGGCCGGCCAAGGAGGGAGGCGCAGGAGGAGTCCTACTCCTTCCGGGAGTAGGACTCCCCTCCAATCCTATTCCAACTAGGATTCCCAAAGGGGGAAAGAGGGAGAGAGGGGGGCCGGCCACCTTCTCCTAGTCCTAATAGGACTAGGGGAGGGGGAAGTGGCGCAGCCACCTTGGGCTGCCCCTTTCTCCTTTCCACTAAGGCCCATGAAGGCCCATATGGCTCCCGGGGGGTTCCGGCAACCTCCCGGTAACCCCGTAAAATCCCGATTTCACCCGGAACACTTCCGATGTCCAAACATAGGCTTCCAATATATCAATCTTTACGTCTCGACCATTTCGAGACTCCTCGTCATGTCCGTGATCACATCCGGGACTCCGAACAACCTTCGGTACATCAAAATGCATAAACTCATAATGAAACTGTCATCGTAACCTTAAGCGTGCGGACCCTACGGGTTCGAGAACAATGTAGACATGACTGAGACATGTCTCCGGTCAATAACCAATAGCGGGACCTGGATGCCCATATTGGCTCCTACATATTCTACGAAGATCTTTATCGGTCAGACCGCATAACAACATACGTTGTTCCCTTTGTTATCGGTATGTTACTTGCCCGAGATTCGATCGTCGGTATCCAATACCTAGTTCAATCTCGTTACCAGCAAGTCTCTTTACTCGTTCCGTAATACATCATCTCACAACTAACATATTAGTTGTAATGCTTGCAAGGCTTATGTGATGTGTATTACCGAGAGGGCCCAGAGATACCTCTCCGACAATCGGAGTGACAAATCCTAATCTCGAAATACGCCAACCCAACATCTACCTTTGGAGACACCTGTAATGCTCCTTTATAATCACCCAGTTACGTTGTGACGTTTGGTAGCACCCAAAGTGTTCCTCTGGCAAACGGGAGTTGCATAATCTCCTAGTCATAGGAACATGTATAAGTCATGAAGAAAAGCAATAGCAACATACTAAACGATCGGGTGCTAAGCTAATGGAATGGGTCATGTCAATCAGATCATTCAACTAATGATGTGACCTCGTTAATCAAATAACAACTCTTTGTCTATGGTTAGGAAACATAACCATCTTTGATTAACGAGCTAGTCAAGTAGAGGCATACTAGTGACACTTTGTTTGTCTATGTATTCACACATGTATTATGTTTCCGGTTAATACAATTCTAGCATGAATAATAAACATTTATCATGATTATAAGGAAATAAATAATAACTTTATTATTGCCTCTAGGGCATATTTCCTTCAGTCTCCCACTTGCACTAGAGTCAATAATCTAGATTACACTGTAATGATTCTAACACCCATGGAGCCTTGGTGCTGATCATGTTTTGCTCGTGGAAGAGGCTTAGTCAACGGGTCTGCAACATTCAGATCCGTATGTATCTTGCAAATCTCTATGTCTCCCACCTGGACTAGATCCCGGATGGAATTGAAGCGTCTCTTGATGTGTTTGGTCCTTTTGTGAAATCTGGATTCCTTTGCCAAGGCAATTGCACCAGTATTGTCACAAAAGATTTTCATTGGACCCGATGCACTAGGTATGACACCTAGATCGGATATGAACTCCTTCATCCAGACTCCTTCGTTCGCTGCTTCCGAAGCAGCTATGTACTCCGCTTCACATGTAGATCCCGCTACGACGCTTTGTTTAGAACTGCACCAACTGACAGCTCCACCGTTTAATGTAAACACGTATCCGGTTTGCGATTTAGAATCGTCCGGATCAGTGTCAAAGCTTGCATCAACGTAACCTTTTACGGTGAGCTCTTTGTCACCTCCATATACGAGAAACATATCCTTAGTCCTTTTCAGGTATTTCAGGATGTTCTTGACCGTTGTCCAGTGATCCACTCCTGGATTACTTTGGTACCTCCCTGCTAAACTTATAGCAAGGCACACATCAGGTCTGGTACACAGCATTGCATACATGATAGATCCTATGGCTGATGCATAGGGAACATCTTTCATATTCTCTCTATCTTCTGCAGTGGTCGGGCATTGAGTATTACTCAACTTCACACCTTGTAACACAGGCAAGAATCCTTTCTTTGCTTGATCCATTTTGAATTTCTTCAAAATCTTGTCAAGGTATGTGCTTTGTGAAAGTCCAATTAAGCGTCTTGATCTATCTCTATAGATCTTAATGCCTAATATGTAAGCAGCTTCACCGAGGTCTTTCATCGAAAAACTTTTATTCAAGTATCCTTTTATGCTATCCAGAAATTCTATATCATTTCCAATCAGCAATATGTCATCCACATATAATATTAGAAATGCTACAGAGCTCCCACTCACTTTCTTGTAAATACAGGCTTCTCCGAAAGTCTGTATAAAACCAAATGCTTTGATCACACTATCAAAGCGTTTATTCCAACTCCGAGAGGCTTGCACCAGTCCATAAATGGATCGCTGGAGCTTGCACACTTTGTTAGCTCCCTTTGGATCGACAAAACCTTCCGGTTGCATCATATACAACTCTTCTTCCAGAAATCCATTCAGGAATGCAGTTTTGACATCCATCTGCCAAATTTCATAATCATAAAATGCGGCAATCGCTAACATGATTCGGACGGACTTAAGCATCGCTACGGGTGAGAAGGTCTCATCGTAGTCAATCCCTTGAACTTGTCGAAAACCTTTTGCGACAAGTCGAGCTTTGTAGACAGTAACATTACCATCAGCGTCAGTCTTCTTCTTAAAGATCCATTTATTCTCAATTGCTTGCCGATCATCGGGCAAGTCAACCAAAGTCCATACTTTGTTCTCATACATGGATCCCATCTCAGATTTCATGGCTTCAAGCCACTTTGCGGAATCTGGGCTCACCATCGCTTCTTCATAGTTCGTAGGTTCATCATGATCTAGTAGCATGACTTCCAGAACTGGATTACCGTACCACTCTGTGCGGATCTTACTCTGGTTGATCTACGAGGTTCAGTAGTATCTTGTTCTGAAGTTTCATGATCATTATCATTAGCTTCCTCACTTATTGGTGTAGGTGTCGCAGAAACAGTTTTCTGTGATGTACTACTTTCCAACAAGGGAGCAGGTACAGTTACCTCGTCAAGTTCTACTTTTCTCCCACTCACTTCTTTCGAGAGAAACTCCTTCTCAAGAAAGTTTCCGAATTTAGCAACAAAAGTCTTGCCTTCGGATCTGTGATAGAAGGTGTATCCAATAGTTTCTTTTGGATATCCTATGAAGACACATTTCTCTGATTTGGGTTCGAGCTTATCAGGTTGAAGTTTTTTCACATAAGCATCGCAGCCCCAAACTTTCAGAAACGACAACTTTGGTTTCTTGCCAAACCATAGTTCATAAGGCGTCGTCTCAACGGATTTTGATGGTGCCCTGTTTAACGTGAATGCGGCCGTCTCTAGAGCGTATCCCCAAAATGATAGCGGTAAATCAGTAAGAGACATCATAGATCGCACCATATCTAGTAAAGTACGATTACGACGTTCGGACACACCATTACGCTGTGGTGTTCCGGGTGGCGTGAGTTGCGAAACTATTCCACAATTTTTCAAATGTACACCAAACTCATAACTCAAATGTTCTCCTCCACGATCAGATCGTAGAAAATTTATTTTCTTGTTACGATGATTTTCAACTTCACTCTGAAATTCGTTGAACTTTTCAAATGTTTTAGACTTATGTTTCATTAAGTAGATATATCCATATCTGCTTAAATCATCTGTGAAGGTGAGAAAATAACGATATCCGCCACGAGCCTCAATATTCATCGGACCACATACTTCGGTATGTATGATTTCCAACAAATCTGTTGCTCTCTCCATAGTACCAGAGAACGGTGTTTTAGTCATCTTGCCCATGAGGCACGGTTCGCAAGTACCAAGTGATTCATAATCAAGTGGTTCCAAAAGTCCATCAGTATGGAGTTTCTTCATGCGCTTTACACCGATATGACCTAAACGACAGTGCCACAAATAAGTTGCACTTCCATTATCAACTCTGCATCTTTTGGCTTCAACATTATGAATATGTGTATTACTACTATCGAGATTCAATAAAAATAGACCACTCTTCAAGGGTGCATGACCATAAAAGATATTACTCATATAAATAGAACAACCATTATTCTCTGATTTAAATGAATAACCGTCTCGCATTAAACAAGATCCAGATATAATGCTCATGCTCAACGCTGGCACCAAATAACAATTATTTAGGTCTAATATTAATCCCGAAGGTAGATGCAGAGGTAGCGTGCCGACCGCGATCACATCGAATTTGGAACCGTTTCCCACGCGCATCGTCACCTCGTCCTTAGCCAATCTTCGCTTAATCCGTAGCCCCTGTTTCGAGTTGCAAAAATTAGCAACAGAACCAGTATCAAATACCCAGGTGCTACTGCGATCATTAGTAAGGTACACATCAATAACATGTATATCACATATACCTTTGTTCACCTTGCCATCCTTCTTATCCGCCAAATACTTGGGGCAGTTCCGCTTCCAGTGACCAGTCTGCTTGCAGTAGAAGCACTCAGTTTCAGGCTTAGGTCCAGACTTGGGTTTCTTCTCTTGAGCAGCAACTTGCTTGCTGTTCTTCTTGAAGTTCTCGTTCTTCTTCCCTTTGCCCTTTTTCTTGAAACTAGTGGTTTTGTTAACCATCAACACTTGATGCTCCTTTTTGATTTCTACCTCCGCAGCTTTCAGCATTGCGAAGAGCTCGGGAATAGTCTTGTTCATCCCTTGCATATTATAGTGTTGGAAATATGCCCTAGAGGCAATAATAAATTGATTATTATTATATTTCCTTGTTCATGATAATCGTTTATTATCCATGCTATAATTGTATTGATAGGAAACTCAGATACATGTGTGGATACATAGACAACACCATGTCCCTAGTAAGCTTCTAGTTGACTAGCTCGTTGATCAATAGATGGTTACGCTTTCCTAACCATGGACATTGGATGTCGTTGATAACAGGATCACATCATTAGGAGAATGATGTGATGGACAAGACCCAATCCTAAGCATAGCACTAGATCGTGTAGTTCATATGCTATAGCTTTTCTAATGTCAAGTATCATTTCCTTAGACCATGAGATTGTGCAACTCCCGGATACCGTAGGAATGCTTTGGGTGTATCAAACGTCACAACGTAACTGGGTGGCTATAAAGGTGCATTACAGGTATCTCTGAAAGTGTCTGTTGGGTTGGCACGAATCGAGACTGGGATTTGTCACTCCGTATAAGCGGAGAGGTATCTCTGGGCCCACTCGGTAGGACATCATCATATGCGCAATGTGACCAAGGAGTTGATCACGGGATGATGTGTTACGGAACGAGTAAAGAGACTTACCGGTAACGAGATTGAACTAGGTATTGGATACCGACGATCGAATCTCGGGCAAGTAACATACCGATAGACAAAGGGAATTGTATACGGGATTGATTAAGTCCTTGACATCGTGGTTCATCCGATGAGAACATCGTGGAACATGTGGGAGCCATCATGGGTATCCAGATCCCGCTGTTGGTTATTGACCGGAGAACGTCTCGGTCATGTCTGCATGTCTCCCGAACCCGTAGGGTCTACACACTTAAGGTTCGGTGACGCTAGGGTTGTAGAGATATTAGTATGCGGTAACCCGAATGTTGTTCGGAGTCCCGGATGAGATCTCGGACGTCACGAGGAGTTCCGGAATGGTCCGGAGGTAAAGAATTATATATAGGAAGTGCTATTTCGGCCATCGGGACAAGTTTCGGGGTTATCGGTATTGTACCGGGACCACCGGAAGGGTCCCGGGGGTCCACCGGGTGGGGCCACCTGCCCCGGGGGGCCACATGGGCTGTAGGGGGTGTGCCTTGGCCTATATGGGCCAAGGGCACCAGCCCCAAGAGGCCCATGCGCCAAGAGATGGGAAAAAGGGGAGAGTCCTAAAAGGGGAAGGCACCTCCGGGGTGCCTTGGGGAGGATGGACTCCTCCCCACCCTTGGCCGCACCCTTCCTTGGAGGAAGGGGCAAGGGCTGCGCCTCCCCCTCTCCCTTGGCCCTATATATAGTGGGGAAAAGGAGGAGCAAACATACCTGAGCCCTGGCGCCTCCCTCTCCCTCCCGTGACACATCTACCTCCTCCCGCAGCGCTTAGCGAAGCCCTGTTGGAATCCCGCTACTTCCACCACGCCGTCGTGCTGCTGGATCTCCATCAACCTCTCCCTCCTCCTTGCTGGATCAAGGCATGGGAGACGTCTCCGCTCCGTACGTGTGTTGAACGCGGAGGTGCCGTCCGTTCGGCACTTGATCATCGGTGATTTGAATCACGACGAGTACGACTCCATCAACCCCGTTCACTTGAACGCTTCCGCTTAGCGATCTACAAGGGTATGTAGATGCACTCTCCTTCCCCTCGTTGCTGGTTTCTCCATAGATAGATCTTGGTGATACGTAGGAAAATTTTGAATTTATGCTACGTTCCCCAACAGTGGCATCAGGAGCTAGGTCTATTGCGTAGATTCTATGCACGAGTAGAACACAAAGTAGTTGTGGGCGTTGATTTTGTTCAATATGCTTGCCGTTACTAGTCTTATCTTGATTCGGCGGTATTGTGGGATGAAGCGGCCCGGACCAACCTTACACGTACTCTTACGTGATACCGGTTCCACCGACAAACATGCACTAGATGCATGAGGTGGCTAGCGGGTGTCTTTCTCTCCTACTTTAGTCGGATCGGATTCGATGAAAAGGGTCCTTATGAAGGGTAAATAGCAATTGGCATATCACGTTGTGGTCTTTGCGTAGGTAAGAAACGTTCTTGCTAGAAACTCATAGCAGCCACGTAAAACATGCAAACAACAATTAGAGGACGTCTAACTTGTTTTTGCAGGGGTATGCTATGTGTTGTGATATGGCCAAAAGGATGTGATGAATGATATATGTAATGTATGAGATTGATCATGTTCTTGTAATAGATGATCATGGAGCCCCAAGATGGAGATCAAAGGAGCTACATGATATTGGCCATATCATGTCACTATTTGATTGCATATGATGTTTATCATGTTATGCATCTTATTTGCTTAGAACGACGGTAGTAAATAAGATGATCCCTCATTATAATTTCAAGAAAGTGTTCCCCCTAACTGTGCACCGTTGCTACAGTTCGTCGTTTCGAAGCACCACGTGATGATCGGGTGTGATAGATCCTTACGTTCACATACAACGGGTGTAAGACAGATTTACACACGCAATACACTTAGGTTGACTTGACGAGCCTAGCATGTGCATAGACATGGCCTCGGAACACAGAAGACCGAAAGGTCGAGCATGAGTCATATAGAAGATACGATCAACATGAAGATGTTCACCGACGTTGACTAGTCCGTCTCACGTGATGATCGGACACGGCCTAGTTCACTCGGATCATGTAATCACTTAGATGACTAGAGGGATGTCTATCTAAGTGGGAGTTCATAAGATGAACTTAATTATTCTGAACATAGTCAAAAGGATTTTGCAAATTATGTCGTAGCTCACGCTATAGTTCTACTGTTTAGATATGTTCCTAGAGAAAAAAATTAGTTGAAAGTTGATAGTAGCAATTATGCGGACTAGGTCCGTAAACTGAGGATTGTCCTCATTGCTTCAAAGAAGGCTTATGTCCTTAATGCACCGCTCAGTGTGCTGAACCTCGAACGTTGTCTGTGGATGTTGCGAACATCTGACATACACGTTTTGATAACTACGTGATAGTTCAGTTAAATGGTTTAGAATTGAGGCACCAAAGATGTTTTGAAACGTCACGAAACATATGAGATGTTTTGAGGGCTGAAATTGGAATTTCAGGCTCGTGCCCACGTCAAGAGGTATAAGACCTCCGACGGTTCTTCTAGCCTACATACTAAGGGAGAAAAGCTCAATTGTTGAGCTTGTGCTCAGATTGTCTGAGTACAACAATCATTTGAATCAAGTGGGAGTTGATCTTCCAGATAAGATAGTGATGTTTCTCCGAAATCATTACCACCAAGCTGCTAGAGCTTCGTGATGAACTATAATGTATCAGGGACATATATGATGATCCTTGAGATATTCGCGATGTTTGACACCGCGAAAGTAGAAATCAAGAAGGAGCATCAATTGTTGATGGTTAGTGAAACCACTAGTTTCAAGAAGGGCAAGGGCAAGAAGGGATACTTCATGACACGGCAATTCAGCTGCTGCTCTAGTGAAGAAACCCAAGGTTGAACCCAAACCCGAGACTAAGTGCTTCTGTAATAAGGGGAACAACCACTTGAGCAGAATTACCCTAGATACTTAGTAGATTAGAAGGCTGGCAAGGTCGATAGAAGTATATTGGATATACATTGTGTTGATGTGTACTTTACTAGTACTCCTAGTAGCACCAGGGTATTAGATACCGGTTCGATTGCTAAGTGTTAGTAACTCGAAATAAAAGCTACGGAATAAACGGAGACTAGCTAAAGGTGAGCTGACGATATGTGTTGGAAGTGTTCTCAATGTTGATATGATCAAGCATCGCACGCTCCCTCTACCATCGAGATCGGTATTTGCGTTGAGCATAGACATGATTGGATTATGTCTATCGCAATACGGTTATTCATTTAAGGAGAATAATGGTTACTCTGTTTATTTGAATAATACCTTCAACGGTCTTACACCTATAATGAATGGTTTATTGAATCTCGATCGTAGTGATACACATGTTCATGCCAAAAGATATAAGATAGTACCACCTACTTGTGGCACTGCCACGTAAGTCATATCGGTATAAAACGCATGAAGAAGCTCCATGTTGATGGATCTTTGAGCTCACTCGTTTTTTGAAAAGTTTGAGACATGCGAACCATGTTTGTTGGTAGATATGCATGAAGAAACTCTATACAGATGGATCGTTTTGTACTCGCTTGATTTTGAATCACTTGAGACATGCAAATCATACCACATGGGCAAGATGATTGAAAGCCTCGTTTTCAGTAAAATGGAACAAGAAAGCAACTTGTTGGAAGTAATACATTTTGATGTGTGCAATCCAATGAGTGCTGAGGCATGTAGTGGATATCGTTATGTTCTTACTTCACAGATGATTTGAGTAGATGTAGAGTATATTTACTTGATGAATCACGAGCCTGAATTATTGAAAGGTTCAGGTAATTTCAGGGTGAAGTTGAAAGATCGTCGTGACAAGAGGATAAAAAATCTATGATATGATCATAGAGATGAATATCTGAATTGCGAGTTTGGCACAGAATTAAGACATTGTGGAAATTGTTTCACAACTGATACAGCCTGGAACACCATAGTGTGATGGTGTGTCCGAACATCATAACTGCACCCTATTGGATATGATGCATACCATGATGTCTCTTATCAAATTACCACAATAGTTTATGGGTTAGGCATTAGAGACAACCACATTCACTTTAAAAGGGGCACCACGTAATTCCGATGATATGACACCGTATGAACTATGGTTTAGAGAAACCTAAGCTGTCATTTCTTAAAAGTTTGGGACTGCGACGCTTATGTGAAAAAGTTTCAGGCTGATAAGCTCGAACCTAAAGCGGATAAATGCATCTTCATAGGACACCCGAAACAGTTGGGTATACCTCCTGTCTCAGATTCGAAAGCAATAAGGGATTGTTTCTAGAATCAGGTCCTTTCTCGAGGAAAGGTTTCTCTCGAAAGAATTGAGTGGGAGGATGGTGGAGACTTGATGAGGTTATTGAACCGTCACTTCAACTAGTGTATAGCAGGGCACAAAGAGTTGTTCCTGTGGCACCTACACCAATTGAAGTGGAAGCTTATGATATTGATCATGAGACTTCGGATCAAGTCACTCCCAAAACTCGTAGGATGACAAGGATGCGTACTACTTCAGAGTGGTACGTAATCCTGTCTTGGAAGTCATGTTGCTAGACAACAATGAACCTATGAGCTATGGAGAAGCGATGGTGGGCCTGGATTCCGATAAATGGTTCGAGGCCATATAATCCGAGAGAGGATCCATATATGAAAACAAAGTGTAGACTTTGGAAGAACTACTTGATGGTCGTAAGGCTGTTGAGTACAGATGGATTTTAAAAGGAAGACGGACAATGATGGTAAATGTCACCATTAAGAAAGCTCGACTTGTCATTAAGATGTTTTTCGACAAGTTCAAAGAGTTGACTACGATGAGACTTTCTCACTCGTAGCGATGCTAAGAGTCTGTTGGAATTATATTAGCGATTACTGCATTATTTATGAGTAGAGATACCGGATGCATATAATGGAGATACCGGATGCATATAATAGCGATTACTGAATTATATTAGCTCTGAGTAGAGATACCGGATGCATATAATGGAGCAACAATTTAGAATAGCTCCAAGTAGAATAGTTATTTGGAGTAGCTCCAAATAGAGCATGGTAGCTACATCTAGGAGATGACATAGAGATTTGTAAAGCACACACGGATCTGAAAGGTTCGGACCCGTTGACTAAAACCTCTCTCACAAGCAACATGATCAAACCTAAAACTCATTGAGTGTTAATCACATAGTGATGTGAACTAGACTACTGACTCTAGTAAACTCTTGGGTGGTTGTCACATGGCGATGTGACCTGTGAGTGTTAATCACATGGCGATGTGAACTAGATTATTGACTCTAGTGCAAGTGGGAGACTGTTGGAAATATGCCCTAGAGGCAATAATAAATTGATTATTATTATATTTCCTTGTTCATGATAATCGTTTATTATCCATGCTATAATTGTATTGATAGGAAACTCAGATACATGTGTGGATACATAGACAACACCATGTCCCTAGTAAGCCTCTAGTTGACTAGCTCGTTGATCAATAGATGGTTACGGTTTCCTAACCATGGACATTGGATGTCGTTGATAACGGGATCACATCATTAGGAGAATGATGTGATGGACAAGACCCAATCCTAAGCATAGCACTAGATCGTGTAGTTCATATGCTATAGCTTTTCTAATGTCAAGTATCATTTCCTTAGACCATGAGATTGTGCAACTCCCGGATACCGTAGGAATGCTTTGGGTGTATCAAACGTCACAACGTAACTGGGTGGCTATAAAGGTGCATTACAGGTATCTCTGAAAGTGTCTGTTGGGTTGGCACGAATCGAGACTGGGATTTGTCACTCCGTATAAGCGGAGAGGTATCTCTGGGCCCACTCGGTAGGACATCATCATATGCGCAATGTGACCAAGGAGTTGATCACGGGATGATGTGTTACGGAACGAGTAAAGAGACTTACCGGTAACGAGATTGAACTAGGTATTGGATACCGACGATCGAATCTCGGGCAAGTAACATACCGATAGACAAAGGGAATTGTATACGGGATTGATTAAGTCCTTGACATCGTGGTTCATCCGATGAGAACATCGTGGAACATGTGGGAGCCATCATGGGTATCCAGATCCCGCTGTTGGTTATTGACCGGAGAACGTCTCGGTCATGTCTGCATGTCTCCCGAACCCGTAGGGTCTACACACTTAAGGTTCGGTGACGCTAGGGTTGTAGAGATATTAGTATGCGGTAACCCGAATGTTGTTCGGAGTCCCGGATGAGATCCCGGACGTCACGAGGAGTTCCGGAATGGTCCGGAGGTAAAGAATTATATATAGGAAGTGCTGTTTCGGCCATCGGGACAAGTTTCGGGGTTATCGGTATTGTACCGGGACCACCGGAAGGGTCCCGGGGGTCCACCGGGTGGGGCCACCTGCCCCGGGGGGGCACATGGGCTGTAGGGGGTGTGCCTTGGCCTATATGGGCCAAGGGCACCAGCCCCAAGAGGCCCATGCGCCAAGAGATGGGAAAAAGGGGAGAGTCCTAAAAGGGGAAGGCACCTCCGGGGTGCCTTGGGGAGGATGGACTCCTCCCCACCCTTGGCCGCACCCTTCCTTGGAGGAAGGGGCAAGGGCTGCGCCTCCCCCTCTCCCTTGGCCCTATATATAGTGGGGAAAAGGAGGAGCAAACATACCTGAGCCCTGGCGCCTCCCTCTCCCTCCCGTGACACATCTACCTCCTCCCCAGCGCTTAGCGAAGCCCTGTTGGAATCCCGCTACTTCCACCACGCCGTCGTGCTGCTGGATCTCCATCAACCTCTCCCTCCTCCTTGCTGGATCAAGGCATGGGAGACGTCTCCGCTCCGTACGTGTGTTGAACGCGGAGGTGCCGTCCGTTCGGCACTTGATCATCGGTGATTTGAATCACGACGAGTACGACTCCATCAACCCCGTTCACTTGAACGCTTCCGCTTAGCGATCTACAAGGGTATGTAGATGCACTCTCCTTCCCCTCGTTGCTGGTTTCTCCATAGATAGATCTTGGTGATACGTAGGAAAATTTTGAATTTATGCTACGTTCCCCAACATATAGTTCATCACGAAGCTCTTGTAGCTTGGTGGCAGTGATTGGAGAATTTTGTCAATGACGCAATCATCTGGAAGATTAACTCCCAATTGAATCAAGTGATTATTATACCCAGACATTTTGAGTATATGCTCACTGACAGAACTGTTCTCCTCCATCTTGCAGCTATAGAACTTATTGGAGACTTCATATCTCTCAATCCGGGCATTTGCTTGAAATATCAACTTCAACTCCTGGAACATCTCATATGCTCCATGACGTTCAAAATGTCGTTGAAGTCCCGATTCTAAGCCATAAAGCATGGCACACTGAACTATCGAGTAGTCATCAGCTTTGCTCTGCCAGACGTTCATAACATCTGGTGTTGCTCCAGCAGCAGGCCTGGCACCCAGCGGTGCTTCCAGGACATAATTCTTCTGTGCAGCAATGAGGATAATCCTCAAGTTACGGACCCAGTCCGTGTAATTGCTACCATCATCTTTCAACTTTGCTTTCTCAAGGAATGCATTAAAATTCAACGGAACAACAGCACGAGCCATCTATCTACAATCAACATAAACAAGCAAGATACTATCAGGTACTAAGTTCATGATAAATTTAAGTTCAATTAATCATATTACTGAAGAACTCCCACTTAGATAGACATCCCTCTAATCCTCTAAGTGATCACGTGATCCGAATCAACTAAACCATGTCCGATCATCACGTGAGATGGAGTAGTTTCATCGGTGAACATCATTATGTTGATCATATCTACTATATGATTCACGCTCGACCTTTCAGTCTCCGTGTTCCGAGGCCATATCTGTATATGCTTGGCTCATCAAGTATAACCTGAGTATTCCGCGTGTGCAACTGTTTTGCACCTGTTGTATTTGAACGTAGAGCCTATCACACCCGATCATCACATGGTGTCTCAGCACGAAGAACTTTCGCAACGGTGCATACTCAGGGAGAACACTTCTTGATAATTTAGTGAGAGATCATCTTATAATGCTACCGTCAATCAAAGCAAGATAAGATGCATAAAAAGATAAACATCACATGCAATCAATATAAGTGATATGATATGGCCATCATCATCTTGTGCTTGTGATCTCCATCTCCGAAGCACCGTCATGATCACCATCGTCACCGGCGTGACACCTTGATCTCCATCGTAGCATCGTTGTCGTCTCGCCAATCTTATGCTTCCACGACTATCACTACCGTTTAGTAATAAAGTAAAGCATTACATCGCGATTGCATTGCATACAATAAAGCGACAACCATATGGCTCCTGCCAGTTGCCGATAACTCGGTTACAAAACATGATCATCTCATACAATAAAATTCAGCATCATGCTTTGACCATATCACATCACAACATGCCCTGCAAAAACAAGTTAGACGTCCTCTACTTTGTTGTTGCAAGTTTTACGTGGCTGCTACGGGCTTAAGTAAGAACCAGTCTCACCTACGCATCAAAACCACAACGATAGTTTGTCAAATAGACTCCGTTTTAACCTTCGCAAGGACCGGGCGTAGCCATACTTGGTTCAACTAAAGTTGGAGAGACAGTCGCCCGCAAGCCATCTCTGTGCAAAGCACGTCGAGGGAACCGGTCTCGCGTAAGCGTACGCGTAAGGTTGGTCCGGGTCGTCTCGTCCAACAATACCACCGAACCAAAGTATGACATGCTGGTAGGCAGTATGACTTGTATCGTCCACAACTCACTTGTGTTCTACTCGTGCATATAACATCAACATAAATAACCTAGGCTCGGATGCCACTGTTGGGTTTCGTAGTAATTTCAAAAAAATTCCTACGCACACGCAAGATCATGTGATGCATAGCAACGAGGGGGAGAGTGTTGTCTACGTACCCAACGCAGACCGACTGCGGAAGCGATGACACGACGTAGAGGAAGTAGTCGTACGTCTTCACGATCCAACCGATCAAGCACCGAAACTACGGCACCTCCGAGTTCGAGCACACGTTCAGCTCGATGACGATCCCCGGACTCCGATCCAGCAAAGTGTCAGGGAAGAGTTCCGTCAGCACGACGGCGTGGTGACGATCTTGATGTACTACAGCAGCAGGGCTTCACCTAAACTCCGCTACAGTATTAGCGAGGTATATGGTGGCAGGGGGCACCGCACACGGCTAAGGAATAGATCTCAAGGATCAACTTGTGTGTCTAGAGGTGTCCCCTGCCTCCGTATATAAAGGAGTAGAGGGGGGAGGCTGGCCGGCCAAGGAGGGAGGCGCAGGAGGAGTCCTACTCCTTCCGGGAGTAGGACTCCCCTCCAATCCTATTCCAACTAGGATTCCCCAAAGGGGGAAAGAGGGAGAGAGGGGGGCCGGCCACCTTCTCCTAGTCCTAATAGGACTAGGGGAGGGGGAAGTGGCGCAGCCACCTTGGGCTGCCCCTTTCTCCTTTCCACTAAGGCCCATGAAGGCCCATATGGCTCCCGGGGGGTTCCGGCAACCTCCCGGTAACCCGGTAAAATCCCGATTTCACCCGGAACACTTCCGATGTCCAAACATAGGCTTCCAATATATCAATCTTTACGTCTCGACCATTTCGAGACTCCTCGTCATGTCCGTGATCACATCCGGGACTCCGAACAACCTTCGGTACATCAAAATGCATAAACTCATAATGAAACTGTCATCGTAACCTTAAGCGTGCGGACCCTACGGGTTCGAGAACAATGTAGACATGACCGAGACATGTCCCCGGTCAATAACCAATAGCGGGACCTGGATGCCCATATTGGCTCCTACATATTCTACGAAGATCTTTATCGGTCAGACCGCATAACAACATACGTTGTTCCCTTTGTTATCGGTATGTTACTTGCCCGAGATTCGATCGTCGGTATCCAATACCTAGTTCAATCTCGTTACCGGCAAGTCTCTTTACTCGTTCCATAATACATCATCTCACAACTAACATATTAGTTGTAATGCTTGCAAGGCTTATGTGATGTGTATTACCGAGAGGGCCCAGAGATACCTCTCCGACAATCGGAGTGACAAATCCTAATCTCGAAATACGCCAACCCAACATCTACCTTTGGAGACACCTGTAATGCTCCTTTATAATCACCCAGTTACGTTGTGACGTTTGGTAGCACCCAAAGTGTTCCTCCGGCAAACGGGAGTTGCATAATCTCATAGTCATAGGAACATGTATAAGTCATGAAGAAAAGCAATAGCAACATACTAAACGATCGGGTGCTAAGCTAATGGAATGGGTCATGTCAATCAGATCATTCAACTAATGATGTGACCTCGTTAATCAAATAACAACTCTTTGTCTATGGTTAGGAAACATAACCATCTTTGATTAACGAGCTAGTCAAGTAGAGGCATACTAATGACACTTTGTTTGTCTATGTATTCACACATGTATTATGTTTCCGGTTAATACAATTCTAGCATGAATAATAAACATTTATCATGATTATAAGGAAATAAATAATAACTTTATTATTGCCTCTAGGGCATATTTCCTTCAACTGTAACAATCCAGCTAATATCACAACAGTTCAATGCAAATCATCGGAAACAAATAAATTTAGATGTTCAACATCACTCCTGCAATATTACAAACCAAGGGAAAAACACGCAAGTTCAATGTCCATGTTCTCACATCATTATTACAGGACATAGGAAGGGAACAAATAAAAGACCAGTGTGCATCATTTGCATACATAGAGCAAACCTTGCACCGCATAGCTAGCTGATGATGCAGTTACCGCCACTTCGCTTAACCCACAAAATCAGTGACATACATAGATCAAATCATTTCCACCATCCTGACTGGTGTTTGACAGTTTAGCAAATAAATTAAGAAACTATGACAACAACTCTTGACATGGAAGAAATGGTGCAACACAAACAAAATGATATTATTGTGAGAGCGACTTGATTTACCATCAACATATGCTTCAGAAATGCGTTGAAGCTTTTCCCAACTGGGATTTCCAACTATTCTGCACGAACTCGTCAACATATAATTACAGTAAATGAGAACGAAGCGCTCGCAAGTAGAGATGGACGGGGGGACATTGCCTGCCCTATCCTAGTGTCGCTATCAAGGCGCCGATCGGCGTCATCTGGCCACCGCCGCCCAACATCCCCAACTCGTCCTTGGGCTGGTGCTCCGCCCTTCTCTGGTCGGCTGCTGCACGTGTTCTATGGTTGCCATGCCTCATTGACAGGCCCGAATCTCCTAGCATCGCATGCGCGTGAATCGCACAGCGACCAAATTGAATGCGGCGAAGAGCGCTACAACGAGGATGCAATATATATACAACAACAGGTTGGGAAAAATGAAAAGGCACACCTCTATTAATCACCACGAGTGGTGCACATAATACCGTATGAATGCCTGTAGAAACTAAAGAATTATTGCCTCTTTCAAATCCCAGTGGACGATCTGCTTCATCGAACAGCCGAACGCCGATTTGCCTCGAGCTGAATCGACATGCGGTCCAGTACTCGCTCCCAGTGGACGATCTGCTTCACCGAACAACCCGACGCCGATTTGCCTCGAGCTGAATCGATGTGCTGAAGCTTTTCCCAACTGGGATCTCCAACTATTCTGCACGAACTCGTCAACATATAATTACAATAAATGAGAACGAAGCACTCGCAAGTAGAGATGGACGGGGGGAACATCGCCTGCCCTATCCTAGTGTCGTTATCTAGCCGTCAATCAGCGTCATCTGGCTACCGCCGCCCAACATCCCCAACTCGTCCTTGGGTTGGTGCTCCACCCTTCTCTGGCGCGGCTGCTGCACGTGTTCTATGGTTGCCATGCCTCATTGACAAGCCTAAATCTCCTAGCCTCGCCCGCGCGCGAATCGCCCAGCGACCAAATCAAATGCGACGGAGAGTGCTATGGCAAGGATGCAATATATATATAGCAACAGGCTGGGAAAAATGAAAAGGCACACCTCTATTAATCACTGCGAGTGGCGCGCATAATCCCGTATGAATGCCTCTAGAAACTGAAGAATTATTGCCTCCTTCAAATCCTAGTGGACGATCTGCTTCATCGAACAGCCGGAAGCCGATTTGCCTCGAGCTGAATCAACATGCGGTCCGGCACTCGCTCCTTGATGAGGACATCAATACCATTGTTACACCACAGCCCCTGTTGCTATACATACTGGACCAATTACTAGAGCTCGCGCATGCCAATTAAATTACCAGGTACTTTCGTTTCTTGGTAATGATTCTAATGTTCATAAGAATATGATGTTGCCTAAATTGGATACATTTGTTTTGCTTACAAATGAAGGGCCTAGCTTGGACAAGAAAGATGAACCTTGGAGCAAGTTCAAGCATGGAGATGATGGCGTGCGCAAGGGGTACAAGAACGGAGTTACAAGTGATGATTCCAGGACTTTGAAGCCACCATAATGAGTGCATGAAGCCTTGGACGAAATATACAAGATGCCACTTCATAAATTTCGTCTAGAGGCTATCCTAGGTGCTGCGTCACCTTATTTTTGGGCTAGGACCATGTAATTTCAAAATACTTGATTATAGGCTGTTTTTAGAGTCCGTATGTGTGGGGAAACAAGAGTTAGGGTTGGTTTCGGACCCCTCCTCCAAGGGCCACGAAATTCCCCCTCTCTCCTCCATATATACAGCCCTTAGGGCATCGTTTGGACTTTGGGTTTTGTTTAGATTAAAAGTTCGCCATAGCTGCAACTTCGCGTACTTCGTTTGTGTTCAACGGCCAGACCAAGACGTCACATAACCCCACCTTGATCAATAAAGCTTTTATCTTATATTCGCAATATCCAGATTGCAATCTCAGTTTCTTGCTTGTTCTTCGTTTGCTCGCAGGAAACAGACCCTCTGGTCAGGTTGATCATGCTCCGGCGTGGTCAATAACCCCTTGGAAGTTGGTTTAGCGATTGCTAAGACGCGACGTCTCGCACGTTCGTAGTCGGATCGTCAAGGTCGACTCCCACAAAAAATGATAGCCACCATCTCATCGAAACATCGGGACACCTTTGCCTCTATTAAGTGGTATCAGATTTCCAGGTTGCTCGGTGAGATTTTATAGTTTTTCGTAGTTTAGATCGAGTCTGTTCTTCATACCTACAGTCCACGAAAAAGCAAAAAAATATTTAGGGTTAGTTCATCATATCCGGACCAATCTGAGCCTTTGCATAATATTTTTAGGGTTTTGCATTGCTGAATTTGCGTTTGCATCGTCGTGTCTAGTTGTTGGTCTTAGTGTCTAGTCCTTTAGAGTTTCGAGTTCTGTTCACAAGTTGTCACGCCGCCGTTGCATCATCGTCGTCACCGCTGCCATATACACCATCATTGTCACCACTGCCACATACCACCATTGTCATCACCGCTGCCATATATCACCATCGTCATCACCGCTACCATATACCACATATCCACCGCCATCACGATAATCCGAGTCCACCTCCATCACAGATTCACCACCAGTCCGTGTTCCACCGCCCTACATATATCCGCCACCGATCCGAGTTTCCACCAGATTTATCTCCGCCACCAGTCCTAGTCCGAGTCCAGTATTTGTTGCTTTGTTTCCGGTTTCCAAATCACGCGATACTTTGAGTCGTGACCAAGTCGGACTCCCCAACTTCCGTGCTACCAGCAGTAGAAAAATAGTTCCAGTTTAAAAAAAACTAAGTCTGTAAAATTTTGGCTAGGCAGTTTTTAGACCATTTGTAGACTTTTCCGAAAAAATTGTTGCAGAGCCAAAAAAATAGGAAAAAAGTGAAAAAAAAATTAGAGTGTGCTCCTCCCTTGTTTACGTGCAGCGTCGTGATTTTGTTAGTGTTCTAGGCTCGCGTCTCTAGCACAGTCTAGCCTAGGATCAACACAGTACCGTCGTTGAGCGTTTATTCAACTTTGCATCTCTGAATTGATTATTGCTGACCCTTTTTGCTACCATATTATAAGCCTTCCCAGCTCCACATACATCTACGTCGTGTGTTTGACTCTCTCTGGTAATCGCTCTATCCAAGCTTTGAGAGTTTTGACTACGACGGTTGCCGATCACCGCCTGCTGTTGGGTAAGAACTGGTAAGAATTTGAGATTTGCTTGCCGAATTTGTGACACCCACCACCACCTCTTGTTAGCAGTCTGTAGGATCATATTCTTGTGTGTTTGTATTGCTGCTAACCATGGCAGGATCACAAGCCGGCGACACTGACTGGGAGAACATGACGAATAAGGAGTTGCATGATAAATTTCAGCAAATGATGAGTGGGCATGTGCAAGATGTGCTAAACAGATTTGAAGAGGCCATGGAGAAGATAGATGGCATGGAGAAGACGTTCGAAACAAAGCTCAATAACAAGTTTAATGAATTGCTCGCGTGTCTTCCACCACCACCACCGGCTGCACCTAACGCACCTCTACAACAACAACAACAACAACAACAACAACAATGTCACCTTCCAAATCAAGTGGGACGAGCACAGTGCGTTCCCATTGACCCTGGGCAAAATTCTGGTGCCGCTGTTGATGCTTCTGCAGCTCCTGCTGCTACTGCAGAGGTGGAGGACCATTACGAGGATGAGGTTGATCAAAATCAGAACTACATGCAACCACCAGCACCACCACCACCAGGTCGTCCTCAGGTATATCATCG
The DNA here is from genome assembly GCF_056163025.1 of Triticum urartu. Lineage (NCBI taxonomy): Eukaryota > Viridiplantae > Streptophyta > Magnoliopsida > Poales > Poaceae > Triticum > Triticum urartu. The sequence goes on from NC_141873.1 coordinate 234,660,161, forward strand.
CAACGGTAGGGCTGCACCACCACATGAGGTACGAGATCATGACCATTTTCCTAAACTGAAATTGAATATTCCACCATTTGGGGGTAGATATGTTCCTGATATATATCTTACTTGGGAGTTAGAAATTGAACAACGTTTTACATGTTTACAATATCCTGAGGAGAGACGTGTTCCTGCTGCTGTTTGTGCTTTCACTAGCTTCGCATGTGTTTGGTGGTCTGAACATTGTAGATTATATCCTATTCCAGCTACTTGGGCTGCTTTGAAAACTGCTATGCGTACTCGTTGGGTTCCACCATATTATCAACGTGGATTAATTCAAAAATTGCAGCATTTAAGACAAGGAAAAAAAATTCTATAGAAGAATATTATCAGGAATTACAAACTGGCATGATTAGATGTGGTATTGTTGAGGAGAATGAAGCTATGCTTGCACGTTTTATGGGTGGATTAAATAGAGAGATTCGGACCATTCTAGAGTATAAGGAGTATAATAATATCACTCGTTTATTCCATCTTACTTGTAAAGCTGAATGTGAAGTGCAGGATTGACAGGCATTGACGCGAACTAACTTTTCTGCAGGTCGATCTTCATCATGGACACCACGTGCATCCTCTACTTCCACTACACCAGCATCTCCATTAGGTGCCACCTCCAGCTGTGATACAAGAAAGCAGGCACAACCACCACTATCTGCCAAGAGCACACCTGCCGGGCCTGCGCAGAGCTCTTCTTCTTCCATGGCATTAACAGGGCACACAAAGTGTTATTATTTGTCGTCGTTTTAAGGGAAGAGGACATTTTGCGAGAGAATGCAAATCTCAGCGTGTGATGATTGCTACTCAGGATGGTGGGTATGAGTCCGCTAGTGACTATGATGAGGAGACTTTGGCTCTTATTACACATGAAGAACACGGTGGAGATGATTCTGATCATGAGACGCAATACATGGCTACTGAAGATGCTGACAGGTATGAATGTTTAGTTGCTCAACGTGTTTTGAGTGTGCAGGTTATACAAGCTGAGCAAAATCAGAGGCATAATTTGTTCAATACAAAGGGAGTTGTGAAGGAACGTTCTATTCGCGTCATCATAGATGGAGGGAGCTGCAACAACTTGGCTAGCATGGAGATGGTGGAGAAGCTCTCTCTCACCACAAGACCGCATCCACATCCTTACTACATTCAATGGTTCAACAACAGCGGCAAGGTTAAGGTAACACGTATTGTTCGTGTGCATTTTAGTATCTCTACATATGCTGATTATGTTGATTGTGATGTGGTACCCATGCAAGCATGTTCCTTATTACTTGGTAGACCATGGCAATTTGATAAAAAATCTGTACACCATGATAGAAATAATCAGTATACTCTTATTCATAAGGATAGCCATATTACTTTGCTTCCTATGGCTCCAGAATCCATTTTGAAAGATGACATTAGTAGAGCTAATAAAGCAAAACAGGAGAAAAATAAGAGTGAAAATCAGATTGTGGCAAAAGAATTTGAGCAACACATGAAACATAATAATAAACCATCTAGAGTTGCTTCTGAAATTAAATTGAAAAGTGCATGTTTACTTGCTACAAAATCTGATATTGATGAGCTAGATTTTAGCAAATCTGTTTGCTATGCTTTTATGTGCAAAGAGGCATTATTTTCATTCGAGGACGTGCCTTCCTCTTTGCACCCTGCTGTCACTAACATTTTGCAGGAGTTCGCTGACGTCTTCCCACAAGACGTGTCACCGGGATTGCCACATATTCGAGGGATTGAGCATCATATTGACTTAATTTCCGGTGCATCGCTACCCAACCATGCACCATACCGTACCAATCCAGAGGAGACGAAGGAGATTAAGTGTCAAGTACATGAGCTGCTCGACAAAGGTTACATACGCGAATCTCTTAGCCCTTGTGATGTTCCTATTATACTAGTTCCTAAAAAGGATGACACGTCGCGTATGTGTGTTGATTGTAGAGGCATTAATAATATTACTATTCATTATCGTCATCCTATTCCTAGGCTAGATGATATGCTTGATGAATTGAGTGGCTCTACAATTTTCTCCAAAGTTGATTTGCGTAGTGGATACCATCAAATTCATATGAAATTGGGAGATGAATGAAAAACAACATTTAAAACTAAGTTTGGTTTATATGAGTGGTTAGTCGTACCTTTTGGGTTAACTAATGCACCTAGTACTTTCATGAGACTAATGAACGAAGTTTTACGTACTTTCATTGGACGCTTTGTGGTAGTCTATTTTGATGATATACTGATTTATAGCAGATCTTTGAAGGAACATTTGGAACATTTATGTGCTGTTTTTATTGATCTACGTGATGCACGTTTGTTTGGTAACCTTGGGAAGTGCACCTACTGCACCGACCGAGTATCTTTTCTTGGCTATGTTGTTACTCCACAGGGAATTGAAGTTGATAAAGCCAAGATTGAAGCTATTGAGAGTTGGCCGCAGCCTAAAACGGTCACACAAGTGAGGAGTTTTCTTGGCCTCGCTGGATTCTATAGGCGTTTTGTGAGAGATTTCAGCACCATTGTTGCACCTCTCAATGAGCTTACAAAGAAAGTTGTGCCTTTTGTTTGGGGTACCGCACAGGAAGAAGTCTTCACGGTATTGAAAAATAAGTTGACACATGCTCCTTTACTCCAACTTCCTGATTTTAATAAGACTTTTGAGGCTGAATGTGATGCTAGTGGAATTGGATTAGGAGGTGTGTTATTACAAGATGGCAAACCTGTTGCATACTTTTCTGAAAAATTGAGTGGGCCTAGTTTGAATTATTCTACTTATGATAAAGAATTATATGCTCTTGTTCGGACTTTAGAAACATGGCAACATTATTTATGGCCCAAAGAATTTGTTATATATTCTGATCATGAATCTTTGAAACATATTAAAAGTCAAGCTAAACTGAATCATAGACATGCTAAATGGGTTGAATTCATTGAGACTTTTCCTTATGTCATTAAACACAAGAAGGGTAAAGAAAATGTTATTGCTGATGCATTGTCTCGTCGCTATACTATGCTTTCACAACTTGACTTCAAAATATTTGGTTTGGAGACCATCAAAGATCAATATGTGCATGATGCTGATTTTAAAGATGTAATGCAGAATTGTAAAGAAGGAAGAGCGTGGAACAAGTTCGTCATTAATGATGGATTTGTGTTTCGTGCTAACAAGCTATGCATTCCAGCTAGCTCCGTTCGTCTTTTGTTGTTGCAGGAGGCGCATGGAGGAGGATTAATGGGACACTTTGGCGTGAAGAAGACGAAGGATATACTTGCTACACATTTCTTTTGGGCAAAGATGAGACGTGATATTGAGCGTTTTGTTGCTCGCTGCACTACATGTCAAAAAGCTAAGTCACGACTAAATCCTCATGGTTTATATATGTCTTTGCCTGTACCTAGTGTTCCTTGGTAGGATGTATCTATGGACTTTGTTTTAGGTTTACCTCGAACAAAGAAGGGGAGGGATGGCATATTTGTTGTCGTGGATAGGTTCTCGAAAATGTCACACTTTGTACCATGTCATAAAAGCGATGATGATGTTAATGTTGCTGATTTGTTCTTTCGTGAAATTATTCGCTTGCATGGTGTGCCAAATACTATTGTTTCAGATCGTGATACTAAATTTCTTAGCCACTTTTGAAGATGTTTATGGGCTAAGTTGGGGACTAAACTATTTTTTAGTACTACTTGTCACCCCCAAACTGATGGACAAACTGAAGTAGTCAATAGAACATTGTCTACTATGCTTAGGGCTGTTTTGAAGAATAATAAGAAAATGTGGGAAGAATGCTTGCCTCATATTGAATTTGCTTATAATTGTTCATTGCATTCTACTACTAAGATGTGCCCTTTTGAAATTGTGTATGGTTTCCTACCTCGTGCACCTATTGATTTGTTGCCTCTTCCATCTTCAGAGAAGGTTAATTTTGATGATAAAGAACGTGCTGAATTGATTTTAAAAATGCATGAGTTAATTAAGGAAAACATTGAGCGTATAAATGCTAAATATAAACTTACTGGAGATAAGGGTAGAAAACATGTTGCGTTTGCACCTTGAGAACTTGTTTGGTTACATTTGCGTAAGGATAGATTTTCTAATTTGTGCAAATCAAAACTAATGCCACGTGTTGATGGTCCTTTTAAGGTATTAGAGAAAATAAATGATAATGCATATAAACTTGAGCTGCCTGCAGATTTTGGGGTTAGTCCCACTTTTAACATTGCAGATTTGAAGCCTTATTTGGGTGAGGAAGATGAGCTTCCGTCGAGGACGACTTCATTTCAAGAAGGGGAGGATGATGAGGATATCAATACCATTTTTACACCCACAACCCCTGTTGCTATACATACTGGACCAATTACTAAAACTCGCGCACGCCAATTAAATTACCAGGTACTTTCGTTTCTTAGTAACGATTCTAATGTTCATGAGAATATGATGCTGCCTAAATTGGATATATTTGTTTTGCTTACAAATGAAGGGCCTAGCTTGGACAAGAAAGATGAACCTTGGAGTAAGTTCAAGCATGGAGATGATGGTGTGCGCAAGGGGAATAAGAACAGAGTTACAAGTGATGATTCCATGACTTTGAAGCCACCATAATGAGTGCATGAAGTCTTGGACGAAATACACAAGATGCCACTTCATAAATTTCGTCCAGAGGCTATCCTAGGTGATGCGTCACCTTATTTTTGGGCCAGGCCCATGTAATTTTAAAATACTTGATTATAGGCTGTTTGTAGAGTCTGTATGTGTGTGGAAACAAGAGTTAGGGTTGGTTTCGTACCCCTCCTCCAAGGGCCACGAAATTCCCCCCTCTCCTCCATATATACAGCCCTTAGGGCATCGTTTAGACTTTGGGTTTGTTTAGATTAAAAGTTCGCCATAGCTGCAACTTCGCGTACTTCGTTTGTGTTCAATGACCAGACCAAGACGTCACAGAACCCCACCTTGATCAATAAAGCTTTCATCTTATATTCGCAATATCAAGATTGCAATCTCAGTTTCTTACTTGTTCTTCGTTTGCTCACAGGGAACAGACCCTCGTACTCAGGTTGATCGTGCTCCGATGTGGTCAATAACCCCTCGGAAGTTGGTTTAGCGATTGCTAAGGCGCGACGTCTCGCACGTTCGTAGTCGGATCGCCAAGGTTGACTCCCACAGAAAACGATAGCCACCATCTCATCGAAACATCATGACACCTTCGTCTCTATCACTCCCAGTGGACGATCTGCTTCATCGAACAACCGGACGCCGATTTGCCTCGAGCTGAATCAACGTGTGGTCCGGCACTCGCCCCATGACCACCATGACACAAATCGCCTCGACCCGCTCGTCTATCTGAAAACAATGACCGGTCCCCTCATCCTCTCGATCGAGCGGGAGCTGTCGTCCGCTGCCACGGAGAGTATCGCAGAATGGTTTGCGATCGATCGATACGGCCTTTCTTCGTAATCACTGCCGCGATGAGCACTCTAATTGGGCTGAGAAAAGGCTCAATTAACAAGAAGGCTCCGTTTTTTTCATGGAGCACCTACCCTTCAGGACATTTGGCCCAGTAAAAAATAACAGGCTCGGAGGAGGAAACCGACAATAGATTCAATGGTTAAGATCGTGCAAGTCACATGAACGAACAGCCAAGAACGATCACATCGTGAGAGGGCTAGGATTTGGCTCGGTTATAGGATCTGGCTCAACCTTTTCCAAACTGCTCGAAACCGGAGCTAGCCGAGCTGATGGCGTGTCGCCGAGCCCTAGTTTTTGGGCGGGAGCTGGGCATTTAACGGATTCATGTCGAGATGGACTGTAGGGAGGCAGTCAGCATGGTTAACTCGGCTCCTCGGAACCTGTCGGCCAGTTGTGAAAGACATCAAAGATCTCATACAGAGCTGGATAGGATGCAAAATCACGTGGAGAAGAAGAACCGTGAATCGCGCGGCTCACACGCTTGCTAAGGTAGCTGTAGGCGATGGCTTTTCTCAAGTGAGGCATGCACCTTCTGATTGTATCCTTTCTGTAATAGCGGATGAGCTACCTGACTCTGTTTAATTTAAGTATGTTGTTTCCCTAACATTTTTTTTATCACCGTCAATCTACAGGTCTCGACCCGCCAACGGCGCACCGTCCGTCCGCAGTAGGTGGACCCTTTCGCACCCGTCCACCACTAAGCATCTCCCCTCTCTTTCCCTCGTCCTCTTCTTCCTTCGATCTCCACGGCAAAGGAAAAGAAAATCCCGTATTAATCAATTTACAGGTCGGTTTCTATCTGCTCCCATCTCTTCCTCCTCCTCCGCTTACGATCGCCGCGCACAATTCCTTCCGAATCTATTTGATTACTTTGATTTTTCTCTATGGAATTCTGAAATCTGAGGCGAGTTTGTGTTAGATTGTGCCTGGATTGTTTCGAGATGGCGGCGTGCCGGGGATTCTTCGAGTGCCTGCTCAGGCTGCTCAACTTTTTCCTCACCGTCGCCGGCCTTGCCATGGTCGGCTACGGGATCTACCTGCTCGTGGAGTGGATGAGGATCTCCGGCGGTGGCGGAGGGGCACCGCCGTCTCCGGCCCCGCCGGCTGAGTTGCTTACGTTCGGCCGCCCGATGCTCACGGTCGTGGCCCTTGGAGAAGGAGGCAGTTTCTTCGACAAGCTACCCAAAGCATGGTGAGACGATTGCGTATCCTTGTTTCTTTCTTGTCGCGCAATAGTTTGATGTTCCTGTTTGTGTGACTAGATAATGATTGAGATCGAGAGAAATTGGAAGCTTTGCTTAATAATAATAACGGCATGCCTAGGATTTGAAGGCTTCTTCATCTGTCCATCGGCAGATTTAGTGATCACCAAATCTGCGATCTCAAACCCTAGCGTGGAATTGCCGGGGGCTCAGAGAATTGATATATTTAGTTTGACTCTGCCATAGGTTCTGTTGGGACGGTTCGAAGTCGCACTTTCAATTTTCCAGATTAGTTTGTGTTACGGGCTGATTTTTGGTGGAACTTGAGTGGGGAACGGAGGAGGTGGTGAGTTCTGGCATGGAAACAGACGGGATATTGCCATGACTTGTGCTAGTGTGCCAGTGGCGATGAAGCTCTGGGCTACGCTTATTTGGAGAAGAAGATTTCTGTATCATTCCTCAAACGTACACGATACATGATCTTATATACCCAACTAAACTACCTGCTAACACCTGAACTTTTTTTTGAGGTAGGCTCGCAGTCACACCTGAATTAGTGTCCAATATGGACATGTTTACCCCTCTATAGTCCACAACACTTCCTCTCCAGAAAACAGCTCGTCCTCGAGCTGAAACAAAGGATAGCTGTCACGGAATGCTTGTGCTGTCATCCACAAAGTCTCTTGGTGGATTATCCCTTCCATTGCACCAGCACCTCCCAAACACTTCTATTCGAACGAGCTTGCAATATTGCTTGTGGAATTGGAAGAACCTGACCATGCAATAATAAGTCCGGTAATGGCACAACAGTCTCAGGAGGCTCACCATGAAATTGTTTTAGCAGGGAGACATGGAAAATGTCATGAATATGAGCGCGAGCAGGAAGCTGCAGACGGTATGCTAGGGTGCCAACCCACTCCCACATATGATATGGCCCAAAGAAACGTGGAGAGAGCTTAGTAGGCATAGCCGGTGTGATGGCGGTTGCTTGTCGATGGCGAAGATGTAACCAAACCCATTGCCCAACCGCAAACGCAATATCTCAATGCCCATCATACTGTTGTTTCATTGTGGCTTGAGGCTGCAGCAAGCGCTCCTTGATGCTGGCTAAAAATCCATCTCTCTCCAAAAGCTGCTGATCAACTACAGCCATTTCAGCAGTCCCAGGCTCATAGTCATAGGATATGAGTGAAGGTGGACCTCTGCCATAAACAAAACGGAAAGGTGTACCACGCAAGGCCGTTTGGAAAGGAGAGTTGTAGCAGAATTCTGTATAAGGTAGCCATTATATGCAATCCTTGGGTCGGTCTCCTGATAAGCAACAAAGATACATGCCAATGATGTGGTTGATGACTTCCATCTAACCGCCAGTTTGACTGTCAAAGGCTGAACTCAATTGAAGCTTGACGTCAACAAGATGGAACAATTCTGACCGAAACCCGCTAGTAAAGATTGGATCACGATCACTTATAATAGACAAGGCTCGTGCCGCTGATGCAGCTGAATAGGGGTGACCAAGTGCGTTGAAATGAGCATATTTGGAGAACCGATGAGCCAACAAAATGAAGTGAAATGTCAGCCCAGACTTGAGAAAGAATAGGGTGGTGTTCTGGGAAGGTGGAAGCCATGATCATGATGGCAGGGTGGAGGTACACCACGCGGCTCCTTGAAAACTCAGGCAAACTCCTGTAGCACTGCTGGCATAAGATCATCAACCTCACACGCCTGGAGCATTGGAGAATCTATTGTAGCCGCTACTCCATGCCAAATGACCTTGTGACCTTTGTGCCAAAATGAAGTTCAAACCACAAGATTGTGCCCGGTGAACAAAGCCATTCGACACCGAGTACCACCTCAAAGCCTTCGAGCGGAATAGCATAACACTCGATTGGGAAGTGCTCATTGCCAACGCCCACGCCCACGCCTAGTGTACGACAGACGCGAGTGCTAGCAACCCGGTCCCGTTGGCCACAGTAATGTAAAGTCTAGGTCGTGGTTCCAATTGAATGCCAGGTGGTGCATCCTGGGAAATGCAGTTATGTGTCGAGCCAGAATCGACTAATGCCATGGGTGGCTCTGTTATGTGGGGAACCACATATGATCGGAGGGCCCCAGCCTGGTCGCACCATCCCCGGTCCAGCCCAAAGTGGCTAGGATTCGTGTACTGCTACAAGTAATTATTAAGGTTCTGATTCACATTAGGTTTAGAGTCCAGATTAGTTAGTAGGTTAGATTCGAAATAGGTGCAGAGTCCAGACTAAACTTGTTCGAGAGTCTAGATTGTATTCCCTTTGAGTCGGCTTGTCAGCGAAGCCATTCCTCTTATATATGGGGCTTCTCCCATGATCAATAAAGCATCAGAATTCAGAGTATTACTATCTTTTAGGCCTTAGAGTAATTAGAGTTTGTTCCATCTGGTATCAGCGTCATCTAGGATGGTGGACGATGACAAAGACGACGGTGGCAACGTCAACCTCGTGCTCAAGGAGCTAGCGACCCAGCTGAAGGAGATGGTGGTGCAACGGGCCACGAATCAGGTCTTCATGGAGGGCCTCGTCCAGCGTCTCAACACAGCAGCGCACCAGCGCTCTACCTTCCACCTTGGTCGACCCGCGGCTGGCGTTGCCGACATCCATCGGCTCCTCCGCCGCCTCCTCCACACCGTCTAGTACCTCTGCCGCCCTCGCCACCACCGGCCCCACCATTGTCCCCATCCTCTTGAGCGCATGATTTGATCCACGCTTTTCCCCACCGCTGTCACTGCCCCAATTTCCGGCCTCTCTGTTCTTCCCATAACAACCTCATGTTTACCCCCCTCCGTTCAACCAAGCTTTCCACAACGCATCTTCGCCACCACTTCCCTACCAATAGCCACCCGCCAATCCTTACGAGCCACTTCCTCAAACACTACAAACCCAGCCCACCTATGCCGCCTCACCGTATCTCACGTCAATTGCCCTCTTTGCATACCAACACCTTGGTTCTGGCTCCGGCTCTGGTGTCCCACGCTTTCACAAGCTTGATTTTCCTACTTACGATGGTTCCGTCGATCTGCTTGGCTGGCTTCATCGGTGTGAGCAATTCTTTTGGGGACAGGGCACAGAGGAGGCTGACAAGGTGTGGACAGCGGCATACCACCTAGTCGACAATGCTTAGTTTTGGTACCTCCAGTTTGAGCGTGATCATGGCATTCCCTCCTGGCAGCACTTCAAGGAGGCGTGTCACCTTCAGTTTGGGCCATCTGTACGCGCCAACCCCCTGGGTGAGTTGCTCGGCTTCCGTTCACCTCTACTGTTGCTGACTACACCAGCAGATTTATGGTGCTGTTGTGCAGGACCAGCGAACCATTAAGCTCAGCCCAACAGCGTTTCCTGTACACAGCCGGACATTCCGAAGGCCTCAAAGTCGATGTCGAGCTTCAGCAACTTGTGGACCTCCCACAACAGTATCCTCGCTAAGGCATATGAACAACGCCATCCGTTCCCACCACTCATGCCCCCGTCACGTTCCTGAGGTTCGAAGTCTTGGGCAAGGGGACCAACCTTGCCGCCTGCTACATGTCCCATGCCACAAGGCGTTACTGCTGCAACTGCTGCCCCTACAGCGACAGCTCCTCGCGCTACGCGCCGCCTCATGCATATCGATATGGCTGGCCGCCGCCGCCAAGGTCTTTGTTACAATTGTGTTGAGCAGTACGTCACCGGTCATCGATGTGCACGCTTGTTCTCCATCGGGCTTGATGATTTTGCTCCTGAGGATGCACCTTTGGAGGAGGACCCAGAGACGCCACACATCTCGCTTCACGCCATCACCGGGCTTTGGAGTATGCGTGTGATTGACACCATACAACTGCTTGTCGTCATCGGCACTCATACCTTCACTGCCTTACTGGACACAGGCTTGACACACGGTTTCATTGACTCAGCCGTGGTCAACGCGCTCGGCTTAACTCCAGAGACTTGTCCCGGTCTGCGGGGCATGGTTGCCAACGGGGACACGCTTGTTAGTGTTGGCCTATGTCGCGGCATCTCCATCAACATCGACGGCTGCCATTTCCGGGTTGACTGCTTCACACTTCCACTTGGCGGCTTCGACCTTGTCCTTGGTTGACTGGCTCCGTTCCCTCGGACCGATTTTGTGGGATTTTGATCACCACAGAGTGACTGTTGTCCTTGCTGTTTCCCAAGTCACATGGAACGGACTGGTGATGCCTGCCTTGCCTGCTCTTCGCACGATCACGAGCGAGGACTCTGACCTCATGGGTGACATGCTCGACGAGTTTGCTGACCTCTTTGCCACTCCGACCATGTTGCCTCTAGGATGCTCTCGGGACCACTGCATTCGGCTTCTACCTAACACCACGCCAGTAGCTGTCCGGTCATACCGCTATGCGCAACTTCAGAAGGATGAGCTCGAGCGCCAGCGCACGGAGATGTTGGTCCCAGGCATCATCCGCCCCAGCGACTCGGCCTTCTCTTCACCCGTCCTCCTTGTCAAAAAACAGGATGGCTCATGGCGCTTTTGCGTCGACTATCGGGCGTTGAACGATCATATTGTGAAGGATAAGTTTTCGATTCCTGTTGTTGACGAGTTAGTGGATGAACTCCGGGGCGCCAGGTTCTTCACCAAACTTGACCTGCGCTCGGGGTATCATTAGGCACGGATGCACCCTGATGATGTTGCTAAGACGGCGTTTCGCACACATGATGGCCACTATGAGTTCTTGGTTATGCCATTTGGCTTAACCAACGCACCGACAACCTTCCAGGCTTTGATGAATGACATCTTGCGCCCTATTTTGTGCAAATTTGTCCTTGTTTTCTTTGATGACATCTTAAATCTACAGCTCATCCTGGTCGAAGCACCTGCGCCACCTTCGTGTTGTCTTTCAGGACATGCAGTAGCAGTCCCTCTTCCTCAAGCGCAAAACGTGTTGCTTTGGTGAGTCCTCCGTGGCCTACCTGGTTCATGTCATTGATGCTGATGGGGTGGCCATGGATAAGGATAAGGTGCGCGCGGTTGCACTGGCCTATGCCTTGTTCGGTTTGGGTGTTGTGCGGCTTCTTGGGGCTGGCCGGCTACTATCGCAAGTTCATCAAGGACTTCGGCATGCTCGCTGCTCCTCTCACGTGCCTACTCAGCAAGGAGGGATTTTGGTGGTGCCTAGAGGCAGAGGAGGCGCTCAAGCATGCCCTTGGTCAAGACCCGGTGCTCCAGACACTGGACTTTGACAATCACTTCATTGTTGAGTGCGACACCTCTGGGACTGGCTTTGGTGCTGTTCTTCACCTAGGTGCAGGGCCCTTGGCCTTTTTTAGTCAGCCCATTGCTCCATGCCATGCCAAACTTGTTGCATATGAGCGGGAACTCATTGGACTGGTTCAGGCTTTGCCGTACGCACCGACCACTATAACCTGAAGTTTCTCCTCGACCAGCGGCTTTCGACAATCCCTCAACTCCAATGGGTGAGCAATTTGTTTGGATTCCACTTCACTGTCGAGTTCCGCCCGGGCCGCCTCAACATCATCGCTGATGCCCTCTCCCGTCGTGATGCCTGCAGCACCTGCGCTTTGTGCTCTCTCGCTGCCAATCTTCACCATCTTCGAGGACCTACGGCGTGAGATCGACGCTTCACCTGAGTTGACCTCCCTTCGTGATGGTATTCGCGCTGGTGATCGCGACCACCACTGGAGTTGTGTTGACAACTTGATTCTTCATGTTGCCCACCTCCCTGACCATACCAGTGATTTTGCAACATGCTCATGGCGCTCATGAGGGGGTCCAAAAGACGCATCATCGACTCCGAGCTGATTTCCATGTCCTTGGCGATCGCCAATTGCTTGTGTAGTCTGCCAACGCAACAAGACAGAAACACTCCTGCCTGCTGGGTTACTTCAGCCTCTGCCGGTCCCAACGTCTGTGTGGAGTGATATCTCCATGGATTTCATCGAGGCACTGTAAGGGTGCTGGCAAGTCTGAGATCCTCTCGGTCATTGGATGTTTCTCCAAACATTGTCCAATCCATACACGTCTGCCTCCGTGGCAAAGGCGTTTTTTGAGGGCATTGTGCGCCTCCATGGACTTCCACGGTCTATCGTCAGTGACTGAGATCCTGTCTTCACCAGCAATTTTTGGCGTGAATTATTCAACTTGTCCGGCGTTCAGCTTCACATGAGCTTAGCCTTTCACCCCAGTCTGATGGTCTGACCGAAGTTGTCAACAAAATCATCGCAATGTACCTGCGTTGCCTCATTGTTGACCGGCCACGCCGCTGGGTCGAATGGTTGCCCTGGGCGGAATTCTGCTACAACACGTCCTACCACTCTGCTCTTCGTGCCACTCCATTCGAGGTTGTCTATGGTCGGCCACCGCCACGTCTTTGTGACTATGTTCCTGGCGAGGCCAAGGTGGCAGCTGTGGGCACCGCCTTTCAGGATCGCGCCAACTTCGTTCATGAGGTTGGTGAGCATCTCCATCAAGCGCAGCAGCGGGCAAAGCATTATTATGATGACAAGCATCGGCAGCTGGCATTTGGCGTCGGTGATTGGGTGTGGCTTCGCCTTCACCATCTTGCGTCAGCATCGTTACCAGGTCACAAGCATGGCAAGTTGTCTCCTCGCTTCTATGGGCCTTTCCAACTCACTGAAGTCATTGGTTCTGTTGCATATAAACTCGCGCTGCCTGCTGGTACTCGGCTCCATGATGTATTCCATCTCAGTCTCCTTAAAACATTTCATGGCGAACCACCCTCTTGCTGCACTTCCCGCCATTAAGGATGGCCGTGTGCTGCCTGCACCAACCAAGATTCTTCGATCCAGCATTCGATGCGGCGTGAGCCCGTGAAGCATGTTCTTGTGCAGTTGGTTGGGGCTTCTGAAGATGATGCAACATGGGAGCCGCTGGATGAGTTCATTGCTCGTTTTCCCACGTTTCAGCTCGAGGACGAGCTGTTTGTGGAGGGAGGGAGAGATGTTATATGGGGAACCACATATGGTCGGAGGGCCCCAGCCCTGGTCGCACCACCCCCTGGTCCAGCCCAAAGTGGCTAGGATTCCTGTACTGCTACAAGTAATTATTGAGGTTCAGATTCGTATTAGGTTCAGAGTCCAGATTAGTTAGTAAGTCCAGATTCGAAATAGGTGCAGAGTCCAGATTAAAACTTGTTCGAGAGTCCAGATTGTATTCCCTTTGAGTCGGCTTGTCAGCCAAGCTATTCCTGTTATATATGGGGCTTCTCCCACGATCAATAAAGCATCAGAATTCAGAATATTACTATCTTTTTGGCCTTAGAGTAATTAGAGTTTGTTCCAGGCTCGCTGTTGACAAGCACCCTGGGCTGCATTGTCTTTCTTGTCCGGAACCCAGTCGGGGCATGCAGGGAAATTTGGACGTCATCCATGGTCATCCCCTGTCACATCGTCTTCATCAAGCTCGATCCAGTACATCCCCTTTAGTGTGCACTTGTGGTTGTGATGGAACTTCTCCGGGCAATTGAAGCATTGTCCTTGGGCTTTCCGATCAGCCATCTCCTCCGGTGTAAGACGGTGGAACCGTGAGGCTGGATTTTCCATGGCAGTCACGACCGCCGGAGCAGTTGCCGTGCGGCCAGGTATGCTCGTGCTTGCTTTATGCCGGGGCCCTGCGCTCAGTGCAGTACTGACTGGTGAGCAGGTGGGTGCTGGTACAGAATATGATATGAAGTTTGTGCAGACTTGTTGCCTGAGGAGTCACAACAGGCTTGGAATGAGGTTCATCCCACAGGGGTTGTTCATGTGCCCTTGCAAAGCTCATAGCAGTCTGAAGGTTTGATGGATTTTAAGGCTCTACATCTGTACGCAATGGCTTTAGGAGTCCTGCTGTGAATATGCCAACTTGCTGACGAGACAATCTCTCACAGCAACAGATGAACAACATGAATTGTAGACAATATTCATCCACGTGCCTATATGCTTGGAGCTGGGTGAGTTCTTGGAGTGCGTTCCTCAAAGCACACTTTTTCATCTTCCTCGAAAGGGGAGGAGAAACGATACATGACCTTATATACCCAACTAGACTACCGACTCAGTTGAATTAGTGTCCAACATGTACACGTTTACCCCCTCTACTTCCTTACAAGATTAGTACTTCCCTAATAGCTGTGCTTCCACCTGGCACACTAACTACGATTCGAAAACATGTATGTGACTCCTATTGCTGCTCCTGAGCTTGGACTTCAGTCCGCATTGGCTAGGGCCTGAACCTGACTAGAGCCGCGGCCCTTGAGGCGACGCTGATAGACCTGACACAGAAAATAAACCACAACAGTTTGTCAATCATTTGTTTATTCTACCAAAAGATTAAGTTCTACCTTGAAAGTGAATGATTGCATTCAGTAAAGAATTTCTGATTTCCTGGCAGGTTCATCTATTTGTTCATTGGTGTTGGTGCTGTTATCTTCGTCGTTTCTCTATTTGGCTGCATTGGAGCAGGGACAAGGAATACGTGTTGCTTGTGTTGTGTATCCTGACAGTTGGTCTTCCATTTTATTAGTACTCTCGTTTTTTAAAGACGACCACTGAATGTACAAATAAAGGAAGAAAACAGCTATTAAAATCATCGGTAATTCCAAATATGGCATGCGTTAGATACACAACATGCAGTGCAAAAATGACGCACTTTTGATCCAGCTGTGACGTAAGTGAAAAGGCATACACCATACTATGTCCTATTATATGAACATGAGTCATTCTAGAATCCATGCCGGCCAAGTATTTGGCCCGGAATATAAAAATATACATTTAAATTACTGACATGCAGTTGGTATTTTATGGGATTGATCCTGAAATGTTATTTGCATAACGTATAACTATTGTGATATAAAAAATGTAGTTAAAAAAACCGTTGTCAAAGTGCTACCCTGTAAATTGTCAATATGTAAATTACTTAAAGCTGAAGGGGAGCCTTGGCGCAGTGGTAAAGCTGCTGCTGCCTTGTGACCATGAGGTCACGGGTTCAACTCCTGGAAACAGCTTCTTACAGAAATGTAGGGAAAGGCTGCGTACAATAGACCCAAAGTGGTCGGACCCTGCGCAAGCGGGAGCTACATGCACCGGGCTGCCCTTTTTAATTTTTTTTTACTTAAAGCTGTATTCAGAGGCATAAAATGTAAAAGGTAGGTAATGAGCAGGATTTAGTTGTTTCTGAGATCTGAATAATGTTTAGTGATTCCATTCAATAATGCATAAATTTGTTTCCTTCGAATGTTAAGTGATTCCATTCAATAATCCACAATTTGTTTCCTTTGATGTTTAGTGATTCCATTCAATAATCCATAAATTTGTTTTCTTTGATGTTTAGTGATTCCATTCAGTAATCCATAATTTTGTTTCCTTTGACGTTATAAGTATTCTTTCTTGGTCATATTATTAATCCTTGCTGAGGCTGGAGGTGCTGCATTCATATTCTTTGACCATAGCTGGAAAGATGTGAGGCTTCTGTTTGGTGCTAATTTGGAAACTATGTTATAGTCTCATCCTTTTATTTAATCATTGTAAGTACTTCTTTGTAACTTCCTTTTCAGGTTATTCCAGTGGATAAGACACAAAACTTTGATGCCATGTATGACTTTCTGAATGAAAATTGGAAGATTGCAAGATGGGTTGCTCTTGGTGTTGTTGTTTTTGAGGTAGGAGCAAACTCAAGTCTATTCTTGTTGTGCCTTTTTTTGGATAGCACTGGGCCTTCCTAAACACTAATAGTTTATTAATCATGTTCCGAATGTGTAGTTGTTACCGGCTTAAGGTGCATTCTTTTCATCTGATAAATATTTCATTCTACTGTGTCCTGTCTTTGATCTGCTTGTTGTGAATAAGTTTAGTTTTGACGTACCCTGCGGTACTGGTGAGCGGGAAAATAGAAATTGGTGATGATTTTTAGTCGTGGACAGTCAGTTGCAGTGTGTACTCTTTTAGCTATAGTTGGTCTAGTGCAGGTAGACTGATGCTTACCAGTATGCAGGTATTGCTTTTCTTGTTAGCTCTTGCTGTCAGGGCAATGAACAAACCTGCCGAGTATGACAGTGATGATGAAATCATTGGAACTGCTCGAAGCACTAGCATCCGTCAGCCTCTCATCCATTCCCAGAATGCTCCGGCTACTGGTGTTCCCGTCCCAACACTTGATCAACGTGCGAGCAGAAATGATGCATGGAGCCAAAGGATGCGAGAGAAGGTACATACATCATAGACCGGTTTCAACATCATTGATCATTCTCATACATGTTTTCAACTCATTGATCGTACTTATTATTATTTTTCATTACAAAACAACATGTAATTATTCTACCTGATGCAGTATGGTCTGGACACAAGCCAATTTACTTACAACCCATCAGATGCAACCAGATATCAGCAAAATGGGGCACCTCCAGCTGAAGAAAGGAGCCGTTGCACTGTAATGTGAAGATCCTTCACGACGTTATCCAAATTGTTGGTTCTTGAACAGGCCATCTCAGCTTGCACAGTTTGGCTATACCGTGTTGTTCAGAGTGGTGTATGAATAGGTCTTTTTACCTTAATGCTCATCTTATCTGCTGTCTTCTGAACAACTCCATGCACCTGTAATTTTTGTGTGAACGAGTATTGGCCATTGATATCTCATTATATTTCATGTTTTCCTCAGATTCCTTTTGTTGGCATTCCATTTTTGCCTTGTTTACCCTTTCAACTTGTATCATGAACTAGAGTAAATGGCGAACTTCGCCTCGCAGATTGGTCAATGTGTGCTTGATGCGTTGGTGTTTAATTTGTTTATGGGTGAGAGAGTGCCTGGTGGAGTATGTATGTCGACAATTTAGATCTGTGATGGCAAATTGTCACTCCATCGTCAATTGTCATCTAATCTGTTAATGCAATATACAATACAATTAAAAGACGTATTTTTTTATTGGTGGGCAAGAGCAACTCCAACGTGCTGATTCATTTTGTCCGCGTGCGTCCGCTTGGGTCATGGTGGATAGAAAAGTCGGCCCAATGCGCCGACTCAAACGGATGTGCGTCTGCTTTTCGTTTGCCCCAGCTCATTTTTGAGCCTCATTTTTGTCGGCATGGACATGAGACGAAGGCCTGCGACGCGTGCCAAGTACTCTTCCTGGCTCGCTAGTTGGTGGCAGCCTTCACCATTTTCCTCCACTTTCCCCAAAACCCTCCCGCTTGCCATGGACGACGGTCTTGATGTTGCCGCCGGCCTCGCCAACCTCGCCTCGTCCGGCATCACGACCGCCTCCTCCGGCAAAGGCAAGCCCCGTGGCCCTCGCAAGACCGCCACCGCGGAAGTCGTAGAAGAAGTTGATGCCCGAGGAGCGGGCCAGGGAGTCTGCGAAGAGGAAGGGTCGGAGGCACGCGGCGGACGCGAGGGACAAAGCAGTGGCCACGGCCGCCATCGTCGCCGCCGCGCAGCAGGAGGCCACCAACGCCCGCGTCGCGGCGGCAACGAGGGAGGCGTTGATGTACCTACGGTTAAACACTGACCAGCACGGCCCCGTCAACGTCGTCGTGGCCCCGGCCAGCACCGGGTCATCTGCGTTTCCTCGGATGGTGCTGCTGTCGGATTCAGGGCTCCGCAGACCCAAGAAAAGGTTCGGACTCTGGGGCGTGTGCGAAGAACTCAACCTCTCCAGCCAACCAGCTCGTCTCCCCCACGGCCTAGCTCGATGAACAAGGAAGAAGATGGACACGACAGTTTTACCCAGGTTCGGGCCACCTTGCCGTGTAAGATCCTACTCCTGCTTTGTGGTGGATTTGCCTCACGAGGGGCTGAGGATGAACTAGTACAAGGGAAGAACAACCTCGCTAGGTCTGCTCTGGTGGGGGAATGGGTTGACCAGCTTCGGATCCCCTTCTACGGTGGTGGCTAACCTATACTTATAGTGGCCTCGGTCCTCTTCCCCCAAAACGAAGGCGGGAAGAGATCCCATAGTGGCCAATGTGAAAGGGGACAAGTAGTACACCTAATCCTGACGAAAGTTGGTCTTCGTGTGCAAAGCTTCTAGTCGTGACGCTGTGGTGGGCTCGGTGATGACATCTGTCCTGCCATCCTGACGGTCTTGGTCTTGTTACACGGGAATGGAAACCTTTGCCTAATTCCTCGGGACCCCGCGCCTGCGCTTGCCTCCTTAGCACCAAAGAGGAAACTGGCTCCTCTGCGCCCGCTGGCGCCCGCCTGGCCTTGGTCGTCATGGCTTGCGTCACCCCAACCTCATGTGGTTGGGCACATGCATAGAAATCTCTACTCCTCAGGAGGCCGCCTGGGGTGGTTGCTCCCTTCGGAGTTCTTGGTGTCGTCCGCCTCACGAGCCTTGGCCCCTTGCGAGGGTGTTGTCTTGATGGTCGCGTAGATGGGACGTACCAGGCCGTTGACGGAGCCATGTCGTGGGCCGCAGGCAGGCAAGTCTGGGTACCCTGGTTTCTAGAACGCCGACAGCTGTTCGAGTCACCCCGCGCGTCGGCGACGGAACCGATACCCAGCTTCCACGTTTACCTGCAAGCCTCCCGACTCTCTGGGGAATACTTGCCCGAGGTGAGCGTGGTGGCGCTTTCCACGCCCGCGCCCATCAACCTCAACGCCACACCGGTGGCCGGTGGCTCGTCATCCGGAGGGCAAGGAAACATGCGCGACAGATGCCAACTGACGTGTTGTCGGGCGC
Organism: Triticum urartu; assembly: GCF_056163025.1. Lineage (NCBI taxonomy): Eukaryota > Viridiplantae > Streptophyta > Magnoliopsida > Poales > Poaceae > Triticum > Triticum urartu. The sequence continues at coordinate 234,679,551 of NC_141873.1, forward strand.
ATGCAACCTGTTTGACGGAATGCCGGCCTCCGGTGACGACGACTTAATGCAGAACATCATCTTCGAGGATGGTGCGGCGGCTGCTGGCGATGCTACCGGGGCTGGCTACGATCCCGACGAGACACAAAGCCAGGACGGCCGAGGGCCACGCCGTCGACCTTTGGTCAAGACCAGGTCGCCTTCATGCATGATTAGGTCAGCCTAGACCTGGACGACTTCCTGCTCGACCACGAGTTTCCGGAGGACTACGACCTCGAGAAGAGGACGAGTTGGACATCGACAGGGAGCCTTTGTTCGAGGACGAGCTTGCCAACCAAGCCGCCGGGGCGAAGCTGAAGCGCAAGAGCAGGCGCCCCTCTTTGTGTCATTTCGTTTATGTTTGCATGTCCATTTCCATATCCATTTGTCAATATGCTTGCATGCAATTCATTTGTAGGCAGTCCAAGCTTTGGAGGCATTCAAGGTCCAACACGATGGCAAGACCTTCAACCTCTCCCATTGTTGGAGGGTCATCAAAGACGAGGAGTTCAAGGCGCAATATGCCGCCCTCATGTCGCGTGGGGGGAAGAATGAAGGAAATATGCCCTAGAGGCAATAATAAAGTTATTATTTATTTCCTTATTTCATGATAAATGTTTATTATTCATGCTAGAATTGTATTAACCGGAAACATAATACATGTGTGAATACATGGACAAACAGAGAGTCACTAGTATGTCTCTACTTGACTAGCTCGTTGAATCAAAGATGGTTAAGTTTCCTAGCCATAGACATGAGCTGTCATTTGATTAACGGGGTCACATCATTAGAGAATGATGTGATTGAGTTGACCCATTCCGTTAGCATAGCACTTGATCGTTTAGTTTGTTGCTATTGCTTTCTTCATGACTTATACATGTTCCTATGACTATGAGATTATGCAACTCCCGTTTAACGGAGAAACACTTTGTGTGCTACCAAACGTCACAACATAACTGGGTGATTATAAAGGTGCTCTACAGGTGTCTCCAAAGGTACTTGTTGGGTTGGCGTATTTTGAGATTAGGATTTGTCACTCCGATTGTCGGAGAGGTATCTCTGGGCCCTCTCGGTAATGCACATCACTTAAAGCCTTGCAAGCATTGCAACTAATGAGTTAGTTGCGGGATGATGTATTACGGAACGAGTAAAGAGACTTGCCGGTAACGAGATTGAACTAGGTATTGAGATACCGACGATCGAATCTCGGGCAAGTAACATACCGATGACAAAGGGAACAACGTATGTTGTTATGCGGTTTGACCGATAAAGATCTTCGTAGAATATGTGGGAGCCAATATGAGCATCCAGGTTCCGCTATTGGTTATTGGCCGGAGACGTGTCTCGGTCATGTCTACATAGTTCTCGAACCCGTAGGGTCCGCACGCTTAAAGTTTCTGTGACGATTGTATTATGAGTTTATGTGTTTTGATGTACCGAAGGTAGTTCGGAGTCTTGGATGAGATCAGGGACATGACGAGGAGTCTCGAAATGGTCGAGACATAAAGATCGATATATTGGATGACTATATTCGGACATCGGAAAGGTTCCGAGTGATTCAGGTATTTTCGGGGGTACCGGGGAGTTACGGGAATACGAGGAAGAAGTAATGGGCCTCATGGGCCAAGTGGTGGAAGAGAGGAGGAAGGGCGTGCGGCCCCCCTAGCCCAAACCGAATTGGACTAGGGGGCCGGCCCCCCTTCCCTCCTTTTCCTCCCTCTTCTTCCTTCTCCTTCTCCTCCTTCCTTTCCTCCTCCTAGTAGGAGTAGGAAAGGGGAGTCCTACTCCTACTAGGAGGAGGACTCCTCCTCCTGGCGCGCCCATAGAGGGTCGGCCGGCCTCCCCCATTGCTCCTTTATATACGGGGGCAGGGGGGCACCTCTAGACACACAAGTTGATCTGTTGATCTCTCCCAGCCGTGTGCGGTGCCCCCCTCCACCATATTCCACCTCGGTCATATCGTAGCGGTGCTTAGGCGAAGCCCTGCGTCGGTAGTAACATCATCACCGTCATCATGCCGTCGTGCTGACAGAACTCTCCCGTAAAGCTCTGCTGGATCGGAGTTCGCGTGACGTCATCGAGCTGAACATGTGCTGAACTCGGAGGTGCCGTGCGTTCGGTACTTGGATCGGTCGGATCGTGAAGACGTACGACTACATCAACCGCGTCGTGCTAACGCTTCCGCTTTCGGTCTACGAGGGTACGTGGACACACTCTCCCCCTCGTTGCTATGCATCACCATGATCTTGCGTGTGCGTAGGAAATTTTTGAAATTACTATGTTCCCCAGCAGTGGCATCCGAGCCAGGTTTTATGCGTAGATGTCATATGCACGAGTAGAACACAAGTGAGTTGTGGGCGATATAAGTCATACTGCTTACCAGCATGTCATACTTTGGTTCGGTGGTATTGTTGGATGAAGCGGCCCGGACCGACATTACGCGTACGCTTACGCGAGACTGGTTTTACCGGCGTGCTTTGCACACAGGTGGCTGGCGGGTGTCAGTTTCTCCAATTTTAGTTGAACCGAGTGTGGCTACGCCCGGTCCTTGCGAAGGTTAAAACAACACTAACTTGACAAACTATCGTTGTGGTTTTGATGCGTAGGTAAGAACGGTTCTTGCTAAAGCCCGTAGCAGCCACGTAAAACTTGCAACAACAAAGTAGAGGACGTCTAACTTATTTTTGCAGGACATGTTGTGATGTGATATGGTCAAGACGTGATGAGATATAAGTTGTTGTATAAGATGATCATGTTTTGTTGAAGTTATCGGCAACTGGCAGAAGCCTTATGGTTGTCTCTTTATTGCATAAGATGCAAGCGCCAGATAATTGCTTTACTTTATCGCTATGCGATAGCAATAGTTGCAAGAGCAATAGTTGGCGAGACGACCATGTGATGACACATTGATATAGATCAAGATGATGGAGATCATGGTGTCATGCCGGTGACGATGGAGATCATGAAAGTACTTTGGAGATGGAGATCAAAGGCGCAAGATGATCATGGTCATATCATGTCACATATTATGGTTGCATATGATGTTTATCTTTTATGCATCTTATTTTGCTTAGTTCGACGGTAGCTTTATAAGATGATCCCTTACTAAAAATTTCAAGGTATAAAGTGTTCTCCCTGAGTATGCACCGTTGCCAAATTTCGTCGTGCCCAGACACCACGTGATGATCGGGTGTGATAAGCTCTACGTCCATCTACAACGGGTGCAAGCCAGTTTTGCACACGCAGAATACTCAGGTTAAACTTGATGATCCTAGCATATGCAGATATGGCCTCGGAACACTGAGACCGAAAGGTCGAGCGTGAATCATATAGTAGATATGATCAACATAGTGATGTTCACCATTGAAAACTACTCCATTTCACATGATGATCGATTATGGTTTAGTTGATTTGGATCACGTGATCACTTAGATGATTAGAAGGATGTCTATCTAAGTGGGAGTTCTTAAGTAATATGATTAATTGAACTTTAATTTATCATGAACTTAGTCCTGGCAGTATTAGCATATCTATGTTGTAGATCAATAGCTCGCGATGTTGCTCCCCGTTTATTGTGTTCCTAGAGAAAAACTATGTTGAAAAATGTTAGTAGCAATGATGCGGATTGGATCCGTGATCTGAGGTTATCCTCATTGCTGCACAGAAGAATTATGTCCTTGATGCACCGCTAGGTGACAGACCTATTGCAGGAGCAGATGCAGACGTTATGAATGTTTGGCTAGCTCAATATGATGACTACTTGATAGTTTAGTGCACCATGCTTAACGGCTTAGAATCGGGACTTCAAAGACGTTTTGAACGCCATGGAGCATATAAGATGTTCCAAGAGTTGAAATTGGTATTTCAGACTCATGCCCGTGTCAAGAGGTATGCAACCTCTGACAAGTATTTTGCCTACAAGATGGAGGAGAATAGCTCAACCAGTGAGCATGTGCTCAGATTGTCTGAGTACTACAATTGCTTGAATCAAGTGGGAGTTAATCTTCCAGATAAGAGAGTAATTGAAAAAAATTCTCTAGTCACTATCACCGAGTTACTAGAACTTAGTGATGAACTATAATATGCAAGGGATGACAAAAGTAATTCCCAAGCTCTTCGTGATGCAAAAATCGGCGAAGGTAGAAATCAAGAAAAACATCAAGTGTTGATGGTTGACAAGACCACTAGTTTTAAGAGAAAGGGCAAAGGGAAGAAGGGAAACTTCAAGAAAAACGGCAAACAAGTTGCTGCTCAAGTGAAGAAACCCAAGTCTGGACCTAAGCCTGAGACTAAGTGCTTCTACTGCAAAGGGACTGGTCACTAGAAGCGGAACTACCCCAAGTATTTAGCGGATAAGAAGGATGGCAAAGTGGACAATGCTATATTTGATATACATGTAATTGATGTGTACTTTACTTGTGTTTATAGCAACCCCTCGGTATTTGATACTGGTTCAGTTACTAAGAGTAGTAACTCGAAATGGGAGTTGCAAAATAAACAGAGACTAGTTAAGGGTGAAGTGACGATGTGTGTTGGAAGTGGTTCCAAGATTGATATGATCATCATCGCACACTCACTATACTTCCAGGATTAGTGTTGAACCTAAATAAATTTTATTTGGTGTTTGCGTTGAGCATAAATATGATTGGATCATGTTTATTGCAATACGATTATTCATGTAAGTTAGAGAATAATTGTTGTTCTGTTTACATGAATAAAACCTTCTATGGTCATACACCCAATGAAAATGGTTTGTTGGATCTCGATCGTGGTGATACACATTTTTATAATATTGGAGACAAAATATGCAAAGTTAATAATGATAGTACAACTTATTTGTGGCACTGCCATTTAGGTCATATTGGTGTAAAGCGCATGAAGAAAATCCATGCTGATGGGATTTTGGAATCACTTGATTAGGAATCAGTTGATGCTTGCAAACCATGCCTCATGGGCAAAATGACTAAGACCCCGTTCTCTGGAACAATGTAGCAAGCAACAAATTTGTTGGAAATCATGCATACTGTTGTATGTGGTCCGACGAATATTGAAGCTCGTGGCATGTATCATTATTTTCTGATCTTCACAGATGATTTGAGCAGATATGAGTATATCTACTTGATGAAACACAAGTCTGAAACATTTGAAAAGTTCAAAGAATTTCAGAGTGAAGTGGAGAATCATCATAACAAAATAAAAGTTTCTATGATATGATCGCAGAAGTAAAATATTTGAGTTACGAGTTTGGCCTTCAGTTAAAACAATGTGAAATAGTTTCACTACTCACGCCACGTGGAACACCACAGTGTAATGGTGTGTCTGAACGTCGTAACCGTGCTTTATTAGATATGGTGCGATCTATGATGTCTCTTACCGATTACCACTATCGTTTTGGGGTTATGCATTAGAGGCAGCTACATTCACGTTAAATAGGGCACCATCTAAATCCGTTGAGACGGATTTGGCGAGAAACCTAAGCTGTCATTTCTTAAAGTTTGAGGTTGCAATGCTTATGTGAAAAAGTTTCAACCTGATAAGCTCAAACCCAGATCGGAGAAGTAAATCTTCATAGGATACCCAAAAGAAAATGTTGGGTACACCTTCTATCACAGATCCGAAGGCAAGATATTCATTGCTGAGAATGGATCCTTTCTAGAGAAGGAGTTTCTCTTGAAAGAAGTGAGTGGGAGGAAAGTAGAACTTGATGAGGTAACTGTACCTGCTCCCTTATTGGAAAGTAGTTCATCACAGAAATCTGTTCCTGTGACTACTACACCAATTAGTGAGGAAGCTAATGATGATGATCATGTAACTTTAGATCAAGTTACTACCGAACCTCGTAGGTAAACCAGAGTGAGATCCGCACCAGAGTGGTACGGTAATCCTGTTCTGGAGGTCATGTTACTTGACCATGACGAACCTACGAACTATGAGGAAGCGATGATGAGCCCAGATTCCACGAAATGGCTTGAGGCCATGAAATCTGAGATGAGATCCATGTATGAGAGCAAAGTATGGACTTTGATTGACTTGCCCATTGATCAGCAAGCCATTGAGATTAAATGGATCTTCAAGAGGAAGACGGACGCTGATAGTAGTGTTACCATCTACAAAGCTAGAATTGTCGCAAAAAGGTTTTCGACAAGTTCAAGGTGTTGACTACGATGAGAGTTTCTCACTCGTATCTATGCTTAAGTCTGTCCGAATCATGTTAGCAATTGCCGCATTTTATGACATCTGGCAAATGGATAAACAAAACTGCATTCCTTAATGGATTTATTAAAGAAGAGTTGTATATGATGCAACCAGAAGGTTTTGTCAATCCTAAAGGTGCTAACAAAATATGCAAGCTCCAGCGATCCATCTATGGACTCGTGCAAGCATCTCGGAGTTGGAATATACACTTTGATAAGTTGATCAAAGCATATAGTTTTATACAGACTTGCGGTGAAGCCTGTATTTACAAAAAAGTGACTGGGAGCACTACAACATTTCTGATAAGTATATGTGTATGACATATTGTTGATCGGAGATAATGTAGAATTATTCTGCAAAGCATAAAGGAATGTTTGAAAAGAGTTTTTTCAAAGAAAGACCTCGGTGAAGCTGCTTACATATTGAGCATCAAGATCTATAGAGATAGTTCAAGACGCTTGATAAGTTTTTCAATGAGTACATACCTTGACAAGATTTTGAAGTAGTTCAAAATGGAACAGTCAAAGAAGGAGTTCTTTCCTGTGTTACAAAGGTGTGAAGTTGAGTAAGACTCAAAACCCGACCACGGCAGAAGATAAAGAGAGAATGAAAGTCATTCCCTATGCCTCAGCCATAGGTTCTATAAAGTATGCCATGCTGTGTACCAGACCTATTGTATACCCTGCCCTGAGTTTGGCAAGGGAGTACAATAGTGATCTAGGATTAGATCACTGGACATTGGTCAAAATTATCCTTAGTGGAATAAGGATATGTTTCTCGATTATGGAGGTGACAAAAGGTTCATCGTAATAGGTTACATCGATGCAAGTTTTGACACTGATCCAGATGACTCAAAGTCTCAATCTGGATACATATTAAAAGTGGGAGCAATTAGCTAGAGTAGCTTAGTGCAGAGCATTGTTGACATAGAAATTTGCAAAATACTTACGGATCTGAATGCGGCAGACCCGTTGACTAAACTTCTCTCACAAGAAAAACATGATCACACCTTAGTACTCTTTGGGCGTTAATCACATAGCGATGTGAACTAGATTATTTAATCTAGTAAACCCTCTGGGTGTTGGTCACATGACGATGTGAACTATGGGTGT